>NC_134040.1:50515910-50827317 GCF_965140245.1 Athene noctua
GGGGGGGGGGGCAGGGAGAGGGGGGCAGAGAGAGAGACAGTCCTTTCTTCTCCCCTTTGATTTATACCCACTTTCCTTGGGTCTGTCCCCTAGGTTGACCCACAGACCTACGTATCCCATGTACAGGGAGGGGCAAGGTGTTTCATGGGATGATGTAATTAGCATGATCATGACAGCCCTCGTTAGCATATTGAGGGGTGTTAACTTTAATATGCATTTCGTGGATAATGAAGCAAAGTTCATTCACTGGACACATGGCCCTTGAAATCTGCCCAGGTGCCCCAGAGCAGAGCCGTCCTGTCTCCACAGGGCTCTCTCCCCCAGCTGCATGGGGCAGCGTTATCAGCTTCGGCCTCCACAGCATGCACCCTGTGACTCAGAGTTTTGTCTTGCGAGTGTTTGAGGCATTTCTTCAATCAGCCTCAACTTTTGCTTTCCCAGGTTGTTTGTCTTAGTTTCTCACAGGCCTGGTTTCTCGTCTCTCAGAGCATGCAGAGAGAGAGATGAGATGTTTCTATCCCAGCATTTTGTGCCTGGTGAGGCTGCTATTGTTCACAGAAGACACCCCAGGCTTGCTTTTTTTAATAGCTTTGCTGTCCCTGTGTGGCACTTTAGGGCATCCCCTAATACCCATCAGCTTGGTGGGGTTCAGCAGCCCCAGAGCCACCACCAGGCAGATGGAAACTCCCTGGTCAGGGCTTGGATGGGCACGTTTGCAGGCGAGGGAATAGCAAGGAGCTGAACATCCTACGCCCTTTGTCTTCATCTGCTGATTGCCAGCAAGGCTTCAAGTTTTTTAAGCCCTTGATAGCCAAGGGGACAGAACACCACAGCAGCAAGTGATGCCTCCTCCCAAAAATGTGCAGGGTGAATCCCTTGCCAGAAGCTTTATGCTCAGAGTGTGAAGGGGTGAGTGATGCGGGCTGATCTGGAGAAAGCCTGGGCTTGGCTTCCTGCTCCCTCCAGCATGCCCAGGCTTTCAGCATTGGGAAATACCCTTGGGGTATTGCAGTGCACACTTCTCACCCGGAAAGCTGCAATGATAATAACAACTGATGTTTTATTTTCCCTTCTTTTTTTCATATCTATCAGCACATTTCCTAGAAGAAGCACACATCAGAAATGTTCTTGGCTTACTTAATTGTATTTATCCAATTTTTCTTGGAAACTCAGAAGGTTACTGTAATTGTTAGCCCTTACTATATGCATCCTGAATTTGACGGATACAAATGTGATGCCAAAATGGAGCGAAAGCTCGGGCTGGTCTTTAGCGCCTTGTGCCTGACAGAGACTAAACTGATTTACGGGAGGGATGGGACAGAGCCCTCTGTCCGACCAGGGCCCAGGGGTTCAGTGGTGACTGTGGCTGGTCCCCAGAGCTGCTGCCTTGGGTATCACCTGCAGCAAGAAGCTGAAATGGAAACACATCTACGTACAGAATGATGTACCAGGGGAGGCAAGAGAATTTCCTGGCAATGACAAGTATATGAATGAGATGTGGGTCCCTCATTCCAACAGAAGAGGATAAAAACCAACTGTTAATTATTCTGGAGAATAAAGCATGATGTAACAGGGTAATGGGTGGGTGGAAGCGGTGTCTCAGTGTCTGTGAATTCGCTGCTACAATGCAGCAGGATCCAGCCCCAGGTTGGTGATAACTGCCTGTGTGTTACTGTAGAGAGTATGTTCCACATCGATGCAGAGAAAGGGTGTTCGTCTTGCCCAATGACATGTGCCTTGCACAGAAAAAAGGCAACTTATACTTTCTTCCTAGTTCTGTCCCCAGAATAACAATGTCTTGCTACCCCATGCAAGCCTCTACAGTTCCATCTCCTTTCTCACATCACGAGGAAACCAAGAAGAGACTCAGGGGCTACAGATGCTCTCCAGTACAGAAAGGAACCAGCATGAATGGGCGTTTCTTGTTTTCACTTAAGGTCAGGTCTGGTGGGCGTGGCAACTTGACTGCTAAGGCTGTCTGCAAACTAATTACTCTGGGGCCTAAATTAGCTTTAAATTGATTTCTCCCAATTTTGCCCATTAATTCTCTGCCTCTTGTGGAATCTTCCCTTTCCAGATGGAGCCCCTCTGCCCCATTGGTAAGGCCACTGATCCTTTTGTATCCCTCTATTTAATTTATTGTTTTCCTTTGATCATCACTTTAGCTCATCTATGTTTTATTGCTACAGCACAGGCTGTTTTAATTTGCTGGTTTATCTTTGCACAGCAGAGCTCTGTGTCCCGAGGTATCTTTCTCTGTTTTCCTTGGTGTATTTAGTTCTTGTTCTTCGTAAAAAACGCCAGATCTGGGCTCAGGGGATTTTCCCGTTGTTTTCCCATGTGGGTTTGCCATCCTCCTACCTCCTAAGCCAGGGCTGCTTCGCCCACAGCACCCCAAAACTCAGCCGGTGCTTGGCAGGGTTAGGCTCAGTTTGGCAGGCAGGCAGGGAAGCTGCGGGGGTCTCATATGGGCAGGGGAGCAGGATTTGGGGTATGGAGCAGGGAAGCTGGGGCTGCAGGGGTGCCCAGAGGCCCCACCTTGGGTAATGGGCTAGAGTCTCCAGCTAGCTGAATATCCAAATACCCACAGAAAGACATCTTCGGGAGCACTTGATGAGTGGTTTTGGTGTTCTTGATTCATTTTTTCGACCGTTAACTCCCAGGACTAAAGCAGGGATCACTTCTCTCTCTCCTGCCTGTAAAGCCAGGGCCATGCCCCTTCCCAGCCCTCCCCACTGCACTGGGGGTGCAGAAAACCTTTCCAGCAGCAGTGAGGGTGCTTTTTAAAGTCTTTATTATGGTTGCAGGAATACATTGGTGGTGCTGCCAGGTGACAGGGAGCCACAGGCTCGGTGTCATGTTCCTCACCTAGCACAAAGAAAAGCAGCCTTCTGCGGGTGTGTCCTCCAGCCTCCTTTCCTCCTGCTCTTTTTCCATCCATGCATCACCAGAGAAGTCATCCCTGATGCTGGTGTGCCAGACTCCGGCCCCAGCTGCTCACCTCTAGGCACCTAACCCAGCAGGCAGGATCCTCCATCGCACGCCTTTCCCAGCTCCAAGCTCACCTGCAAAACAGGGAGGAAAGGAGCCGAGGGGCAGCCCCAGGGTGCAGGGGCTGGCCACCAGCATGGCACGGGGTTGTGTGGGGCCACAGCTTTACCTTGGATGCGCAGTAGAGGGGAGGTGAGTTATGGGAGCAGCAGGTAGAGGCAAAGTCAGCTCGCTGCTCCACCAACTGCCCCAGCAGCTCGGGGCCAGCCTCTGGCATCATCTGTGTCAAACTCTCCCGCAGCCTGTGGTGTGGGGATGGGTGGGTTTTAGCGGGGACCCGAGGGCATTAAATACCCCTATGGCATTTTCGGGGGGGGTGGAGGGTGGTGGTGGGGTGGGGAGTGTGAGTGGATGCATCACGCTTCCCCATATTTTGCTGCTACTTAGACTCAAAACCACTGTCTCCATTCGTGCATCCTCAGAATTTTGGCCAAATTCTGATTGCATTCGCTGATCCAGTTTTGGGCAGGGGGCAAAGGCTTACCTCTTCTTGAAGTCAAGGAAATTTAACTCAGTGTACTGCCCGCAGAGCTGGTTGGCCTTTTCCAGAAAGCGGGGCAGCTCTTCTCCCATCTGCTGGCGCTGAGTGGCAGAGGATGGCTGTAAGCAGGCTGGGAAAAACCTCTGCAGGGATTTTGAGGGAGATGGGGCCAGGGTGGGAAGATCAGAGTGAGACAACAGAGCCATCCACTCCCCTCACCTTGCTGTCCAGGCAGGCAGAGGTGTCCTTTGCAGAGCAGCACTCCCCCCTGACATTTTCGCTGGCATCGTATAGTTTGCCAAGGAAGGTGTCGGGGACACTGGTGTGTCTCCGTGCTAGCTCAAACAGGTACCTGGAGTGGGAAAAATGAGTCGCCGTATGAGTTTTCATTACCAGTGCTGCTCAACGTGGGATGGGGCCTGCTTTTTGCATCTTGTACAGCTCCTGGGGGCGACACCTCTGAGAGAAGAGAGAATGCTCCCCTGGTTATCCTAATAATAATCAAAGCATATAATGAAGACAAGTGGAGAAGGAAGGGTCAGGTACTCAGTCAGCATGGGTACCACTCACCTCTTGGCATGGAGAGCCCCATCCTCACTGCACAGCTGCTTGTTCATTGGCTTCTGAGCCTCTGGCAGTTTGGGGGCAGGTGCTGGTGGCAAAGCCGAGATGCAGAAATAGTTTTGCATGAGGTTTGTCCCCTTGCAGCAGTCAGCAAACCTTTCGTCTTGGGTTGACAGTGAACTGCAGACCTTAGCTGTGTGCTCTGATAGCTGCAAAGAGGGGAGCAGAGGGTGTGTGTGATTCAGTATCCTGCTGGGGCTGGTGAGGCTGCAACCCCCTCGCTGTGATGGGGTTCACTCCCTAAGCCCCTGCTGTGAGTTGGGATGTGGTTTTGGGGTGGGGTCCTGTCTCCCCTACCTTCTTCTGCATGCAGTCCTCGGCCACTGAGTCACAGCACTCGGAAAACACCTCAGCAGCATCTTCTGCCAGGGGGAAGAGGTCCTCGAAGGAAGCACTGGGCATCTTCTGAGCAAGCGAGGTGAGGTAGCTGGGCAGGCACAAGGCATAAAAGGGGCTTAGGGAGCTCAGCTCCTCTTCCCCTGCTAACAGCTCAGAGAAGGGCTTTTGCCACATAGACATGCAGGAGGGAGATGATGCGGAGCCACGGGGCTCGCTCTGTGCTGCCGCTATACACAGGGCATTCCCACTGGATGCTACAACACACTTGTTTTTACATCTTAATTAAAATTTAGCTTTGTGAACGCTGCCTCAGAACAGGATCTGCAGCTGGAAACAGGAACACGCTCCCACCCTGACCCATGTTCAAGGAGAGAAAAGGTCATTTCCCCCTTTTACCTGAAGGTGACTTTGCCCTTCCCATATGCCGTGAAGCGGGAGCAAACCCGGTTTGACATCAGGGTGAGGAGGGAGAGGGTCTTCCTTTCCAGTTTCTGCCACAAAAAGAAGATGGAGGTGTCCTCCAAGGGAAATGCAAGCCTTTCCCAGCCACCACCTCTCCTTGGGCTGTCAGTATGGTTCTCACCCGGCTCGCCAAGGAGCAAGGATGAGGATGAGTCCAGGGGTCCAAAGGGTCTCACCTCCTTCAGGAAGCAGGCAGTGGGTTCAGGGGAGATGCAGCAGGTAGAGACCATGGAGAGGAAGGTCCTGGTGGAGCCAAGGAGCACAGGCAGGGGCGCCTGGCCATAGCTGCTGGCATACTCGTGGAGAAACCTGTGGTGGATGTGGGCTGAGAACACCCGGCACTCTGTGATCGGGTGCTCAGGTGCAGGAGATGTAGGGGTTTTGGGGTGTTAGGGGCTGGGAGCACTCTCCAGGTACCACCCCGTGCTTCTGGCTTATTGTGTCAATCCATTGCTCAGGCTGGTGGCCCTTCTCCAGCCACTCGCACAGGCACTGTCACCCCTCATCGCATTGGTAAAATCCTGTTCCCGGGGCTTGGGCAAATGCAGGACACTCTGACCTTTTACTCTGATGCACCGGTAGCCCCACAGCCATGAAGGCAGAGGGGTGAGACTGGGACAGGTTTGCTTGGTGAGCACCCAGACGTCATCTGGCACCGGCACACACCTGGGCTCAACCGGACATTACTGGTGAGACTGAGCACAATCCCCAGTCCGGCTTACCTGTCGGCAAAGTCTTTGGGGTCCTTTTTGAAGGCCTGGCAGAGCTCTTCGTTGGAGGGCTGGACGTAGCGGGGCAGCTCCTGGGGCGGGTGCTGCAAAGCGGCCAGACACAGCTTCTGCTCCAGCCCCTCTTGGGCGCAGCACCCAGCCGTGCCAGCATGGGCTGGGAAAGGCGAGTCCTCACCACAGGATTTGGCTGACAGAGCTGAGGACTGTGGGAGGGAGAGGAGGTTACATGCCAGGGGCCATCCTGTCCCCCCACTCCCAGTTTTGGGGTCCATCACCCAGCTTCGGTCGGCCTCACCCCGGCATCGTAGCAGGAGGGGTCAGCACCTTCAGCGCAGCAGGTTTCAGCCAGGGAGACGATTTCGC
Organism: Athene noctua; assembly: GCF_965140245.1. NCBI lineage: Eukaryota > Metazoa > Chordata > Aves > Strigiformes > Strigidae > Athene > Athene noctua. The sequence continues at coordinate 50,521,962 of NC_134040.1, forward strand.
CAACGAGGTGACTGATCTCCTCAAAAGTGGCATTGGAGAATTTTCTGCTGTTAGCGATAATGGTTCTGGGAGCAGGGAGCAAGGAGAGGATGAGCTGGTGGCAGGTTTATTTCTCTTATAAAAAAAAAAATCACATTGCAGCATCATTCTGTCAAAACGGGGTTTAACACTGTCAGCTGGAGAGGAGCAGCTGCAGCACTGCAAGAAATAGCAGCATATTCCTTGGAAAACAGCTTGGAAAGACCCAGAGCGGGTCTCAGGCTGGGGGCTGCCCTTTCCAGGGGATTGTGGGCCATCTCTGTTAGAATTGCTAATTATTTAGGCACCTAATTTGTTTTGAGGAGTTCAAAAATAAAGCAAACTTTTCTCCTGTTACAAGCCATTGGAGTCCTCATTTGCAGGGAGTGAACAAATCTTCTTTCTAAGATTATTTTTATTTAATTTTTTGTGGTCTTAGCTTAGGTGCTGAGTGTCCTGGGAGGGCAAATATGGCAGGAGGTACCTACAGGGTTCGGAAGTTCTCCTTCCCCAGGGCCTTGAACTCCTGACAGACTTTGTCCCGGACATAAGCTTTACCTGTAAGTGCAGAAAAAGGATTTGAGAGCAGGATTTGTGCCTTGGCTCGCTTGGGTGCAGCCTGGGTGGTGCCCAGGGAGCTGGGACCGGGCGAGCCTGCATCTCCTGGGGCTGGGGTTTGGGAAAATGCTGGGTTTGCTTTCGCTGGCAGTAACACCTCTGATGCCCTCTCTTTGGGTGGCAATGGAGCTCATTTCCATCAATCTTTCTCCTTGTAACAAAAAAAACACCCGACAACAACAAAGCAGCATGACTCGCTTAATTGACTCTCCTACCTACAGAAAATAACTTGGGTCTTTTGCTTTTTGCCAGGGAAAACGATCATTTGGGGAACTGCCTGTTCCCACTTGACCCTCTATTTTTCTCTCACGTTCTGCTTTCCTCCCTGACAGCAGCAGCATGGGAATGAGAGATGCTACACCACCACAAAATGTGGTCCAAAGGCTGCAGGGCTCTCGCTTTATTCCCTTGAGGATTATTATTTTTTCATGCAATTGCTTCTTTTCTCAAGTCATAGTCCCTGAGGAGATGCTGCTCCAGCTCTGCAGGGAAAGGAGCAGGGGAAAACCCTTCGCTGTAGCTGGGACAACTACAGGTAAAACATTAGATGTGTTCACCCCTTGACCAAATGGACATTTCTGTGTGTTTGAAATGCATGGTGTTAGTTTTTCTGACAGGTTTTGGAGAGTGTAAAGGCTGGGAGCTCTTGAGACGGAAACCCAGAGGTCAGGAACACCCAGCAGTGAAGACATCCCCAGCAACTCTCTCATCCCTGGAAAAATGGCATTGATTTTTGCTACAAATGACATTGGTTAGACTTTGGTACTGGCAGGGTAAATATTGATACCAACTATTTACTGGCATTACAGTGCAGAGCAGGGTCATTTCCCCAAAACTGAAGGGTTATGTGCTGTTACACTGAAGGTCACATTGCTTCAGTGGGAAAGAAAGGGTGAGGGGACTTTTGCAAGGCTGGTAGCACCAGGGAATAAAAAGAGGAAGCTGTGGTAAAAGGCAATTCCCTTTCCTTGCAGAAACAGTGGCTATTGGTCCTGCTGTAGAGTGCCAACTTGTTGCATTTCTTTTTGTTTTCATAAAGTGTTATGGGAGAAGTAAGTTCCAAGGGAGCTTTTTGGCAAGTGGATGATTCTGGAGCTGTAAAGGCAGCAAGGGGTGGCACAGAGCATTGTTTCCATCTGAGGGGTGGGTTTTACAGTGAAATGGTGCTTGTGAAGGGGGTCAGAAAATCTTGTTTTCCCTTGCACAGGGAAGAAGCCAGGCCCTGTGACACTGTCCTCTCCTCCTCCCTCTGCCCCCAACCCAAGCCCAGCCTCTTCCTCTCCCAGCTCCTCCAGCATCACCCCAAAGGGACGTCCCAAGTGCCGAAACATGCCTTCCCCCCATGCTTTCCCTTTCCCCTCTCTGATTCCTACCCGGTGAGTCGCCAGTGGGCTGGGGAGAGGGGAGGCTGAAAAACCACCGAAAACCACCAGAGCTGATGGTCCCCAGCTTCGTACCCCTTGTTTGTCCCCAGGGAAGAGCAAAGCCCCAGGTGTGTGATAAATGTCCTTACCTCTGTGCTCGGCGTGCGTGGTGGCTAAAAGCAGCAGGAGGGTGAGAGCTACCTTCATGTTGGGGCTGGTTTCCTTCCTCCTGCTGAAGAATGGCACTGGGAAACCCATCCCAGCTTTTATATGGATGGGTTGCCAATTACCGGGTGAATGATTAATCCCATTGGTGGGGTAGAGGGTGAGCATCCTTGGCCTGCCTGCCACAGCCTGGGTGCCAGCGCCTCCAAAATCAGACTGATTTTAATCATTAACTTGGCAAAATGGGGATGCATTGCTGCAGGACCTCAGGCAGGGTCCTCCTGCCTGTGATGGATGATGGGCGCAACATGAACGACAAGAGGAGATGTGCCGGGCAAAGTATCCCGGGCAAAGTGGCAAAGCCATGTGTGGTCAGGCCAATAAATGGTCCTCCCAGCCCCGTGTGAGGAAGGACCCCAGACTTTTTGGGTGCAAGCAGACCATGTTCTCTCCGGGTGGTGATTAGGTGGGGACAACTGCTCCGTGAGGAGATGGTGGCCTGATGCAATGCCCTGCTCTGCCATGACCATGTTGCACAGATGCTAGGTCAGGGTGGCTCGCACTCAAAATGACCGATGGACAGGGGTTGCACATGCAGGTGCCCAGCAGTTTGCTGCTTTCTGAGAGCATGAATTGCTTTTTCCCCTCCTTGGGCTGACAGCGGAGCCCCCTGGGAGCTGCAGCAGAAGAGGTGGCGGGTGCTGTACATGGCACAGCAGGGTGCTTGGGCTCGGGGAAAGAGAGACCATGGAACCACTAAGGTCAGAGCAGCTTATTTATTCAGCCTTTGGAAGGCAGACAGCAGGCATCATGACCCAAGAGTGCTGTAAAATAAATATCTAGCAAATACCACCCTGGGTTACTGGTGTTTGCTGAAGCAACTGGCTCCTCTTGAGTGGCTTCCCGTGGGCGGACAGACCGATGACACCCTGGGGCTTTTTAGCAGCTTAGTCGTGGCTAGAGCAACCAGATCTTAAATATCCCTTTCACCAGGCAAGAGTACAGAGAGTTTGCAGCTGTTTGGGGCGTGTGAGATGGCTGCTGCTAGTCTTGGGCCACCCTCCAAATCTTGCAGTGGTGAGCTTGTTTCTTGGGACAGTCGTGCAATAGTTGTGGTTTACAGGTGGCTCTGGATTAAAACAGAGGTGAGAAGGACTGTGTGCACCTCCAGATGTGTGAAGTGAGTTTTCTTGCTTTTGCTGGGACTAAAGGTGCTTTTCCCCTGTGGCCAGGCCCACCTAGGTGTATGTGCCAGCTGAGATGCTCTTCCGTACAGCGGCAATATTTTTAGACCTGGGGAATAATAGAACCAGAAGCAGCAGCATACTGTGGATACTCGGAAGGATTCAGGGCCATTAGAGTTCAGAGGAGGGTTTGATTACGCTGTGCTTGTGGAAGCAGTCTAGGTAATGGGCTATTTGGGTATAAACACAGATATTTAGTCTCTTTTGTGACTACTCTGTATGAATCAAGTTGTAATTTCCCAGAAGCTTGATGTTGAGTCGCCACCTATTCAGCCTGTTTTGAACAAAAACGTGTGTATGGTTTAAACCAGATGGAAGATAATTGATGTAAAATCACTGCAATCTAGGGGTATGTGTAACAACTCATCAGGATGTGAAAAATTATGAAAACTGGTGGTGTGCTAGGCTGAAACCAGCCAGTCCTCCTTCCTCAGGCATGGCAGGGGCCTCCTGCCTGTGTCCCTCACCAGATTTGGCCCCTCTGGGATCCTGCTTCACCATCCTGCTGCACTTGCATCATCTGGGACTTGGGTTCTGCACTGTGCCTCTCCAGGACACAATGAGAGGGGGATGGGTGCTCTCACCTGTCCTCGGGCACTTCTATAAGGGGTGTGTGTGTATTGATGCCCAATTACAGGAGATGTGCATATGTCAGGTATGCATATAAGATGCCCCATATATGATGTTCCCCTGTCTCTAGTCTCATCTTTACAGCAAGGGAAGTTAATTATAAAATCACAGAATGGTTTGGGTTGCAAGAGACCTTAAAGATCATCTAATTCCAACCCCTCCGCCATGGGCAGGGACACCTTCCACTAGACCAGGTTGAAGAATTAGAGAGGAAAATCCAAGTGAGACCAAGAAACACATCAGAAAATACTCAAGCGAAAACATAAACACCCACCTAATGTAACGAAATGCTGTATATTTGCCAGGAAGGTGGTCCTGCCTCTTGTCCTTGCTCAGCAGCTGCTCAGGTCATGCCTGCCTGCTCACCCCATGCAGTGACAAGGGCATGATTTTGGAGGTAGTTCCTTTCAGACTGCTTGCATAAGTCCTTGTCATGCATAATAATTAAGAGACCAGGCTGTACCAGGCTGTGTCTCCTGGTACACACCAGTGCCAGCACACTGGTGCTGGCCCATGCCTCCATGTCTCCTTCCCCGAGAAACCATCCCATGAGTGTGGGCAGCATCGATGAACCCCTCCATGCCAGGGTGTTAAACACTGCAGGATCGGCAGCATCCAACACTGCTGGGAAATGTCAGCAGTTATCCTGGGAAGCTCAGCTCCAGAGAGTGCCTCAGCAAGTTGTACAGCATCGGGGTAAATACCTGCCCCTGCAGCTGCTGGGCTAGGGTGTCTGGGGCGGGGGGGGGGGGGGGGGGGGGGGCACCTACAAGCACCCTGGCTGAGCGCAAGGGTGTTTGGGGGCTCAGTCCTGGCAGCCAGGCTTCAGCAGCCAAACCATTCCCACATACGCCTGTCCCAAACCCATCCCAAATTTCTGCTGGGAGCATTGTAGAGCTCTGCAGGATCTCCTCAGAGCTAAGCTAAGCTTTCCATTTACCCCCTGAGAAATGAAAATTCACGTTATTGTCTTCTAGTGTCCAAAGTCAAACCTGGAAATAGGAAAAAATCCATCCAAAATTGTCGCTGGACCTGCCTAGAGAGCAGGTTGCAGAGAGGGAAGCAGGTCTGAGGGGATGGAATGATGGAAATCCAACCACTGCATTGTGCTCCAGACCCCAAATGTGCCCAGTCTCAGTGCACACTGTGACACGGGCAAAGCTGCCTGGCTCCAGTGCCTCCACTCCTCTTGAGGACCGTGAACCTGACCCCTCCCCAGAGCAGTCCCAGCTCCAGCACTCAAGGCTTTTGTTTCTGGCATGGTTGGTTCATGGGGTTTGGGTTTTTTTGAGGGGTTGGACTTTTTTTACGCCAGGGCTTTTCTGGATCAGTTTTGCTGGTTCACCGGCTTTTCTTCTCCCCCAGCTGCTCATGAGAGTGGCAGGTGGGTGTGCTGTTCATGCTATTTATTTCACTTCTTTTGCACCTCTACTTTTTGTTTGTGCTTTTTTATTTTTTAAATTTTATTTTTATTTTTCTGTGTTCCCTTTTTTCCCCCTTTTAAAATCTATTTTTTTCTGTATTTTCCCTCCTCCCTCCCCCAAAGTGTTTGGGTTTTTTTCCTTTTTTTTTTTTTTTTTTTTTTTTTAATCTCTTTTCCCTGGATTTTTATTTTTGTCTTTTATTCCTTTTTTCCCCCCTTATTTTTTCCTTCCCCACCCCTTTTTCTTCCAGTCTTTTTTTTTTTTTTTTTTTTTCTGTTTTGCTTTTGTCCTCTCCCAGCAGCTGAGGCAGCCCCCCAGCTGCAGGTACTCCTGAGTGGACAGGAAAGGACCTGCATCTGAGAGGGTAGGAAGGAATGCAATAGTGGGTGTGGGTGCTCTTGGGCAGTAGGGATGCAGGGAAAGGGCTAGGTGTTGTTTAGCCCCCAGGGTGCAGGGAAGCTATGGTGGGTTTGGGATTTGCTGCTGCCCTCCCTTGCCCTAAGCTGCCTACAGCCCCAAGCCGAGGGGCTGGCTGAAGCCTGCAGCCATCCCTGGGGCAGCTGGTCTCCATCAATGGCTTTGGGGTTCCCATGCCGTCTGTGGGGAGCCCTCCTCACCCCACTGTGGGGCTGGAGCTGCCAGCTTGGCTGTGCTGCTGACAGGCAGCCCCTGAGAGGGGCTGTGAGGAGCACAGCCATGCCAAGGAGACCAGCCCTGGTCCGTGTGTTTGTGCCCCGACGTCACCGTGAGCATCCCCAGGGCAGGCTGGGCTTGTGCCACGCTGCAGGGGCTCACCCCGGGGCACCGCTGAGCCCCAGGGCTGTGTGCTGCGGCTGTGGGACAAGCCCCAGGGCAAACCGAGTACCTCACTGTTGGTGTTCGCCAGGGAAGGCATCCTGTCGTGCCAGCCAACACAATGTGAGGACAGCTATTTCCCCAGGGGACAGTGAATCTGGCAAGACGTTCACCACTCGGGATGGAGGGACCTGCCCCAGGGAGCACTTATAACACCAGCCCTGGCCTCGAGCCCTGGGATGCTTCTTTGGCACATTGCACTACAGATGCTGGCACAGCCATGCCAGATTTTCCTCCAGGACCACATGGCATTGCACTGAGAATCTGTGGGACCAGGGACACGTAGGGACTGCCTGGGCTGTCACCACTCACCCCATTAGAATCCACCCAGAGAAGGGTCTGGGGAGCCACACAGAGCCCGGGGTCCCTGCAGCTGCCGCAGAGACCTCTGAGCACATTCACAGCGGGGAAGAGTTTATTGTCCCTCCTCTGCACTCTCCGACACACTCACGCTTTGCTGGCACCGTGAGCCTGGGCACCCCCAGCCCAAAGCAGGGTAAAGTTTTTTCTTTAGAGCTGCTGAGGCTTTCCCTGTGTAGGTGGGGAGCACAGACCTGTAGCCAGCACTGCAAAAATTAGGCATCTGGTGAGTAGTTGCCTAAATTCTTAATTAATTACAGCAGTAGCCTCTCAGGGCTGATTTCTAGGCTCTCCCCAGGTGTGGGTGGCTCATCTGAGGTGCTGGGCTGGGCTTTGGGGAGGGGCCTTTCTGCTCCCCAGCACTGCTGCAGCCCCTGGGAGAGAGACAGCCCCATGGCTCCTGAACACGGTAAGGAGCCAGGCGTGAGCTCGGGGGCTGCCTTCTGCCCCTGCGGCAGGACACGGGGTGTCACTGCCCCTCCCCAGCCCAACTTCTGCCTTGCTGGGGACTGCTGTGCCTTGGTGATCTGCTTTTCTCTTTGAGTGGTTAAAAAAAATACATTAAAGCTAGCTTGTTAAGTAGTGTGTGGGAATTGGCAAAAGTCAAGTCTAGGCAAGCAGCCAGAGTGGAGTTAGCATTGCACAAAGGCTGCTGAAGTTTATGTGTGTGTATAGATGTGTGTAGATGTGGGATGATGTGATGGGAAGCAAGGTGAGGCGTGTGCTTAACCCTACTCAGGGAAGATGGAGCACATCTGTGTCTCCTTGCTGAGAGGAGTGCTGCTTCAAATGCAGAAAGGGCTCTATTCATTAGCTATATAAACTCAGGCCCTATGAAACCCCCCCACCAAGCCAAACCAAAAGCCCCTCAGCTCACTGCTGGCCTCTGATGGAGCTGTGGGTGACTTGGGGCCAGGGGCTGTTGCCAGCTGGGAGCTGGGTAGGGGGCGGGTGGGGCACGCTGGCATCTGCCTCCCAAACCTCAACCGTCTGTCTCTCCTCTTCTCCATCACTGGCAAAAGAACAAAGCCAACGAGACTGATTCGGTGGCTTAGCTGGAACAGGTTGGTGTAGGGAAAACAGCGCTGTGTGTCTGTGCCCATGCCTGGCAGTGTCTGTGTCGAGCCAGGGCCGGGGACAGGACGGGGCTGGAGATGGGCCTCTGGTTGTATTTCACTTGGTACCGATCCGGTGACCCGATGTGCTGTGCAGGCCGAGTTTGTACCTGGTTTTGCTGCTGTGGGCTCTCTGCAATAATGATGTTGTATGGAATAAAGCTTGTGCCGCACTCCTGGGGCTGGTGCTGTGTCTGATGGATGGAGAGCAGCTTCTCCCAGGAAGCAGTGGGATGGGTTTCCCTGCCCACAGAGCTGCCTGGGGCAGGAGCACCAGCCTCCCCGCAGCGCTGCAGCAGCTGCACTGAGTGACGGCGAATAATGTCATTGCTAAAATAATTCAGATAAATGCATCCAAAGGCAATCAAGCCACTCCTGCTTCGTTTGTCTGCCGACGATTCCATGTGGGTTTTCCATGGAAAGCTGAGAGGTGCGTGTGCCCCTGTTTGGGAAATCAAGCTGGATGGGGGGGAGGTTTATGGCACAAAGGGCTAAAGGGCAGCAAAAGCCGCCTGTGATCTCCTCACCCAGCCTGGGCTGGGGTAGCACCTGGGGCTTTATTTCCTCTGTCCTTTTCCATGTTACACCCTCATCTCCAACCTCTCCCCCAGCCTGTCTGGGGTGCTGTCAATCACCCCCTGGCCTGCCTGGCACCCATGGGTGAGGATCAGCCTGGTTGCTCCTGACCCCGGGAAATGCCTCCCCACCCTCAGCGGGGATATGGAGCTGTGGGCCACGATGGAGCAGGGAGAAACAGGAGTGACTTGTGCTCCCAGGGAGGGTTTTGAGGCTGCACCTGCGGTGCTACCACCCTGTCATGGGCTGGGCTTTGGGATGTTTTGTTGCTCTTCTTTCTGGGAAAGGTTTGCTTCTGGTAGCTAGGATCCCGACATTGTCACACTCAGATGGGTTTAAAAATTAATTGAACAGTGATAAAGAACAACAGGGAAGAGGCAGACGTGTCCTCCTTGCAGGGGGCTGCTTAAATTGTGCCCCTCAGCTCCTGTTGCTGCCAGAAGCAGCAAAGCAGCCGGCACAGGGGCAGTCAGGGGGAGCTGGTCACCGTTTTCCAGTTCCAATGGATGCCACTACCTTTACAACTGGTTGGCTTCCACAAACAGCAGCTCTGAAGCTGGTGCCAGCAGAGACCCCCCCTGACCAGAGCAGCGCTCTGATTTCAGGGTGCTGCTGTTCACTTGCCTGGGTGCTGTGGGGGCAGCGGGAGGGCAGAGCCGGCCAGGCAGTGAGCAGCCTCCCAGCTCCCAGGGGGGTGTCGCAGCAGAGAAACCCCCAAAGCCCCTTCCAGAAATGTTTCTCATAAAAGTAAATAGCTGGAGGTGTATTGTCCTGCCCAGGGGCTTTGCCCAAGGTCTTTGTCTCCCCATGGTCAAGCTCCCCTTTCCCCCTCCCCAGTGGCTGCACCGGTGGGATTTATCTCACCAGGCTCAGGCTGAAACAAGGTGAAGTGGTTTCTCCCAGGAAGCTGGTTTAGGCTGAGCCTATGGAAAATCATGGCCATGGCCATGCAGCACAGCTAAAGTGTGCTCAGCCCCGGCTCTCGGGTCTTTCTGGAAATGTGGTGCCGGGCCCCGGGGAGTGCAAGGCTGAGTTTACAGGCGCTGCCTCAGGGCAGACCCCAGCCCATCGCCCTGGTGCCACTGGGAGTGCTCTGTGCCACGACAGCACCATCCCTGATCCCTAGAGCATCTCCTTCTCTGCTGGCTTCCCCACTTTCAGCCTCCTGTAGGCAGCCGTTTCAACCTCCACTGCAAAGCAGCAGGTAGCAGCCTCTGCTGAGTCTTTCAGAGCCAGAGGTGACACAGGCGATGTATGTTCAAAGCTGCGTCATTATACTGCTCACCTGGAATAGCAGCTTTTCCACAGATCCAACATGCGACACGGCATTTATCTATAGGTGTTTTGTGCAGGGTAGAACTTCTTCTCCTTGACACAGGTAGAGATGAGAGCCGTTTTGTGGCTCCTGCAGTGAAAAGAGCATCCAACTGAACAGCGCCTGCTTTGCCACAGGTGCCCATAAAACCGGGCAATGCCCCCGGCAGAAAGCAGTGATGCTCATGCCAACTTGGCCTCATTTCTTCAAGGGTGACACCCAGAAAAGCTGCATCATTCTCGCTGCTGTGACCCCAGGCGTCAGTCCCTGCTGATGGGGAGATGAAGTATGGAGAGATGTATGGAGAGACCAGCAACAGGGTTGTGCCTGCACAACTGTTTGGCCAGCCAGCCCTGTGCCCTGCGCTGTGGGGCAGGAGGGGACGGGCAGAAGGCAGGCTGGGCTTTGCAGCAGGCACTGCAGGGCTTATGCATGGCAAATTTGGCCCCAACCCTGCCCGTGGGATGCAGCTCTGTCTGGACCGTGGGCAGGAGCATCCCCGAGGTGCCCTTGAGGGGTGGCTCTGGCTGCAGGAGGCTCCGGAAGGTCCCGCTCTGCGCCTTGCACCTCTGTAACGCATTGGCCTCTGACGCTGTGTGGATCTGGCCTCCGGCCTGCTGGGCCAGGCTTATCTTGGCAGCTCCACACTCTTTCCTGGCAGCTACAGCCCTGCTGGCCACAGGGTCAGGGTCTCCTCCAGGCTGAGGGAGGAGAGCAGCCCGAGAGTATTTACCCCCATCCTCACTGCCTTCAGGATTCCTTTTCTGACTGAAACCCAGAATAAATGCTGTTTCCTGCACCCACCTGCATTGCCAAATGGGCAGGAGCTGTAACCTGCCTGTGGCCGAGACGAACCAGCAGCAACTCCCAGCCAGAGCTGCAGTGGAGCACTTCCCAGCTTGCTTTTTTTCAGTCCATTCCAAGATTTTGTGCTTATGGTCATCTGCTCAGGGGACACAGACTCCCCTCCTGGCCAAGCTCTTGTCATGTGGGGTCTTGCAGTGCCAGTGCCAGGCTGGGGTGTCCCTTGCTCTCGGTGCCACCAGCCCGGGCTTTGCTCGGCCTGTCGCTGCCCAGCGAGGGACGGTGGCTCCCTGAGCCCCCGGGACAGGAGCCCATGGCACAGGGCCACAAGAGCCCCACGGCCCTCACTGCCAGGTGCTGGCTGCCATGAGATTTGGTCACATTCAGCCTGTGGCCGAGTTGGTGAGCGCTCACCTTGTCGGCAGGAGATCTCCCAAAAAAGGGAGGCAGAGTCTTTACTAAAGCTGGAAGCAGCCATTGAGCTGCAAAGAGAGCAGGGAGTTGAAGATAAAGCAATTAATTACACCTAAAATTGGTGCAGAGGAGAAGCCTCTCCTAAGTGCTACAGCTGAGTTTGAATGAGAACTGGGTAATCCTGATTGAAACCAATGTAAAAACTAGTTTGGGGGGGGGTGTGTGCATTTGACTCTGTACGTCTCCCCCAACCCTTTGTATATTTTGCCTGAAGAGTGAGGAAAAGGAAAGAGAAGTGGAAATGAGCGTGAGGACGGTGACTCAAGTGGCTGATGTGGCCTCTCTTCCCATGTTGGCCTCTCGTGGCGGTAGGAAGGATGCGCTCTGTGAAAGGCTGGTTTCTTACACTGAAAGGGTAGGGTTTGTTCGTGTTAACAGGGAAAAACCCTTATTTCCTGACCAACCTGGAATGGTTTGAGTTTTACAAGGCACATGGGAACCTCCTTTTGTATCCTGGGCTGCGTTTGGTTGCTGGGTAAAGGAAAACATCACCGCTATTGTATTGTACTGTACGGTATTGCATTCCATTCTATTCCAGACCTGAGCTGTCAGTGTCAAGAATGACACCATAAATGTGATTTAGTCTCAGTACTGTCCCTTATATGTGATAGATATGGAGAAAGATGTGGAGATGAGAGAAAATCAGCACCTCAACCCAAAGCCCATGTCTGTTGTGGGTCACGAATAAGCTGCTGCTGCTGATGGTGGGTTTATTTGTCATGGTTTTCCCCTTAGGTGCTGCTGACCCGGCACCACAGAGCAGCTTTGGGCTCAGAGAGAGAGCGCCAGGCTGGGCTCAGGGTTGCTGGGGCGGGGGGCAGAGCAGAGCGTGAGCCCCCGGCTGCCTGGGTCAGTGTGGGCAAGGGGCTGGAGAGCCGGGGCTGCGGGTCATGTCAGGTCTGTGGGCACTGGCCAGGGGACGGATTGGGGCTCCAGCAGGGGTGGGCGTCTGAGCCATGGGGCGCACAGCCTGGCCCACGGGGGCTGGGGCTCAGTGGAGCCAGGGCTGGGCCTGGGAGAAGGGCCCTGGCCAGGGGCAGCTGAGCTGAGAGCAAGTCCCAGGCCTGGCCTCGAGACAGAGACCAGGTTCTGCACCGTGGGGCTTGAAACCAGGTTCACTGGGCCAGTTCTGGGTTACAGAAACAGAGCCCGAGTCCTGTGTTTGGCAGACTCAGACCTGGGCTCAGTGGCTGGTGTGGGAACCAACAGTGAATCCTGTGGGATCTGGGGCTCAGGCACACAGAGCTGAGGCAGTTACACGTGTTCAGGTCTTGGAAACAGAGACTAAGTCCTGTGTGTTTGGGGCTTGAAACCAGGCTCATTTGGCCAGGTTCAAAGCTTAGTCTCTGTTTCTAAGTAAGTCTTGCATATTACAGTCTTGAGACCAGGCTCATTTGGCCAGTTTAGGGCTCAGAAAGAGAGCCCAAGTCAGTTCTGCATTTTTCAGACTCAGAACCATGCCCAGTGGCTGGTTTGGGGATTAGGCACACAGAGTTGAGACAGTTACATGTGTTCAGGTCTGGAAACAGAGACTAAAAGTGCTGCGTTTTGGGGGCTTGAAATCAGGTTCATTTGTCCAGGTTTAGAGTTTAGGAAAAGAAAGTAAGTCTAGGGCTCAGGAACACAGGAGTTGAGACAGTTACACATGTTCAAGTCTGGAAACAGAGACTAAGTGCTGTGTTTTGGGGACTCAAAACAAGGCTTCTTTGCCCAGATTTAGGGCTCAGAAACAGAGTCTAAATCCTGTGTGTTCAGGGTCTTGAAAGCAGGGTCACCAAGCAAGACTAAATGTTGTATTTGGGGGGCTTAAAACAGAGACCAAGTCCTGCATGTTTGGGCTCAGAGACTAAGTCCTGTGTATTGGAGGTTCAAAACAAGGCTCCTACGGCCAGTGTCAGAACCGAGCAAGAGCTTAAGTGCTGTGTTTTGGGGCTTGAAACTAGGTTTACAGGCCAGTTTAAGCCTCAGAAACAGACACCAAGTCTTACACTTGAGAGCTTCAAGCAGAGCCCACAGCCGCCTGCTCAGACACAGAGAGGGCTCCGCGGGCTGTTTCGCTGGGTCCCGGGGCGAGGCCGGGCTGCCCCCGGCCAGCGGGGAGACGGGCCGGGCCCGGGGCAGGCGGCGCCGGGCGGAGCCCCCGCACCCGGGGATGGGTCCGCGCCCGGGGCAGCCCCCGCCCCGCCGGCCTTCGCCCTGCGCCTGCTCGGAGCCGCCGCCGTTGTTCCGTGACGGCGGCACCGGCAGAGCCACGGCTCCCCCCACCGCCGCGGCGGGGCCGTGTCCGGAGCCCCAGCGGAGCAACCCCCGCGCGGGCAGGCGGCAGGAGCGGGCGGCGCGCCCCGCGGCCAGGCCCGGGGAGCGGCTCTTGCAGGCCGCGGCGCCGGGACGGAGGCGCCGCGGCCGGTCCCGGGAACCCCGGGTGAGGCCGGTCCCGGTCCCGGCGCTGCCGCCTTTCTCCGGGCCGGGCCCCACGCACCCGGGGAGGCGCGGACACGGGCCGGTTCGCCCCCAGCAGCACCGAGAGATCCCCGCGAAGACCAACAGCGGCCCGGCCCCCGCCTCTCCGCCCGCCGGCTCTGCGCCACGCCAGCAGAAGCCGCGGCCGGGCCGGGCCGACGCTGCAGCCCCGCGCACCGGTAACGGCCGCAGCAGGGGCGGCGCGGGGCGGGGCGGGGCGCGGAGGGGCGGGGCCGGGCACAGGTGCGCGGGGCGGGGCCCGATAGAGGTGCGAGGGGGCGGGTAGCCAGTGCGCGTGCGCGGGGCGGCCCGAGCTGGTCTGGGCGCGCGCGGGCGCGCCGGAGCCCTCAGTCGGTTCCTGCCCGCGGCGGCGGCGGCCGGTCCGGGCTCCCGCGGCGGGGCCAGGTGAGACGGGGGAGCCCGGCCCGGGAGCGCGGGGCCGGCCGGCGGGGCAGGGGCCGCGGCGCCGGAGCGGAGGCCGGAGGGCAGCTGCCGGCGGCTCCGCGGAGGCGCCGGCGGGTCTCGGGGCGCCGGGGAATAAAGCGCCGGAGTCCGGCGCCCCCCGGCCTCGGCGCAGCCGCCCGCGGCCGGGCCCGCCCCGCGGGTCCCCCCGGCCCGTTCCCGAGCACCGCCCGCCCCCGCCGGGGCTCCCGGGCCCGTCCCGCCGCCACACGCGGGCCCGGGGCGGTCGGGGGCTCAGCCGCGGGGTGTTGGGGACTCGAATCCTCGGGCCCGTTTGGGGTCACGGCAGCGGAGGCTGAGCGGTGGGTGCTGGGAGAGGAGACCCCCGGCCCGGGCCGGTCCTGGGGCTCAGAGCAGGCCCAGGGGGGTGGTTTGGGGCTCAGGGACGGGCCCAGTCCTGGGTTTTCCCCGAGCAGGAGCTGGGCTGGGGAGACGGGAATGAGCTCAGGGGGCTCCAGAGGGAGGGGAACTCCTGGGGGCTGGAGGGGGGATGGGGGTCAGGTCGTGTTGGTCCCCAAAGCCAGGGAGGCTGGCATGCACCAGGCCGAATTAAATGTCTGAGATAGTCTCTGGGGCGAAAGACACTTTTCACACCATCTTTTCGTGTACAAACACCAGAATAGTCATTGAACAATAAACACAAAGTAATCAGTCAACATGTGTACAGGTATGACAGTGATTGATTTACAACTTTGTTAAAAGCCAAGGTGGTTTTAACAAGCATAAGCTGCCATAGCTGGAGGTGAAAACAAGCTAGGGCCACAGAGAAACTGGAACTGAAGATGATCTGGAGCCACAATTGCACTGGAGATGGAAACAAGCTGCAGCCAAAACTGAACTGGAGCAAGACCTGAAACTACAAACAAATTGGAGCTGTTCACAGGCTGAACCAGAAACAACCAACCTGCAAATGAGCTGGAGCCACAAGAAGCAGGAGTTGAAACTGGACAAAACCATTGTCCTGGTTCAGCTAGGATAGGGTTAGGTATCTCCAGCCAGGTTATTCATACCATGCTGGCTTCAGGTCCAGGGGCGGAACCTTTTTAGCTGGCTGGGTGGTGGGAACCTGTTTCCATGACCAGCTAGCAGTATTTCTCTGTATATCGTTTGTCTTGTTCATTGTTATTGCTGTTTATTGTTATCATTGCTACTGTTGTTGTTCAGATTGCTTTATCACTCTGTTATATTAAATTTCTTCTTATTTTAGCCCAGGTTTGTGCCTAACTTCCAGCCCAACCCGGTGGGGGAAGGGCAACGGCAACGCGCTCTCCGGTTCAGGCAGGGCTTAAACCATTACAGCCATCCAGGAGCCAGACCTGAGGAAAACAGGAGCCCAAAGCCGTGCTGTGCTGGAGCTGTGCAGTCCCCACAGCATGTCCTGGCCCCCTGGCTTCTTCCTGGGGTTCCAGCACTCCTCCTTCTGTCCCTGTGCAGGTAGATGGGGGACAATCAGCTCCTGGCAGCGCAGCCTGGCCCAAAGAGTCCCTGGGGCTGCTGCCCTGTAAACCCTGCTGTTTCCCAGGCACTGGCAGCTCTGCCCGACCCCTGAGAAGCAGCAACCCAGCACCACACACCCAAGATGGGAGGGGAGGGAGAAACAGGGACAGGACACCAGAAACATCCCACTTCTCCTTGGAAGAGTGGGCAAGAGCCAGGATCTGGCTAAAAACCCACCTGCCCTGAGCAGCAGCAGGCCCAAACTGGGAACAGTGCCAGCAAGGTCTGGACCAAACCCCAACAGTGCTGGCTCCCAATGCCCCTCACAGCCATGGTCCCCCAAAACATGCCACCCAGCCCTGGGCAGCACTGCCCCTCCAGTGCTGGGACCCCCCTTCCCGCCCTGGGCCCTGCAGGGAGCTCTGCCAGGGGACGGCACCCACCCTCCCCATCCCTCAGCTACCCTGGTCTCACTGGGCACTCACCACCCTGGGGCTACGCTCCTTGCCAGGTGCCAGGATGAGCCCTCCCCAGGCATCAGCACAGACACGGCCACACAGCATCGCCGGGGCCACCAACACCTCCCGAGGGACCAGCAGCACCAGGACGGCCGCCGCTCCCTGTGCCCATCCAGGCCGGCTTCGCCTTCTCACCGACGGGGCTGCAGGAGATGCTGCGGGTCCCTGGAGAGGCCTCTGCTCGCACTGCAGCGTCACTTGAGCTGAAAAAGTAGTTTTTACGTCAAACCATGGCTTCAAACAGAGCTCAGAGCCACCCCAAGGCCCTGCCATGGGAGTGACCTAATGCTGCCAGCTCCGGTCCTTGGTCATCTCCCTGTGCAGATGATGCTGAAGGGCTGAAACCCTGTGGAAACCAGTCCCTGCTGGTCTGAACTCTCCCCGGCTCTGGCAGAGCCAGTGCCAGGCTGGAGGAGCCTGTCCTGCCAGCAGCCACTCTGGGAAGAAGCTGTGGAGAAGACATCAGCCAGTGCTTGCATCAGGAGGAGGGAGACCCCCAGCCCCCAGAAGTCTCCTTCTCCCCCAGCAGACACGGCTGGCAGCCAGGCCCAGGAGCCGCCAGCATCATCAAGCTGGGATAGATCCCGTGGTGGAAGTGGGGAGCTGCCAGGGACCCCCCAGCCCTACAGGCCGTGCTGCAGCCGCTGCTCCCAGAGGGCTAGTGCTGAAACCCACCAGGAAAAATCACTGGGCCCAAGCCAGAATCCCATGGAGGGGTCCCACACCAGGGGAGAGACCACTCACCTGCAGTTTCCCCGTGTGCCTGCCCCAGAGTGGTGCAGGAACCGGGCGCTGAGAACTGGATACCTGGCTGGGAAGGGGGGCCCAGCACCTTGCAGCAAACCCACAACTGGTGTGTGCTGACCAAGTAGAGGCTGGGATGCAAATTATGGAGTCATGAGAGGAAATACATTACTCGTGCACATGAGGCACCCCAGCCCAACCAGGGCACCTCAAACGTGGGTTCACCTGGGGTTCTCACACCCTTCAAACATTCAGACCCAACATGCTTGACTCATCACTGGCACTCACACTACCAACCACTGAGCACAGAAAAACTTGGCAAAGCAACTCTATTTCTGCAGAATTCTTGCTGCTTACCTTGTTGATTCAGACACCCTTGAAGCCTGCCTTGCCTGAGTTGCTTCTCTGTGATGCCAGTCCATGCTGGGAGGGGTTCAAACCATGTCCGAGGTGCTGGGATGCCAGTGTTACCTCGGGGTGTCCTTTATCCTTCAGGGACAGCTCTCAGCTTCCACGAAGCAAAGTCCTTATGTTCAGGGCCAGGTTGTCCTTTAGGTTGTTTTACTTCAGTGTGAACACTGCCCACGTTTCCAGTAAACTCCACCACCCCATCATGCTGCGGTGCAGAACGAGAACTAGTACAGAGCAGCAAAGTTACTATGTTTTCATATGATAAAGACTCACTGATGCCATCGCTAGGGACCAGCTTTTTCTTAACAGCCCCTGGGCAGGGCGCATGGGCAGCACATGCTGCTGCCAGAGCCGCCCCCATGGCTGCCCCTGACGCTGCTCCAAGTGAGTCCTGCAGGGAGGTATCAGCCCCTGGGTCTTTGGCCAAGGGACCTGTGGTAGCCCCAGGCCCCCAGGAGCTCCGCTCCCCTCTCCCGTGCCCTGAACAAAGTCACCACAGCCACCACCAATGTCCCCATTCACCAGCGGTGGGAACAGCCATGACATCAGCAGGTTTCCCAGAGTCACAGCTGCCCTGATGCTGGTGGCTCTGTTAGTGAGCAGTCCTTATGCCCGGCACACAGCAGAGCTGTGCAGGCAGCATGGCAATGGCAGCACAGGCAGCTGGGAAACATTGTGGCAGGCAGCCAATGCCACACCTGGTCACTCATGGGCTCCTAGCAAAAACCCAGCGGCTGAGAGAGTGCAGGGTCAGGCAGATGGATGGGAAGAGCTTGGAGAAGGACATAGGGCAATAAACCACTCTGTTTTCAGGGGGGGTGTCGCATCTTGCTCTGACAAGGGAGACAAGTGACTCTAGAATTGTAAATCCCCAATGGGGTGGACAACAGTGAGACAGGTCTCAAAGTCCAGTCATTTATTAACTTCCCACAATGTACTAACTGGATACACAATAATTGGCTAAGCATATAATGAATTATAACAAGCAATATAGTACACTTTGCATCACTTAATAGCAGTGAAGGAAAAAGCCAAAAAAAGGAAAGGAGGGAGATAGAGAGAATAGAGATTACTAGCCCAGGTTTTGGCACTGGTCCCATCCAAGTTCATCAGGGATGCATCCCTCTTCTTCACTTCTTCATGTCTTCTTTTTTCTTTCTCCCTGCTTCTCTCCCCTACCAACTCATACACACTTTCCTTGGGTCTGTCCCCAAGGTTAACCCACATACCTACATATCCCATGTATGAGGAGGGGTAAGGGGTAACTCTTTTTGGGGAGTTACAAGTTGTCTCTCACAGGGCAGGGGGAAGAAAAGCATGGTAAAAACCGATGCACAAATATAACAACTGCTGTACCAAGTCAAAACTTTAGCCTTAAGTTATAACTTCACACCTTAACCATAACCCATGCCTAGCAAGCACACATAGGGGACTGGCAAACTGCTGCTTAAACACATCAGCTAATGAACTGCATTAACCAAAAGGAAACAAAAATGCACATAATGGCACCCTTAAACTCACCAGAACTCCTGCAGAAAGGTTGTTCTCATTTGGGTGACCCGAAGAACCGCTGCAGCGGTTTTGGTGCCAGCCCCACAGCCCCCAGCAGCTCAGGGGACCTCCAGCCCTGCCCAGAACCAGCTGCAGCTCCTGGGGTGTTGAAGGAAGAAACAAAAACTGTTCTTCAAAGTAACTGCCAACAGCTGAAGCTGAGAACCAGAAGAAACTGCAGACAAACCCAGGCAACAGGTGGAGCCAATGCAGGTGCCTCCTGCTCTTGGTGGCTCTCCTGCCTTCTCTTACTCACAGTGATCAGGGCAGTAACGAGCATCTTGTCTCATTTCCCCTCTTTGGAGAACCCCAGGAAATTCAGACAGTCCATCCAGTCTTGCGGTTTGGATGCCAAGACCATGCCCTCATGTCCAGGGAACACCCTGCAGTGCAGCCCAAACCATCCTGGCCTGGCCGGGGCTGGCAATGGGTTCAGTCCCGAGCATCGTGGCAGATCCAGCAGTACCACCATTACACGGGGACCATAAAATCTGCACCAAAAATGCATTAACTCACCAAGGGAAACCTCAGACAGGGCTCCCAGCATTACTGCAGAGCCTGCGCCCACCCGACCCGCCAGTCCCCAAGAGCTCCCCCGGCACGGCAGCAGGCACGGCAGCACCCCCGGCAGCACCCCCAGCCGTGGCCCACACCTCAAAGCCCCCCGCCCCGGAGCCCGCACGGGGAGACACCCGTGTCCGGGCCCGTTGCCCCCGCGGGGACGTGCAACGGCAGCGGCTTCCTGCGAGGCGGCATCTATGCACGGAAGCCCCGTAACCCCAGGCTGAGCCCCACGGGACTGCTCCGGGACGGAGCTGCCCCCCACAGCCCGGGGGACTCCACCACCCCCATCTCCAGGACTCACCGCCCCGCCATCCCAGCCAGGCCCCGACACCGGCACGCCCCAACCAGGGGGCAACCAACCATCCCCCACCCCGGACACCCCCTCAGGCCCCACCTAGGTCCGGACACCACCCTCAAGCCTCAGCCGGGCCCAACGACCCCCCGGGCCTGCTTGGGCCCCGTCCCAGCTCACTGCGGCCGGGCCCAAGGTTCGCGAGGGGCACGGCGGCGGCCTCAGGTCCGCGGAGACGGTGCTTGGATGCGGTAGGGACCCCCTCTGCAGGCAGAGCACACCCCAACAGTAAGAGAGACGCTCGGCGGCCCCCGTACCTGCTCGCGCCGCCGGGTCCCTCCCGCTGTGCCCCGCGGCGTGGCCCCCTGGCGGCGGCGCGGGTACTGCAGCGGCTCCCGCCCCTCACGGCGCTTCTCACAGCCTCGGGGGGGGCCGCGCACCTGCCGCAGGGGCGGAGAAGGAGGCGGGCCCTGGATCCCTCTATCCAATCAACGCTGCTAACGTCACAAGGGAACCGCCAATCGTGAGCCAGGGCGGGAGCACACAATCGTCTTTGTCGCCTGATGGGGAGTTCAGCTGGTTTTGTTATTTTTTTTCAGTTTTTTTTGTTGTTGTTGTTGTTTTGTTTCGTTTTTAAATTCCGTTTACTCTAGTAATAGTATATTTTAAATTTTTAAAGTACATTGATTGTAGATACCCCAGGTGCACTTGCAGTGGGGCTGAGGGTGTGTTTGTTTACTGGCAAGATGTTATTTTTTTGTCCTGAAGGTTGTTAGTGTGATATGAGCTAAAGCTTGTTTTACTTTTTTCTTACTTAAGATCTTGCTTTTTTGGGGACTTTGTTAAGGCCTTTTCCTTACTATGTTTCAATTTCTAGTCTTAGTTGAACATGGAAGTTATTCTGTGTATGTTAAAAGTTTGGTGTTATGTGTGGCTATAGCTTTTCTTTTGGTAAGGTAGTATGCTGACTGTTGTTGGGGGGGGGGGGAGTAACTATGAAGAGCAGGACTTCTTATAATAAGGAATCGGAGGATTTGTTCGGCAGATAGTAGGAGCCAGAGAGGTTATCTTGCTCTAATTTCACTAACCATTTTTTTTTCATTCATCTGTAGTAATAATTTCATAAATTCAAGGTGTCTTACCCTTAGTAATGATGATAACAACTGAGCTATTCTTTAGGTTTGGTAGTACAACTGGGAAGAGTATTTGTGTATTGAGTTAAAGCTGATTTAAACACAAAAACTAAAAATGTTTGAAAACATAGTATTCTTAAAAATGCTTTATAAGTATGTAGATGAACGGGTTTTAATGCAAATAAAGTGTCTGTCACCATACTGATGAACTCTCTTTAGAACTGCTCTGATTTCAGAGTAGTTCCAAAGCACTATGTTCCATCATCTTGTCTGAATGGTGTAGGGCAAGTTTAATTGCTTAGTTCAGACTGATCTATGAGATGTAATGCTGAGTTTAAATGCTGTGGGGTGCTGTTTAGGGAATAAGCTTTTCTACTGTGCTGAAATTTCTCAGTGGGGCAGTCTAACTCCTGTTGGAGTTACTCATGTGGCAGTATTGCCTGTATGACTGGGTTCATTTGCTCAGTGCTGACAAGAATTTACTGGTAAGGGCTGTGTTTTGCTTTGTAGAGGCTCTGTGTGACATGCGGTACAGCTTGTGAGCTCTGTTTTTTACGAGTGGTCATGGTCTCAAGCTTCAGTGAAGTGTTTTTCTGCCTCATTTCTGGTGCTGCTGTGCTTGTTATGAAAATAGTTCTTCTTAGTCCTGCTCTGAGGCTTTTCTTCTGTTGTATCTGACCCACAGAATGAGAATGTTTTTTTCAGGCAGAGACAGGGTGTTTAAGGCCTGTAGATGAAATTCTGGATTTCATTTCAATTGATAAAATGTGCTTAGCATGTAAAAATGCTATTATACTTGGTAGTTGCCTTTCTATACTGGTTTGCACATATAGTTGATGTTTTTTGTTATTTAAGTTGGTAACTGGAATCTGAGATGTACTTTCTTAGTAGAAGTGAATTGGCTGTGTCAAGGTAGGAAGGAGCTGTGGTTATCTTGTTCAGCTTTGAGCTGTTTTTGAGCAGGAGCAGCCCTGGCTTGACACTAAGTTCAAGTACCCACTCAGTTGTTTCATTATGGACTTCTGTGAAATGTCTTTAGCAGTAGGTGCTGTGAGGCATGAAGAACTGCCTTTTGAGGATTCTTCTCTTTGTCCCAAAACACAGTGGAAAACATTTCTCTTAAAGGAGTCCTTTAAGAGGGCACTTGATAGCTTTTTGTTGAGTGATGTGATGTAGCAGTCTCTGTCCTGCTGCTGATTCATGCCCTGGGTATCACCACAGGAGGCAGAGAAGCTTAGGAGTGTGCTGGAGACCTGAGGGCACTAGTAGGTGTCCCGTACAGTCTCACCTGGTACCTTGACCCACTTGTTCTTCTTGTTGGCTCAGGAGTTCCAGTTGAGCTTTGGCTTAAATGGCTGCCCAAAGCTTGTCTGAGTCAGCTGGCTGGCGATGAGGATAAGGTGCAGTTATGCATCTTGTCTCCAACAGGTACATGTAAATGCAGATGCACAATGACATGCAGTAAAACAAAGGTATTGGGTGCAACATTTGCAGCTGGTTTTAGCTTGTCTGAGCTGTGTTAAAGTCTCTATATATCATGTGCTATGCAGAGTTTGTTCCTTGCTTTCTGAGGTTGATGGTTGAATTCCTGTTTGTCAACAGTGTGGGACCAGATGCTGAAGAAGAGTGTTGGGTTAGAATTATGAGCTCTACAAAGCTCAAAACAGATCTTATAATTGTTCAGATCCACCCCAGATGACTCACTTAGGATCATGTGTTTTGTTTTGAACTTTTGTCTAATACCTGGATAATTCAGATAACACTAAATAGAGTCAGTTTTCAGATGCAGTACAGTTTTTCTTACACAAAGACTAACTGAACTTCTTGAGATATTATGCAGATGAACTGTAACTTTTGGGTTAATATTAAGTATTACTAGATTATTATAATTTGAATTTATGAAGAAATGAAGTAATTCCTAAAGAAGGGAAAACTGAAGTCCTAAAACATAATAAGCTATTCTGCAAAAAATTGTAGGCCTTGGTTTGACTCTAACCCTAAATATGCAGCGTGTTCAGCTGATGTGGTATTACTGCTGCCTGTCAGAAGTGGAGATGGGCAAAAAGAAAAAGCTGTTGTTAAGCTGCCTGGAGGCATTTCAGAGCAGATATGGAGTACCAGTGCAGAGCTTCCTGTCTGTCTTCCAGTGGACTACTTAAACACTTGTAAAATTGTTCTGTAGGATACTTGTCTTGTGTGGTGCTTTCCAAACAAGTTGTGGCTGAGAGTGTGAGTACATCATTCACTTGCTAAGCAGTGTAGCTGAAAAAGAAACCAAAAGACCAAGAGCTGCTACTCCTTTTTTCGTCAGTTAAGTTTTGCCTTGTGTATAATTGTCAGAAATGCTTTTGGATCTGAGCCACCTGTATAAATTTTTGCTGTATTTCACTCTTTTGTCCTTTGTGTTTCACTGTGTAGCTGAGCTATGAATGCTGTGCAATATGAGCAACCAGATTTTCAGGAAAGCTGATGATGTATGTAGAATTATGATGTACATGGTGCTATGCTTCTAAGGCTGATGAGAGGCCTTAATTTCCTAGGCCTGTCCAAATAACACCATTTATTTATCACACAGTCATCTAAACCAAATTGATAATTTCTATTCATGAGAAACACACTCAAGCTTATCTTAAATTAGGAATGTGGATCTTGTTTGACTTTGGAACAGGAGTTCAGAAGCTCTACTTCCTTTAAAGGAGCTATCATTGGTCTTGCATATGCTCATGGAGGACACATATTTTTGAGGTTTTTAGACTTCTTTTAACAAATGGAAATTAAAAATTAAACACTTGGAGATAAAGTCTGATCATCATAATGCTGTTGAATTTTTTTTTTTGTTAAAGAAGCTATCCTTTTCCTTTTTAAGTCTTACCTATTTGCAGGTGGTAAAAATCAACTTGGTGATTTGCTTTTGCTAACAGCAGTCAAAGGAACAGCATTTTTTCTGATGCAAATCCTCGAAATAGAAGTCAGTATCTTAAAAAAATGAGAGGATGCTAAAGATGGCAGTGATGAGAATGGATAGTCTGTAGTGAATATTTTCTAGAGTATCTTGGTGTTCCTGAGCTAATGCCATCCTGTTACCAAGTAACCTCATTCTGATTTAAAATGTTTTAAATGTCTTGAGAGCATGAGTTAGAAACTAACAGACCAACATGTGCTAAGTTTCACGTTACTAAGTGACTGCTTTGTAAGTGTGTAGCTTCTGAAATGCACAAATATTTGAGATTACCGCAGAAAATCTGCTTGGGTATAGTTCTGACACAAGTGTAATAAAATTGACATCTTGGTTGGTACCTTAATAGATTTTTCCTTGAAGCTCTCAAGATTACAATGAAATAGTGCTCAAGTACCACTTGAAAACCACTTAGAAAGATAAATGGTTTAATTTTGTTTTTTTCCACGCTGTCTGCATTCTCTCAATTATGTACTTAAGTACTAAGGCTAATGCCAATATAATGCCTGTGTATTAGAGCTTTCTGTGCTTGTCTGTGTAGCTAGGTCATTAACTAGATGTCTCATGAAACAATCTGAGTGACATGAGTTCAGGTGGTGGCTGCAGATGCTACAAGTCACTGAAAGTGGGACTAGGGGTTCCACGATTGGGTCTAATACCCTTTTCCTTCTTCCTGACCTACCAGAAATGATAGCTGTTCTGGAAAGAACGGGAAGGGGGGGTGGCAGCAGTCAAAAACCAGACTGAAGAACACTTCTCAGTAGTTTAGGTAACCTGTGTTTTAAGTACCTTCAACTACAGTATGTTCAACACCTTTTCCTTTAGGTTTTTATGCACTTAGAAATATATTCCAGGATCTAACAACTACTTGTACCAGCTAGTGACCTTTTTTTGCTGACCTAAATGTAGTTTTAAATCCTAATACCACAGGGCTTGCAATAGCCTACAGTAATAGAGTAAGGCATTATGTTTTATCCCTTTCAGAGATGGCATCTGCCCATGAGGGCCAGGTCAGCTGGAAACAGTACTTGCTGGCAGCTCATTTTCCTCTCTTAGAAGGAGGAATTAAAAAACACTTTGCTTTACTGTGCAGGATTGACAGGCTGTTAATTGCAATAGAGAACATCTATGAAGCTGATGTTTGGGGAGGTGCTGTTCAGTTTGCAGATAAAATCCCAGCCTGATTTCTCCTGGGCTTGGTAAGTGTTTGCAGGAGTAATTAAGTCTGGGTTTACCACCCACTCAGTGCTTAATCTCCTGAAGACACAGGGCCAGCAAGTCCCTGAACCTTGAGGAAGAGAAGAAATGAGTTGAGGTAGAAGGAGAAAGATGAGGCAACACATCATTACTGCCTAAATCTTTTTCTACCGCTAGCTGCCACTGTGAGGGGAAGAGACTTTGCACTCCTGCTGAGATGAACTGACAAACTGCACAAGCTGTTTTGCAAGTGGACAGTGAACCTAAGTCTACTGGTCACTTCTTGTTTGACAGCATTACTGTGTTCAGTTGTCGTCACCAACTTGACCACTAGATGTCTGCACTGAACAGAGATGCAGCTTGAGACAGCTGCTTCCAAAAACGGAACCAGAGCCAAATGACAGGGAGGGGAAATGCAAATAGAGTGGTGGGAAGGACTTTCTTCCAGGCCTAGACACCCTGTGATAGGGTGATTTTTAGGTGGTTCTTGCCAATCTCTTGTTTCACAGTCCAGGACTAAGTCCATATTACCTGAACTGGATGCTGAAGTGAAGAGGTCTCAGTGTTTGGAGAGTGGCAAATATTCCTCCTGTTTGGGATTCCTTGGTGTAGAACTTGGTGGGCAGACAAATTTGATACTGGCATTATGGCTATTTAATCCATCGGTGGCAGTATGTTCCTGTAATTTACAATGGTTCAGGGCAGAGGGGAGTAGTGGGTTAAAGACATTTGTATTTGGATGTTTGGTCATGATCTGAAACAAGCAGCTGGACCAAAACAAACACCTGCAAAGATCTGGGTCCTGTCTAGCCACAGGTCCATGCAGCAGCTGGAGACTCTGCAGTCTTTGGTGCTGTGGTCTCCCAGACTGCTTGTAGTTGGCCCAGGTACCTTTGAGCTGTGCCATTTAGTTCCAGTTTGGCTCAGCTTCCATCTCTGGGTCTTTGTTCACTGGCTGTTGCATGAGAGCAGGTTGTGCTGAATCCAGAAGCCTACTGATCAGATCAGAGAACATAGTCAGACCCTGGCATGTTGCATTGGGTCTGCAGCTCCTTTGGCCTACACCTTGCAGAGGGAAAGGAAAGTATCACTGGAAACTTCTCCCACTTCATGTCCTGCAGTAGTACTACCTAGGATCAGGAACCCTTCATATGTCTGATACTTCTGACCTCTTATTTTTTGGTCATTTTTTGTTTCCTTTTAGTGCAAAAGTGTGCCTGCCTGAATGTTTCTTGCACTGCAAATAGAAGAAGGTACCCCTAAGATGTTGCGGCATCAGTGTGAGCCCATTGTTCTATTTGTGTCACCTGCTCTTGATACAGACATCACTCCTCCATTTGCCACCTGCTTGCTGAAGAACATGAGCTGCACAGAAGCAGGAGCATCCAGGTGAAACTTGTTTCTCTAAATATATTTTTAATGTAAGAGATGGGGTTCCAGGCGGCTGGAAAGACTGTTTCTCAGGCAAGAAGACAGAAGTAGCAGGGAGAATTTCAGTGCTCTAGATCAACAGCTTGATTTAGTGCCAAGAAAGATAGCCCATTGTCTTGGCTAGGAAGAGGCCACTGAGCTAGTACAGACTTTGCAAGGCTTCAGGACTGACATTTAACCAAAACTCTATTGTAATTTGCCACCGTCTGTGGAGCTGGTTTCAGTTCAACTGTAACAAGCAAAAGAAACTGTAGCATTTTCTGATGACTGGATGCTGTTGCCTAAACCGATGAACTTTTTATAATATTCTGTAGCTTTAGTGTAATTAACTTGGGTATGTTGCAGACAAGTATTCTGCTACTGTGTAGAGGGAGGTATGTTTGGTACTTGTTAATACTATACTGTGCGAGACAAGCCTGGTGTGATAGCAGAGGCTTTGAAAGAAAAGATAAATGAAGCTGTGTGGAGTACGAGGCTGATAAGGGGCACAAAGTGACACTACAAACCCTGGGTCTATAAACAACTCAAAGCAACTAATGCCTGGGAGCTGGGCAAAATTACTTTGAGTTTCAAAGAGAACCAGGAAAAACCATCTAGTATATCCTGCTTTACAATGTGATTTTACATGTTGTGGGTTGGAAGATAACTGAGGAGTAAAACATGATTTAAATGCATGCAGATAGCCTGGAGGACACAGACAAGAGGAAGATGCTGCCTACATCAAATTTTTCTGGCAGAGGATTGAAGACTGATAGCTTGGGCTAACTTTTTTCCCAGTTTAAGCCAGTGACATCAGAACCCAGAGGGGTGGTTGAAGGGTAAGTTTAACAGCAGAGGGGGAGGGCTGGAAAGTAATGTGTAGGTGCTTAGTGTCCCTTGGATTTGTCTGGATTAGAGGGAAAGATGGGACCCTGCACTGCAGGTAGCTCATGAGTGGGCTCCCTGGCCTTCCCAGGGTAACCCTGGTGACAATGGTCCCTGGCACAATCACAGCCCTGAAGAAGCAGGTAATGGCTGTGCCCTGTCTTTCTAGTCACAGACATGCTGTGGAAATTGCTGGTATAGGTCTCTTTACTCAGAAATGTTAATGTTTACACTGAGATGACTTACTACTTATAGGATTTTTTTTCCTACTTGGATAAGCATAAGAGCTTGTTCCTTACTCATTAGGTGTTTGTCATATAGTGTCAAGCAGGAGAATTTTGCAAAAATAAAATGGGATGAACTCTTCCAATGTGTCTGAAAAGCTTTTTGTTGTTTTTACTTAAAAATCTAAAAAATGAAGTGCTTTTAAAGGTGTAGCATTTATTATAATGTAGTTTTGGTGAGGCATTTGCCCAGTACCTTTATTTGAGCTGTTGTTAGATGAATAAGTGTCCTTAATTTACCTCTAAGGTCATAGTTTTGTTAACTGCTTCTCACAACTTGTATTGTAGATGCAATTCCATTGATAACTTACAGATGACTTGTGGTGTTCCCAAAATTAGTGTTTCTTCCTGCAACAACAGATCACTGGTGGATGCAGTGTTTAAAACATGTTCTGTAGCAAGCAATTTTTCAGCTCTAATGTCCACAAGGCAGAGCCTTCAACTGGGCTATCCATGGCTGTGCTTAAGTGATATTGCTAATCTGCCTGGCATTATCCTCTTACACAATGCATCTTGTGGTCTGACCTCTTTTCAGAAGCAAATTGTTAACAGTGACAGGCTTGGAATCCTCTTCATGTTGCACAGACAACTCTCACTGACAGGATTATTTTTGATTTGCTGGTTGACACTTGCAAAATACTGGAAGGCTCTTAGTTGCATAGGTAACAGAATATTTAATGGAAAAGCAAAGGCCAGGTGTGTTCTGGCTTCAGAAAGATAATAGTAATCCTTTTCATTATATGGTATGCTGAGCTTGCACAATAGGCCATAGTGCTCAGGTTGTTATATTGCTCTTTCTGAAAGGATAGTAAAATAGTTTAACTTGCATAGAAAAGTGAAAATTGGATGCAAAGGCTTGGGACAGTTTGTAAGCTTCTACTTGCCAAAAGGAGCATGGCAAGTGTAGCATCAGAATACTCCAAGTTAAGTGTGAGAAGAAAAGAATGAACCAGTTCTCATGAAAAAAGCAACTTTAGTTCAGTGGAGCAAAGGCTATTTGTAGGGATAGATGGTTGGTTGCTTCAGCTGTTCTAGATCTCTTAATTCATCCTTTCTGTGACACCAGTACAGCAGACTTTATCATTAGTACTTGCTGAATGACACTGATACACAGCAGCACAACAGATGCAACTACAGTTTGGTTTGGTTGAGATTAAATGTTACAGGTCTTAACATGAAGAATTAATCTTTCCTGACTGTAATGGTTTAAGCCCTGCGGGACCGGAGAGCACATTGCTGTTGCCCCTCCCCCACCCGCAGCCGGTCAGGCTGGAAGTTAGGCACAAACCCGGGTTAAAATAAGAAGAAATTTAATACAACAGTGTGATAAACAATCTGAACAACAACAGTAGTAATGATAACAACAATAGACAGCAATCACAGTGAACAAGACAAACGATATACAGAGAAATACCGCAAAATGGTCACGGAACAAAGCTGAGGCATGGGGTCCCGCCACCAAAAAGCCAAAGAGAAAGTAAAATCAAAGTTTCCCGCCCCTAGACCTGACGTCAGCATGGTATGAATAACCTAGCTGGAGATCCTTTTCCTCCCTCTCTCTGCTGGGGAAACTTAACCCTATCCTAGTTGAACCGGGACATAATCCACCCCTTTATTCTATACCATCTGCGTCATGTCCGGCTGCCATTTAGCAGTTAACAATAACAAAACAATAATTTACAAAGGCACAGCATAATTTACGGCATGTTCTCACCCAGAATCAAGTCCCCCTGTGGTACACATCGGACCTCTCCATTGTCCTGCATCACCCACCAGGTGCACCCAGGTCCTTGGGCAAAAGCAATCCCATGGATGGGTTTGCCTTTACCTTTGCCTGGTGCAGGACTAAACCAGACCATTTTTCCCAGTATATTCCTCATGCACACCACAGGGACTTTATCCCCATCTACAGCACGTGGAGGTTTCAACTGAGCTGGGCCAGCTTGACTAGCAGATCCTCTTGTGTTAACTAGCCAGGTAGCCTTTGCTAGATGCATGTCCCAGTCTTTGAAGGTCCCACCTCCCAGTGCTTTCAATGTGGTTTTTAATGTCCCTTGTAGCGCTCAATCTTCCCAGAGGCTGGTGCGTGGTAGGGGATATAGAAGAACACTCGATGCCGTGTTCTTCTGCCCAGGCATTTATGAGGTTGTTTCAGAAGTGGGTCCCGTTGTCTGACTCAATTCTCTCTGGGGTGCCGTGTCGCCACAGGATTTGGGTTTCAAGGCCCAGGATGGTGTTTCAGGTGGTGGCGTGGGGCATTCGGTAAGTTTCCAGCCATCCAGTGGTTACTTCCACCATTGTGAGCACGTGGCGCTTCCTGTGGCGGGTCTGTGGCAGTGTGATGTAGTCGATCTGCCAGGCCTCTCCATATCTATATTTCAGCCATCGCTCTCCATTTCGCTGGGGCTTCACCCGCTTGGCATGTTTGATTGTGGCACATGTCTCACATCCGTGGATGGTCTCTGCAATGGTGTCAATGGTGAGGCCCACCCCTCGATCTCGAGCCCACCTGTATGTTGCATCTCTACCTTGGTGGCCCGAGGTCTCATGGGCCCACCGGGCTATGAACAGTTCACCTTTGTGCTGCCAGTCCAAGTCCACCTGAGCCACTCTAATCTTAGCAGCTTGGTCTGCCTGCTGGTTGTGTCGATGTTCATCAGTGGCCCAACTCTTGGGCACATGGGCATCCATATGGCGCACCTTCACAACGAGGTTTTTCACACGGGCTGCAATGTCCTGTCATACTTCAGCAGCCCAGACGGTTTTACCCTTATGTTGCCAGTTGTTCTGCTTCCATTGCTGTAACCATTTCCACAGGGTATTCGCCACTGCCCACGAGTCGGTGTAGAGGTAGAGCCTCAGCCGCTTTTCCCGCTCGGCAATATCCAAAGCAAGCTGGATGGCTTTCACCTCTGCGAACTGGCTCTCGGCAGCTTCAGTGACCCGTTGTGTGGGACTCCATACAGCAGCCTTCCATCATCGATGTTTTGCCACAATACGACAAGACCCATCAGTGAACATAACACATATCGCTTCTCCTCATCCAGCAGCTCGTTATATGGTGGGGCCTCCTTAGCACATGTCACCTCCTGTTCTGGTGACATCCCAGAATCTTTGCTCTCTGGCCAGTTCGTAATCACCTCTAGTATCCCAGGGCGGCTGGGGTTGCCTGTTCGAGCCCGTTGTGTTATCAACACAACCCATTTATTCCACGTGGCATCGGTTGCATGATGCATGGAGGAGGCCTTTCCTTTGAATATCCACCCCAGCACCGGCAGTCGGGGTGCCAGGAGGAGCTGTGTTTCAGTGCCGACCACTTCTGAGGCAGCCCGAACTCCTTTGTACGCTGCCAGTATCTCCTTCTCAGTTGGTGTATAATTAGCTTCAGAACCTTTGTATCCCCGGCTCCAAAAGCCGAGAGGTCGGCCTCGGGTTTCCCCAGGTGCTCTCTGCCAGAGGCTCCAGGCAGGGCCGTTCTCAGCTGCGGTGTAGAGCATGTTCTTAACCTCCTGCCCTTCCTGGACTGGCCTGAGGGCTACTGCTTGGGCAATCTCACGTTTAATCTGTTCAAAGGATTGTTGTTGCTCAGGGCCCCATTCAAAATCGTTCTTCTTACGGGTTACATGGTAGAGAGGGCTCACAATCAGGCTGTAGTTGGGGATGTGCATCCTCCAGAACCCCACAGCGCCCAGGAAAGACTGAGTCTCCTTTTTAGAGGTCGGTGGGGCCATGGCTGTGATCTTGTTTATCATCTCCATTGGGATGTGGCAACGCCCATCTTGCCATTTTATTCCGAGGAATTGAATTTCCCTTGCAGGCCCCTTGACTTTCTTTTGCTTAATGGCAAAGCTGGCCTTCAGGAGGATTTCAATTATCTTCTTGCCTTTCTCAAAGACTTCCTCGGCTGTGTCCCCCCATACAATGATGTCATCAATGTACCGCAGGTGTTCTGGAGCCCCACCTTTCTCCAGTGCAGTATGGACCAGTCCATGGCAAATGGTGGAGCTGTAGTTCCACCCCTGGGGCGATCGATTCCAGGTGTACTGGATGCCTCTGCAAGTGAACGCGAACTGTGGCCTGCACTCTGGTGCTATCGGAATGGAGAAGAATGCATTAGCAATGTCAGTCGTGGCGTACCACTTGGCTGCCTTCGACTCCAGTTCATACTGGAGCTCTAGCATGTCCGGCACTGCAGCACTCATTGCTGGTGTAACTTCATTCAGGCCATGGTAGTCCACAGTTAGCCTCCATTCACCATTAGGCTTTCTCACTGGCCATATAGGGCTGTTGAAGGGTGAATGGGTTTTGCTGGTCACCTTCTGGCTTTCTAGTTGGCGGATCAGCTGATGGATGGGGACCAGGGAATCTCGGCTGGTGCGGTACTGCCGCCGGTGCACCGTCCTGGTAGCAATCGGCACTCACTGCTCCTCAACCTTAAGCCGCCTCACTACTGAGGGATCCTCTGAGAGGCCGGGTAAGGTGGACAACTGTTCAACCTCCTCCAGGGCAGCTACACCAAAAGCCCACCGGTACCCTTTTGGGTCTTTGAAGTACCCTCTCCTGAGATAGTCTATGCCCAGGATGCACGGGGCATCTGGGCCAGTCACAATGGGGTGCTTATGCCAGTCCTTCCCAGTCAGGCTCACTTCAGCTTCCAGTAGCGTCAGCTGTTGGGATCCCCCTGTCACTCCGGAGATGCAAATGGATTCAGCCTCACTGTAGCTCGATGGCATCAGGGTGCACTGAGCGCCAGTGTCCACCAAAGCCTTATACTCTTGTGGGTCTGACGTGCCAGGCCATCGGATCCACACTGTCCAGTAAATCCGATTATCCCTTTCCTCCACCTGGCTGGAGGCAGGGCCCCTCTAATCCTGCTCAGCATCACTCACTTCTTGCAAGAATGATTTACTGGTCCCCTCAAGAGGGTCAAACATAACGTTCACCATTCTATTCTGTCTGGGGGATTTCTGACTGGACACTGGAGCTGCGCTCTTCTTGGAGGACTCCCGTTTTGTGATGGTCTTCCCTTTCAGCTGCTCTACTCATGCAGCTAGGGCGGCAGTGGGCTGTCCATCCCACCTCCTCATGTTTTCTCCATGGTCGCAGAGGAAAAACCACAGGGTGCCTCGTGGTGTGTACCTTCTGCTGCCTTTCTCTTGGGTGGGGAAATGTTTACTTCTAATGGCTGAGACATTGGCCCATGCAGGTAGAATGTAGGACATGTCCTCTTCCATTTTTTGGATCCTCTGAGACAGTTCCTCCACAGCTGAGACCAGGGAATGTTGAGATGAAGGGAGATTTCCCTCATATTGCCGGAGCTTGCCAACCACTCCATCCACTGTTAGAGTCTGGGTGTCTGTCCACCAGGACACTATTGCCAATGCCTTCGAGTGTGCTTCTGGTGCGCTCTTCAGGAACTTTTGCCACATCAGGTGTGTGCAAGGGGCCTGATCTGGGTCCATGGGTGACTGCTCATTATTCAGATCACCATAGATCATCTCAAACACAGCCAGTTCCCTGAGGTTCTGGATGCCTTTCTCAATGTTGGTCCATTTGCCTAGCTGACATAGGATATCATCCTTGTAGGGGTGCCTCTCCCTTACACTGAGCAGGAGTCGCTTCCGCAGGCTGAGGGTTTGAGTCTGTTTCCCTATTTCCCTATCAATGCCAGCATCCTTGGCCAAAGATCCCAGCTGCTTGGCCTCTCTCCCCTCCATTTCAAAAGCACTGGCTCCATTGTCCCAGCATCAGAGCAGCCAGGTGCAAATCTGCTCGCCTCCCAGGCGGCCAATATCTCTCCGCATATCTCGCAGCTCAATCGGGAATAGAGATCGGACGATCACCTCTGGTCCTTCCTCCTGTTCCTGTGATGGGCCTGGCTCTTCCCCATCCCTCACTTTGTGAACTGACTTTCTGGTATATTTTGTTTTCTCTATTGGAGTGACTGATACTGGCACTGGCTGGCTCTCTGGCTCAGTCGCTGTGCTGGTGGAGGTGACTGAGACTGGCTCAGTATCTGGACTGGGGGGACAGGCAGTTTCAGTGAGTTCACTCTCAGGTTCTGTAGCCTTTTCTTCCCCTTGAGGGCAGTGGGTGGTATCAAAGAGGACACGGTATGCATGGGCAAGTCCCCAACACATTGCAGCGATTTGTGTCTCCTGGGTTTTGCCAGCTTGGTAACACACCCTTTCTAAGCACTCCATCAGTTTATCAGGGCTCTGCATTTGTTCAGGAGTGAAATTCCAGAGCATTGGAGGTGCCCACCGACTCAGGCCTTTGGCCATCTTTTCCCACACCCCTTGCCACTCACTATTATCTGACCTCAGGGCAGGTTTCCAGGCACTGCTATTGTTAGAGAAATGCCGCCTGGCCAAAATCGAAATCAGGCAGACATTCAGAAAGCATTGTGCCACAAACACACTGGCCTGCAGGCTCCAAGGATAACTGAAACTCCCCAAAGCCAAGAGGATCTCTTCCCCTGGCTCACCCATAGAGGGGGTGAGACCCCTAACAAAAGCCCAAACGGCAAACAGGTACTGGTCCACCCCCCCCACCCCCCCCACCCCCCCCCCAGCGATACAAAGGCAGCATAAGCATTCAATAGCCCGCATAACAACATAAGACCCTTTATATATTTTCCACCGATAACAAATGCCACCACAGGGATCATACAGTGGATATAAGGATTAATCCAGCCCCACCACACAAGCAAGTGGGCCAGCATTGCAAACATTTTCTTATCAAACAAATACAAACAGAAAAATTACACCCAACAGATTGCTCTATCACACTCTGGTCAGGGTCTGTCCCTTTTTATTCTTATTTCAGCCCCACGTTGGGCGCCAATTAAGGCTGTAATGGTTTAAGCCCTGCGGGACCGGAGAGCACATTGCTGTTGCCCCTCCCCCACCCGCAGCCGGTCGGGCTGGAAGTTAGGCACAAACCCGGGTTAAAATAAGAAGAAATTTAATACAACAGTGTGATAAACAATCTGAACAACAACAGTAGTAATGATAACAACAATAGACAGCAATCACAGTGAACAAGACAAACGATATACAGAGAAATACCGCAAAATGGTCACGGAACAAAGCCTAGGCATGGGGTCCCGCCACCAAAAAGCCAAAGAGAAAGTAAAATCAAAGTTTCCCGCCCCTGGACCTGATGTCAGCACGGTGTGAATAACATGGCTGGAGATCCCTTCCCCCCCTCTCTCTGCTGGGGAAACTTAACCCTATCCTAGTTGAACCAGGACACTGACAATGAGAGGCATGGGAAGAAGCAAAGATGATGGAACAAGGGCAATAGTAGAAAAAAAATTTTTAACTTGTGAACTTGTGAACTTGTTGGCCATTCCTGTAGCAGAAGGCCTAGTGTGAGTTGTACAGTTGTGTCAACAGAGCAAGCACAGTTGAATTCAGGCTTATTGACGGTGCTTGCTGTCTGGCTGAGTCAAGCTGGCTGAAGGCCTGGAGCTACACAGACCTTCTGCTGTGGTGTTATGCCTGCTATTTCAATTCTTCCTCTTGGTGCCAAATGAGTGTGACTCCTGGACTGGGTCAGCTTGTAACAGTTCCCATGTGTTTGTACCAGGTGTTTGGAAGAGGAAGGGATGGGTTCAGAAATTCAGCACAGGGTGATATCTTCCCCAGAGAGTTTAAGTTTTGGGCTGTTTACGTGCTTGGTGCTCTTTTGGCCTCAGGAGAGACCAGTGAAATAGGTGGGTGTGTAACTCAGTGTTTTGAGGGAGCACAGCTGTTAGCTTAAGTATGCTTTCAACACATCCCCTGACTCTGCCTGGTATTGGATCTACTAAAACACTGCCTTTACTAACTAGTGCTGAAAAGCTTTCCATTCCTCTCTGCTTGTTAAATTCCAATTATTGCATCCAGCATATAAGTAAGCATGTCTCCTGCCTTCTACATTTATAAAGTAATGATGGCTCTGGGGTTTTGTGCAGAATATCAATGTTTAGAACAGCTGGCTACCAAGAAATCCTGCATGATTTTATTTTAACCCTTCACTTAGCCACATGGTATAAATGTGAGGTTGTAATCTCTGTTCATGAGCTGTACTTGGAAGGCTTTGCTTGTGCAATTGTTGTGTAGCTCAGTAACCGAATTTGAATGTGCCTTTCTGAGGAAAATAAATATGCTTTTGCTTCAGAGGAATAATTTGATATTAACCAATGACTTTAAAAACATGAGAAAACCATAAATTCCTGGTCTTTTAAACACTTGCAATGCCAAAATGTCAGCGTCCCTACAAGGACATATGGGACTATTGCCTTGCATTTCAGGGCTGATGCAGAGTGATTTTATAGAATGTGTCCTCACACTTCCAATCTGCTCCTCAGTGGTGATGGGACTGCTGTGTTGTTGTCACCATGTGGATGGCACAGAAGTGAGCACTGCAGTGGTGAAGGCTAGTTCATTCCTGCCTGGCTGTGTATTCTTCATTGGGTACTTTGTGGTCCTCCTTCTGAGGCCTTATGGGACTCTGCAGAGTCCCTTAGCATCTCACAGGTCTGTAAGTGTACCCTGTAAATACACTTGAGTTCAAGAAGAAGTTTTCTCTTCATGTCTACAAGTATGATCTGACTGCTGGTCACTGCTACCCCCACTTTGCCTGTGAACACTATGCGTTTGGGAGGGTGAGAAATGAATCTCGACTAATTTAGTTGGTTGGCATGGTATGATTCCACTGAGTTGTTTTCATGCTTCACTTCTGAGAGCTAGTTGAGTTCTGTAGTCTGAAATGAAACAGTGAAAGCAGGCTGACCTTTTGGTGGCCAGAAGGTTTTCCATTCGTTTTGAAGCACTTACCCTTCATGTTCTTCTCTGGAACCTGTAGGGATGTACAGTAAACTTAGCTGTGCAGTGGGGTGGTTTGTTCTGCTCTCTTTCTGAAGGAATTACAAAGGAGCTAACTTCACTCCCCTAAACTTAAGAGAAGCAGCCTTCCTTACCTGAGTTATGTTTAAAATATTAATAAATGTAATTTTTAACACCTCAAACATAGAAGTCCTGTTGTAAATTGCAAGTCCCATTGAAGTAATTTATATTTATGTTGTGGGTAATTCCACAGATCAGACTTAATTTGTATTAAGCATTTAATGGTTTAGAATGATTTCTGTTTCTTTAGACAGTGGTTACAGTTAGCACAAAATCAGCTTTGCTAGAACATTTTTTAAGAAAAAAAAATACAGAAATGAGCTTGGCAGGAAAGAGCATGTGGAACAAAAGTAAAGCACGTGTAAGCAGAAACAGAAAGAACTTGCTGCTGGACCCTGGCATCCTTGTCTTTTAAGACAGGTTTTGTAATGAACTCTAAGGGTAGTTTTCCTGTCTCTGGTGAATGGCACATACATACTACCTGAAGAAAATGTGGAGAGAGCAGCAGGCAGAAAACCAGGTTTTTTTAGATCTACCCTTTGATTCCAATTTCCCCCTGGTGGGTCTGTGCTGCTTGAAGTACAAAGAAAATAAATCTTGGACTGCATGTTTGTTCACTTGTCATTTAGCTTGAAAGAGACATACTTGACATGAAATTCCAGGAAAGCTCCAGTTGCTGCAGTGGCAAAAGTGAGAAGCAGCTGAAGCTGTTTATGGCACTTTTGTTTACAACCTTAACCTCAGTTGCTTGTAACTCTAAATAATTTTTTATTAATTATGCATCACACTTGCATCTTCTAGGTCCTTGCTTAAGGTTTTCTGTAGTTC
The DNA here is from genome assembly GCF_965140245.1 of Athene noctua. NCBI lineage: Eukaryota > Metazoa > Chordata > Aves > Strigiformes > Strigidae > Athene > Athene noctua. The sequence continues at coordinate 50,558,950 of NC_134040.1, forward strand.
AAATCTGTCTGGAGGATCTGTTCCAGGACACACTTTCCTATTGCATAGACTTGTTGAAAAGTTTCTTTGCCAGAATAATTGTGGTGAAAGAATAAAAATGAAGAAGATAATCTTGACTAGGATGCAAGTATGCCTATGCCAAGCAGAGTGATTGCTTCTTGGTGTTTGCTCTCCAGAGGGCTGGTTCTGTCCAGAGGGCTCTTTGCTGCTGCGGATGGCCTGTTTTTCACGTTTCAGCCTGACTGGTAGCTAGATGGGCATGTGTTGGTTAGATTTGCTAAAAGGTTGAGTAAAGAGTCTTCATTGATGGAATTGAAGCAGGGAGTGGTGGTGATGCAGGACTTGGTGTCTAACTCCATGATAACTAAGAGGTGGAAAATTCCACTCCTGCTGATGATAAATTGTCTGAATTCACTTGCTGGCCAAGCAGGACTTCTTGTTGCAGACTTTATTAGCCCTGATGCATGAATCCTTTCCAGTCAGCAAGGTCTTGTTCCCAAACATCAATCCCTGCCTCAACCTGATAACATTTTAATCTTCCAAATCCCAGATGCTTTTTTTATAGTCCGGTGCTCAACTCTTGCAGTTGCCTACTGTGGATATCTTTGTGTTGCAGCTCAATAAAGTCAATTCCAGTGTTCACTGTGGGTGGGTTTTTTGTATGCTTCCTGCTTCCCTACTGTGTCAATTGCTCTAAACTATTTCCTGAACATACTTTGTTTTCAGTTACTTTGCTTTGGTCAACAATGGGATTAAACGGTAACTCTTCCTATTTACTGCAGAATAAGTGTATCTACATCAGATACCCATTACATCACAGGCTATTTACTGTAACCTTGATTCTAATTACTAACATGGGTAGAGCATAGTGTTTGTCTAGTTTGTTTAAAGGGATAAGGCACAGGATGAGGTATTTTTAAGTGTATAACTGGTTCTATACTACATTAAAGCCCACTGTGAGAAGAAAAATGGAAGGACTGTTTCACATGACCAGCCAGCAGCTTGGCAAATGACCCTGTATTTGAAACACCTCACAAATAAGAGATTAAAATGATTAATTTTTTTATAAACAAGTGGAAATTAAAGGATGATTAAATGCTACTTTTTGCTTTGTAGTAGTATCTATGTGTGGAGAGAAACTGCTGCAGCAAACTGCAGTACTGTACTATCACAGCAGCCATCAGCAAGGTTGGATTAGGACATGCTCACCTGTCTCAAGTGCTGTCTGGGAGGCTGGGACTCGGGCTGCTCGTTAAGCACTATAAGGAGGAACATGTAAGGATGGAAATGTGTGTCTTGTCAGCTGTCACCCTGGCCCACAGTTGTTTCTTTTGGTGTTGTTTTTTAATTGGTACATTTAAGGCTTAATTCTGTAACATCAAGGCACATAATTCTCTTTTGGTTCATGTCCTCATTGAAACTGTTCACAGAATTAAAGGTGTTTACAAACCAATGTGTTCACAGCTTATACCTTCATTTCTGTGTTTAACTGATTCCAGAGGTAGGGGTGTAGGATTTTTTTTTTCTTTTATTTCTTTAAAAGAATGGTGTGGTAGCTGCTCAGGCTCTCCACTAAAAGTCTCGGCTTTGTATTTTATTAGATGCAACCCACACAAGATAGGAAACAGATCATGAGCCAAAAGGGTAACAGCAAGGTAGATACAATTCATTAGTGCATTACGCATAATGTTAGGAGATGTATGAGGGGAGAGTTGGAGAATGTTAATGAATAGGTATTGTTTTTTCCAGTCTGCTCTATCTTGATATAAGAAGAAAGCAAAAATGTACTGCTTGTCCAGTTTCATTAGTTATGTGAACTTTGAAAACATGTGATACTGAATGTATCTAGTGCATGATCACTGTAATTAATCATTTTTGCATTTGTACATGGGCCTTAGTATCATCCTCTTTTGAGAGAAGCGAAGAACTGCTTCAGTATAATAGCTAATTTGATCACCCTCCAGTGATGAATCAATTAGATGAGGAGAAAAGTGCAAAAAGAGCATCTAACTGTAGAGAAGTCTTTAGGAAATAAGTGCAAATAACTATGTTTACATGCATTTCTTTTATCCTTCCCGTTATCAGCTGGGCTGGAGAGACACATATAGCCTCTGGTTATCGTATGACAGTTATGTTATTAAATTTTCCAAAATTTTGAAAAACTAATAATAAGCACTCATATTTTTTTTAACAGGAAAGGTCATTTTGATTTTACATTTTAACTGTTCTTTATAGCACTGTCCAGGTTTAGCATCCAAGTGGCTACACAGTATTTATGCTAGAGGAAGCTGAGTCTTATCTGCACATGTCAGATGTATTTGACACAGCAGAATTGGTGTGGACTAGCAAGGCATGAACATATTTCTGTTTTCTGAAATGTCTTGAAACGTTTTTTGTCATATTTTTTAGGTATTTCTCATTATGTTTTCTCTGTATAGTCTATGTTGGTAGATTCTAACATGGATTTTTTGGTGGTTTTTTTTCTCAGCCTTGTGGTCTTGAATGGTTCAGACACCAAAGTCTGGGATGTTTATTAAACTGAATTGGTTGTAAAGAGAGGTGGTGTTATCAGTTTCACTGAGAAAATGCTTTTGTGCCCTTGATGGCATATGATGTGGAAACTCCCTGACTGAACAATCTCTGCAGAAGGATGGGAAAATGCTTTGATTGTGATTCTTCTAATAGTAGCACGGCTATGTGACCAACCATACAACTTTCAAATATGGGTGTTTTAAAGGACTTGAAAGCATTTGCAGGAAGTTTGTCGTCGCTTGTCAGAGGGATAACTTTTGACTCATGTTTTGCTCACTGATTTTGTCTTCCTTTGTTTCTGACGGCTTAGGTTATTGCACTGTGCTGCCCAGGCACCTCACCTGGTGGGTGTTCTTGTTTCTCTTTGTTGCTGGCTCAGTTCTCTTTAAGCTTTTCTTGTGGTACAGCATACTAGATATCTTTGTCCAAACTGAAATGGTGAAGAAATGGATAACTAACAAGGTGGGGTATATAATGAAAATAGTTCTGTAAAAATTGGGCTAAAAATACAAGACGAAAATTTAGCATTATTTTATGTCTGAAGGAGGTACGAATAAATATGTTGAAATAGGTCACTTTCATATTTTATTTGGCTGTCATTTCTAAATTTTTATGGAAAAAACCCCCTATAGTAAGAAATCAGAGCAAAAGTGTGAAAATCTTGATCTTTTGACTTCCACAGTGTACTTAATTCTGTTTTTCTTTTTTTCCTCTTTCCAGACAGGAAGAATCAGTTAAGTTGACATAGCTATGCCAAATACCTTGGTGTCTGATCATACCCAACATCCTCCACACCCTGACTGTCTGTGCTGAAATGACATCTAGTTCTAACAATGGTATATGTTAGCTTAGAGGGAAGCTTTTACCAGGTACATGTCTATTTTCCTTTTTTGCTTGGGATTAACTCAATATGAAGATGACATTTTAAAGGCTTCAGACTGGTCCTACATGCGTTTTCTGAAAAATGGTCAAAATTAAGAGTCATATGATCAAGTTAATTTTGGGTTAATAGAATCTGGTCATTTATGGATGAAGGATTCAATAGCAACAGAATTTGCGTTATGTTATGGCTTGCCTGACTGTATTACATCTGTCTAGAGGATGACTCTGGGTGGAAGGCTTTCAAGAGCAAAGTGCCTTTAGAGCTTTTGTCTGTATTTTACATGAGATAAAACTTAAATTTAAGTAATGTTACATGGATTTATCTGCCCAACACATTAAGAAGCAGTCTTTGTTCTTACTATCAATAAATAGTACTTGTTTGTGAAACATCAGGAATATGCCTCCTCTTTGTGTACACTCAGCCTGTGTCTACTTTAACAGCATTCTATATATCTGTACCTATCTATAATGGAGCTTTACCTACTGGGACAATGTAGGAATTTTAGCTAATAGCTTTTCTGCCTTTTCAGTTCTGCAGACCCCTTTTGGCCTGAGGCACAGTCTGCTCTGCACTAGTCTTGCAGGATGATCCATTCTTTTTGGTTTCTTGTTGGGTGCTTAAGTCAAATTCAGCAACACAGGTCACTGGTCATGAGATGGTGAAGGGTCTTGCTGAAATTAGTGGTAGCATCACACTACCTTTCTCCCCAGTGGTGATAATTATGTTCTGTGATACCTTCTTGAATCAGGTCAAGAGTCTACAGCTCATGTACAACCTCCCAGGCTCAGAAGATACTACCTTTTCCTGCTCTGTCATACTCAGGATTTCCAGCATCTCCCTGACATGTCCATTGCTAACAGGTATACTCAGAAGTTGCTCACTGAAGCTGCTCTGTCTGTCTTCCAGCCAAGCCTTTCTGAGGGGCAGACCAGGCTGGCTGAACCTGCAGATATCCTCTGCTGCTGGCAAGGTGGGCATTAGTTTTGAGGCAAGTGCTGATCACTGAGCAGCAAGGAAGGGTGAGGGCTGAGATTAGGATTACAGTCAGATGGAAATGAGTCTTGCAAAGCCTCCAGGAGTAGACTACAGGCCTGGTCAGACAGGGTTAACTGCCTTCTCATTAGCTGTGCTTATAAGTTGCTAATTACTTGTGAAAGAAAGTCTAAGAATTGGTTTGAGGGTTTAGGACAGCAGGAACCAAAGTTTTCTGTTTATTTTCAGAATTTACAAGGGTGACAGCGAATGGAAGAATGGTTGACAGCCTCTAAATTGGGCCTGGTGCAAACAGTGGTCATGGGAAAACAGATTCAGTTAAGGTTTGAGGAGAGAAGCAGGACAGAAGAACACTTTTGTTAGACCACTGAAGACCTACTGGGGGAAAAGGAGTGATAGTGCTGGATGAAGTGATTGACTTGTGCTCATTTTAACACAGATTTACAGGTTCCTGAGATCTTGTCAAAACTCAAGTTAGCCTTATGTTTAGCAGCTGTGTTCAGGGATGCAAGGTCTGAGGGATTGTATTTACCTCTGTGTGTACACGACCCCAGAAATAAGGAAAGTTTAGTGCCAGAACTGTGTCATATCAGGTTGCATTTTCCTTTGAAGATAGAGGTCTTGGGACAGTTGTCAAGATTTCTATGAGTTTTTTGATGATCAATCAAGTTAACAGGGAACTCTTCATTCCAGGTGCTGATTGAAACAATTGCCTTAAGTTAGCTTTGTGTCTGTGAAGTTGGATTTGGGCTGGAGAGAGGTTGTTTGAGAACAAAGGATGGAGTAAATCTGCTCCCTGACTTTGAAATGCCTCTGGGAGAAGAATCAGCACTTGGTCATGTCAAGCAACTGGCTTGTAACTCTGTAGCATTCACTTCACTGGTAACAGTTAGTATTAAATGTAAAACTGGTGTTGCGATTACATTCTTGAATGGCGAGTACTCAGGATGTCTGCAACTGCCTCTGCTTCTGAAGTATTTATGGTGAAGATAAGAGTTATTTGAAGGATAGTCTGGCTGCATTTAGTTTCATTGCACGCATGGATCTGAGCACATTAGAGCTAGGGGTATTTGAGGATTAATTTTTCTTGTTGACTACAGAGTTGTGTTTTATCAGATATACTTTGATCAATTATTTATCACGGAGTCTGTAGGTTTGTGAAGATGTTGGCTATGCAGCAGCATTGCAGTGACCCACTGGAGGGACTGACACTGCTGGTGTGTTTCAGAAGCTTTACAGCTTAGTTTTCTCTTAATTTTTAACTTTCCTGGTGAAGCTTCTTTCCTGACAGGGTCACAATCGCAGGGAAATGAGAAGAACCATTGTCCCTTAATACATTCAGTGCTAGGGAAGCAGCCTGCCTCTAGAGAGGCAACAAACACAGTTTTGTTACCCAGCTGTCTGATGTAGGTGCTTCCCTGATGAATGGCTTGGTAGGGGCTCTACTGAGAACCTGCTATTGTCAGGTGAGGCCCAGCCTCCTGATGAACCAGCCACTCTGCTTTTCCTGTCTGTTGGCTTTGGCACATGTAACTGTGTGCAGCTCCTGCCCAGAGCTCCGGTGTGAGGAGGCGTGCAGGAACCAAACCATTTACTTTAGCAGCAGCCACCTAAACTGAGCCACTTCTGCAAAGGACTCAAGTGGGGGTCTCCTGCATTGAAGGCTGGAAGCGCAGAGAAAAGGGGGCAGGGAATAGTAACAAAGCCCTGAACAATCAGCTATGGGATATCTCATGTGCTCAGCTGAGTATAAGCAAGAACTGTAAAAGACAAAAACAAAGCTTGTAAAGGTCTGACAATAAACTTAATTATAAAGCCAAGATGAGAAGAAAAAAAATGTTGTGCAATAAGGACTGAGTAGCATGAAAGCGGAGTATTTATAAAACTATATAATTTTGACTAGATTTTCTGTGGAGCAGTGGTGTTGGCAGTTGGATTTGGTTTAGGTTTGTCAGTATAAGCCCCCTCCTCAAACCTCACCAACCCCCCCAAAACCTAAATAGGTGTGTCAAATATTTCAATAGCAAACCAAGTCATCAATTTTTTAAAAAAGAGGAAATTATTAGTAATTGCCTCCCAATAATCATTCAAGGCATATGCCAGTAGCTCAGTGCTACCACAGTTCTCTAAATGGAAATGTTTGAGAGACTTAAGTATTAATAACTCTATTGTCACTTGATTGCAAAGATTCAGTCCTACAGTTTGAGGCTTGTGAAGAAAGAAAGGACAGAAGCTGACTGAGGAAGAAAGAAAACGAATGAACTGAAACTGTGAGAGGAGATGTGCAGCTAGGGCTCTAATAAGACACAAAATAGCAAATCTAGCTATCTCATTAAAATTGTCAAATACCTCTTGCCAGGTTCTTGAAACTGCTGTTCTACTTGTAATATTGCCACCTGCTTCCTTTCAGCAGGAAAAACAATTGTCTCTTAGTATCTTTTGGAGGTTGTGAAGGAAAAGAAGAATTTTTCACTACTTGGCCGCTTCTCCACTTTCCCTGATTTTGTGACCCTTGTACTCACACACCAAAGCATTTAGAAACAACTCGGAGAGCTTTAGATATGTCTAGTTTCATGGCAGTAGTCCAGTGGTCTTGTTAATTCAATATAGCCAGTGGTGCTCTGGAACACCTGAGGGATTGTTAATTCTTCTGAAATTAAGTCTGAAGCAGAAACCTGGTGAAATGTCTTGTGAATTATTTGAACAAAACTTATTTCTTCATTTTCTCCTGCTTGAGTTTGAGATGAGTATTCGTTCACAGGCTCCAGTGCAATTTCTGCTCCCCTTGCACTTAGAAAAATAGTAATAGGACACTGACTGTGTGGGAAAGATAGCTGGTTTAACGCTTTTCACTTCTGCATTCACAAAGACAGTAACAGCTCCAAAGCCTGTAAAATTTAGGAATTTATTGTCAAAAATGTAATATGTTAAATCTGTATATTTCCTGGGGCAACAACAAAATACTCATTTCTCCAACTGTCCTGGCTCTCTTATCCATAACATGGTAACACTACCTATTAGAGAACTACTGTTATTCTCATATTCAACATTTGTATTTTTTGTTTTCAGGTAAGCTAACTAATTGCCATGGAAGAACTGCAGTTATTCATTGTTCAGTCTTTTAATTATGTTGTATGATTTACTGTCAAGATTCTTTTGTTAATATGCTCTTGTTTTCTTTTCAAGCTGTCTTTGGCATATCTCTCTGGTAGCACGGTAAGAAATCTGTTTCTGGCCAAAACATCTCACAATAGCTGCTGCTTCTTGAATTGTTGCATTTAATTAAAGTAACATTAAAATAATGGGGAAGCAAAAATTAAATTAACCTGAATGTTGATGTGAAACGCTTTATTGGTTGTTTCAACTTATTTTGAAGTCTTACAAAAGAACGGTTGAAACACTATTGCAAGCATGCTTTGTTTAACCATATAAAAAATACCCACCAACACTCAAACGTTTTAGGGCTAGAAAGGGAGCACTGTGTCTTGAAAGGCTGCAAGATTCTCAGGACTGAGATGAGGATATTCTGTGAGGCAGAAGACTGACATGTTTCATGGTATTGATTCATCACAGTTCTGTGATCCCTGTTAAAGCCAAACTCAGAAGCTGGAAAAGAGTGAACTAGAGCTGATTCAGGGATAGAGATCTAGAGGGAGGGCTGATCTTGTGTTAGCTACTAACATATTGTAGAACTGTGAATTAGAGGCTCTATGGCAAGCTAAAAACTAGAGTTTGGGGTTGGTTTGTGGGAGCACTGGATGATTATGGCTTATTACTGAAAAATCGTGCCTTAGGTGGGTAGGATGAGATCTGGTGCTGTGCACAGCTAATGGATATAGTCAGAGTACAGATAAAGAGGCCTAAAGAACACAGTTATTTCTTTTTATATCATTTATGGCAGCTAAAGGAAGAGACACCTCTGGTAATGATAAGAGTTATTGCAAGCTTTGCAGAAAGCAAGGATTTGAGTTAGAGTTAGAATATGGTAAGGAAAGAAAAGATGAGCTCTAAGACCTGACAGATGCTAACAGAGTAAATTTTAGAATGAGTGAATGATTATTGCTGTGGAGGAAGATTTGGGAGTTAAAGTCTCTTTGCTACATCTTTGGAAACTTCAGGACTCTGAAGAATTTGTTCTCAGCAATGACTCTCATTAATGATGGGAAAAATTTTTATATTGGGATTTGGTGTATTTGTGCTCACCTAGACTGCTGAGGAGGCCAAGGGGAAGTGGGATTCTGAGGTTTGTTTGCAAGGACTGTTACCCTTCAATAAAGACTAATCCCCACAAAGATCTCCGGCTCAAAGCAAAATCTGACCTCTCCCTGTATCTCTAGACTCTACAGAAAACTTGACCTAGGAGTAGATTTTGTAAAACCAACAAGTGAAAATCTCTATTTACTGGTGCATCTTGTAATGCCTGCAGTGCTAGAAGGGATTCTGGGCTGTGCCAAAGTCCTGTCTGCTCTGCCATCATTGGATCTTGTTTTATAATTGGAGTTAGAGGCTGAGAGTCCTAGAACATGGGACCCCTCTCTTCTGGTACCTGTTGCAAAGTCTGTGTTACCGTAAATTTGGTTGCAAAAGAACCACTTAAGACTTAGTTTGAAGTTTTAGAAGGCAGGCATTCTTTATTACAGGGCCACAGGCACAGGGGATTGCTCTGCCCAATGTGTGTGATGCAAGTTGCAACATGCAGAGCTTATATCGCACAAAGATTTACATATGCATTAGATTTTCCAGAGCAGTTATACATATTCATTCTTTTTCCTGGAATTAATTGCAATAAACACATCCTAATTACGCACACACTTTACTTTGAGTCTCTTAGGGTCTTTTGTGGTGGTCTTTGGTGGTATTCAGGGGTGTCCTTTAGTTGACCTCTCCTCTGGAGTATGTGTCCTGTGGGCTAATCTACACACTTCTTTTATACCATTGGTTGGTTTTGGCTGGTTCTGACTGCAGGGTTCTCTGAGCCCAGTGTCTGCTTGTTCTGAAGGTTTGGTACATGTTAAGCAAACATGGACCAATCATATCAGTGTGCCCCTAAAAGGTGTAACAGAACATTTCTTTCTACTTGTTGCTCAAGGCATCACCTGTCGCTAAAATGACTGCCTATTTTTGTGATATTATGTAATTTATGACAAATTGTGGTGTGTCTATTGCTAAATGTGGTAGAAATTTAGATTTAGGATTAGAATTTGGGGCTGTTCACTACAAAATCTTGCAACGCCTTAAGAACTGGTGTAATGACTGATCTCAGCAAAGGTTATTTGTTAATGTTATGTCAGATTTTCCTGCAGCTATGGGCAGGAAAGACAAGGCTTTGGGTTAGGAATTCTGAAAGCAAGGACTGTGTGACTATTTATTTCTTTATGAGTGTGTATGTAAGTCTTCCAGGATTGGGACAAGGACTCCTGCAGTTACTGAGCTGTAACTGGAGTTGTTGCAATTTTGAGCAATCTTATTATTTTAAAGGTATGATTATGGGAGATTTTCAAGGATACTTCAAGCTCTCCATTTGTAGCTGGATCTCACTCAAATTGCAGCAACCAGGTGAGGGCTCTTACTAGTAAGGCCTAATCTCTTCTGCTCAGCGTAGCTGTGGCTGTAACTGTCACATACTGTGGCTGGCGTTTTGGGAAGCAGGGACTGTGCAGTTACTACCTTTTGCAAAACTGAGATGAAAGCTTGTAAAAGTAGAGCAAAATTATTATTGTGTTTCTTGTTGAGTCATGTTAGTCCTTGTGATGGATGTGCAGCAAGGTTGTTGGTGGGGTCTGCTGTTGCTAAAGGAGAACATTTGTTCTGTAGTCATAGAGCTTTCCAAGCTATGAGCTCCCTTTTTTCTAGCTTTGCTGTGGGTATTTGGGCACTGTTCTCATTTGGATTAAATTCTAGGATCACACTTGGGATCAGAACTAGGCTTTATGATAAGAAAGACTGAGGAACTGCATTCCTAAATTTTGCGTGTTCTGTGTGATTTAAATGAAGCAGCAGCCACAGAGGCTGATGGATTCTGATTTTTTTTTTTCTAGTTATAATCGGCATATTGCTAATACAGGGTTTCATTTCAGAGATATGTTCTGGTTTGGGGCTATACATGCTGAAGTGCCTTGGTCACTGCAGTCCATAAAGGCTACAGAGAAAGGGACAGCACTTGCCAAAGTGGCCTTTACTGCCTTCTGATTAATTTGGTGTAATGCCTTGGACCAGTTTTAAGATCAGAATTAGGGCTGGAATTATGGTAAGGGATTGGTGTGTTGTTTTTTTCCTCTTTCTGTATTGGGATGGAGCTGAGTGGTTTCTAGTGAGCTATGTGCAGACTGGCCAGGTTTTAAATCCAGGATTAATTTAAGGGATAGGTCTAGGTTTTACTCAAGCAGGAATTGAGGTACCATGTTTAGACACATGAGGACTTCCTAATGCTGGTACCAGAAGAAATATGTGACACCTGTGGGTTTTGTGCTTATATATATGTAAAGATTTGTGTTGATGGAAATTACTGTGCTGTGTTTAAGATTGATTCAAATCACATGCTGATTTGAAACAGTATTAGGATAAATGGTATTAACTAAACTAGGAAATCATGAACAACAAAATCAGGAAATAAACGTTTTCAACATCAGTAGCCAAGGTCAGACACTGATTCTTGCTTGACTTAGCACATAGTAAACATGTAGTTCATAGACTAGACTCCAACTAACATGTGATAGCACACTGGCACAGAGGGGTTGGCTCCTTACCCTGCAAGGTTTCAGCAAGGTTCCCTTGGTTTGGATTGCAGTGGTGTAAGGGCATTGCGTGGTATGCCTTACCAGTCATGCTGTGGTTGACATGCTTTACAAACTTACAGTTTTATAAAGGTATGTTTCCTCCCCCTCTCTTTGTTTTCCATCTTATGCTGTTGAGGCTAAGCATAGGAATTTGTTTCATCTGCTGGATGAGTTTGGGTTTTTTTTAATGGAGAAGCTGAGTCAAAGACAAACAGCTGCATTCTGTTGCATCCTGAGATTTTATGTCTCACCTTGAGATTTCTTCCTTGTATATAGCTCTTATGGAGGATGATGTCTGCATCTAAGTGAACAGAACGGAGACCCAGAACTTGCTGGTGTGTTCTTGTTTTGCCATCTGTAGGCAATTTTCTCTGGAAAAAAATTGCAACAAGTACTGCTGAAAAACAAAGAAGTTAAAAACAGCTATCAAAAGAATAATGCTATTTTTAGAGGAAAATCAAACCAGTCTAAAACAAAGAAAATTCTTTCCCCTGTATGGAAATCTTTAACATGATACATCCACATGAGAGACCAATTTCAGGTTGGTCTGTGTTAAGGAGGACTGGGAAGAAGGACTCCCAGGTAAAAAAATCTCTGCCCAAATCCCTTGCTCTGTAGTAACTTTCTCAGCACTCAAATCCTCTTCCAAATGCAGTTTCAAATTGCATTTTCCAGCCCCAGCACCCCCAAGTTTTTTGGGCTTTATGGAAGATGCAAGGGTCAGGCAATGCAATCAAACTTTAGCTTCTAGCAAGTGACAGCTTAGCAGGGAAGTTGTACTTCTTAATTGTGAGCTGGGGTCACTGACGGGCAGAACAAAATGCCCTAGAAAAACTCTGTGTCTTTTCTTATCTGTAATTCCTCCATTGGAAAAGCTCCTAGTAAAATTCTACAGGGGATGAAGAGAACAAATCTCTTCGTTTCCCTTGCTAGGAAGATTTAAAGGATGAATCATAAAGTTTCTTCTGCCAATAAAGTGGATACTTTGGGATTTACTGTTGTCATGTTTAGCATCCATGTGTGGCAGTTTGCTTTAAAGAAGCCTTTGAAACTCTAAGAAACATGTGGAAATAACAATGCTTTATTATTAGCAAAAGAAAAGTGGAAGTTGACATAGTCCCTAAGTATCATGAGATTTGCTTTTAACTCTCACCAGCTTAATGGGGTTTAAACAGTATGGGGGAAGAACTAGACTTGGGGGTTGGAACTAGATGATCCTTAAAGTCTTTTCCAACCCAAATTGTTCTATGATTCTAAAGTTGGCAGAGGAGATCTTGTTATGTCCAGTTACACATGTGAAGAAAGCAAATCCCAGTTGTCTTATGCTTGATAAACAGGGAAAGGGAAACATGCTTAGAATGTACATTTTCACTGTCCCAGTAGCGGCACCATTTGAGGATTTAATGTGACTTAACTGGGTTAGTCATTGACTGCACTGGCCTGCAACCAGCCCTTTATTTTCCTAATGATAGTTACATCAGGTGTCTGGGCAGTGTGGCAAGATATGCTCCAGCCCTGCTGTAGGTGTGTGTGTCTCCTCCCCAGCTCAGACTGATGAAGAAGTCCTCTTCTGTTGAACTGTGTAATCATAGGCTTGACTGTTATGCTTGCGGTTTCAGAAGCAGAGACCTCTGTCCAGGGGAAAGGGGTCAGAGCAGAACTATCTGATGTACTGCACCTCTGTCCGCCACTGAGCCAGCTCTGGTGTGAGCAATGACACAGCCAGGGCTTCTCTTGCTGCATCTGAAGGTCCAGATATTTAGGCACATATTTAAGGGATGCTCTTCAGTGCATCAGCTGACACAGTAAAATTAAGTGAAACACACTGGGAAATCCAGATCCTCACATCTCTTCATGCTCCATTAGAGAAACCTCTGCAGATGTGACTAGTAAGGAAGGGCCAAATGCTGAGAGGTAGCTCCTGCTGTGACAGAGCAAAAGGCACACACTAGTACTGGTAAATGTGTTTAAGACATGTACGTATTGCATAGCTTTGGTCAGTGCAAGGCAGCAGTGTGCGTTTTTGTCACAAGGAAAAACCTGTTTTGCAGTTGATGCTATAGTAATGATGAGTAAAGATGCTTTGAATCACTATGTTTTTCCCTTACAACTTTTCAACTGTAATTGTGCAAGTAGAGAAGAGGAAAATATTTGTAGTCTGAAAGCTGCCAGGTTTCTCTTGGCTATCATGTTGGAAGTCAAATGTCTGCTCTATGGGAATGAGTGCAGTAGATGGTGTGAAAATTACCGTGTCAGCTGAAGCTACCAAAAACCAGCTGATGATTTGCTTTTCAAGAACTAACACTTTTTTTCAGGGCATCTTTCAAGATAGCACTTTGAAGACTTAGTGCAATTACTTTCATGAAACCATTTGTATATCTTAATGTGTGTGTGTATGCCTGTAAGCACAAGAACCTAATGCTGCCTATGTTAAAAATAAATGCCAGCAAGGAATGTCTTAATAGAAAAAAGATGTTAAAAATATGAGTGAGAGCAAGCTATGGAGAGAAAAAGCCTAAATGATATGAAGGCAACTGTGCAAAACTTGGCATTGGCTCACTTTGGGTAAAAGGGTGTTCTGAAGCTAGGGATGCATACAGTGTGCCTTGTTCTTATGGAAAGCAGAAGCTGATCGGATGAAAAAATAGACCTGTTTTTGCTGTAGTCTTTGTCTGATGTTGGGCAAGTCTTGCTACTTTTGTAGATACTTGGTGCCAACGCGTTTGTTATTTGCTAGGTGTCTGACTATTCTGGGGTCTGATTGACAGCTGTGAAGAGCAGTCACAGCTAAAAGTCAGTGGATTCACTTTAAGCTGCTAAAAGAATAATAGAGTCCTCTAAAGAAAAAAGTGCTTCTCTCTGGATGCTTCAACTAGTGTGCATATGTAAAACTGCTATTGCTGTGCTTTGGCTCCTAAGCTATGAAATACTTCTGTGAGCATGAAATGATTAATGCTTGTAGGCCAGTTGTATGGTGTGGTACTCACACTATCAGAAAGCTGGCAGAAAAATGGATGCATCCAATTTCAAAGCAGGATTTTAATGGTGGGCAGAAAAGTTGATCTGACCACATGTACTGCAAAAAGGCCAATCAGAAAAAAAAGAGATATTAATGGAGAATTATTCAGTGCAGCAAAAATGATAGAGAAAATAAGTTTGATTTGTGTCAGTAGGCAGGGTTTTGGCTAAAGGGAGACTGTGTAGAGTTATTAGGCGTTGTCTGTGCCCTTGTCACCTCCCCAACTTTTCTGACTTAGTGTCCTTCCAACAAAACAGGGAAGAGCAGTCTGTGCCTTGAGTGCCAGTTAGGTGGGATCAACTGAAAGCTTTTGGCTGAAGTGCAGGATAATAAATGTGGTTAGGTGCACCCTATAACAGTCTTTGCTACAAATTGTGATGCATCTTCTTTTTAATTCCAGACCTGCCCATAAATTCTAGGTCTATTTCCTTTCCCTTTGCCCTTCACCTTTTTTTTGGCCAGTGAGCTGAAGAGACTTTATGAGCATGGGTCCATGTGTCAGGAGGTAGAAGGCTTTGCCATAGTCAGGTGCATGGGCCTGTTTTCTCCTTCTTTCTGAATGCACCCAGGAAGCAGTCTTTTTGCTGCAGGACAATCTCTCTGTTCGTTGGCAGAATAAGCCAAAGCCCATCCCTGACGTCTAAATAAGCCTGGGGCTTAAGAAGAAACTCTTACCACCATTATTCTGGAGAACAGGGAAGCCCAACTTCCATAACCTCAGATGGGGTGGAATAGCAGCCCTGAGTGTTGGTCAGCACTCTTGAAAGCACCAAGATGTTGTACAGCAAACCCTGCAACCCATGGTCTGTTTGGAGGGTGGTAGAATGTTTCCGTTTTCTTTAGAAGGAAAATTGATGACTTAAGCATTGAAATAATGAAGGCAGTCTTTAGATGACTTCAAGATAAACTCTTCCTAGAAACTTTGTCAGGAGTTGAACAAATGGCACAGTGACTCGAGTTCTGGAGGTCATTGTTACCCTGAAACTCGGGGACAAGTCCTTCTTCAGCCTCCCTTCTTAGCATTCCTTCAGCCACTATTGCCCAGAGTGAGATTTATGGACTCAGTAATTTCCTGTTGGAATCAGAGTGTCATTGAGGTTTCTTTTGAATAAAGCAAGTCCTCATCAAGTTGTCTGAAAATCATGGCCACTAATGTGTTTTTCTTATACTGTTACCTTAAGGTCTAATGTAAAGTGTCATTAAGAGAATACAACATCGTATCTGTCAGTTTGAAAAACACATTGCATGCAGATCGCCTTTCTTTTAAATGCTTGATGTCAAAGTAGAAAATAATTAGCATCTCGCATCTGAACCTTTGGGCTATTGAACACAAAGGAGCGCAAAAGCATTAGAAGGCGTTTGAAGCCAATAAGAATGTCATTATTCAAAGTATAGGCTTTCTTTAGGGAGTCTTACTGAGGAGATAAATATGTACATCATTTGTAAGGAAAGTAGGGAAAAAGTCTACAGAATATATATTTGATTATCAGAGTACGGAAGTGGGCATGTTAAAACTGCTGATTTATGTGTGTGCTTATTCTTTGCAAATGAATTTGCCTGAAATATTTGAGAAGACACTATGGAAGAGATCAGTCTTGCTGCTCAGCCCTGGCTGTCATTACAAGAACACCTGCAGCTCAGCTACTCTGCAATGCCCTGGCTGAGTCGCAGAAACCACTTCCCAGTCTGTGGGAGGGTAATTACATTTCCAGCCGAGGCAAACTCCAACCGAGATCAGTGGTGTCTCTGCATATTCTCACATTTGAGAGGAATTGTGTAGGCACTGCATGTTCATCAACTTGAAAACAGCCCCTGTTTGGAGGATCCTGCAGTTCAAACAAAGGGAGTGGGACAAGCTTGTGAATTGCTGTCCCAGGCTCACAGAGGCAAGCCTGGAAGGCTGGGAGTTGAAGAAAGCTCGCTTAGCTTGCATGTCCAGCACTGTCCACCTTGTGATGATCAGGGGATTGTCACCTATGAACATGCCTCACGTTCATAGGTATTTCAGTGGAAACAGGACTGAAACAAGTCAAGCTTTTTACAGCTGTCAAATTGGAGAAATATTCATTTTTTTTCAGACCAAATGAGCTTGAAGTCTGCTCCCTAGATGAGAAAGGCCCTAAACTCAAAATCGCATTGCTGATGTCAAAGCATGTCAGATCTGGCTAAACTTCTCTCTTGGGCTGGGAGGAGGTTCTGGATTTTGTGGTGCAGCCAGACTGAGCTGCCTTTGTGCACAGAAGAGCAGTATGTTGAGTCCTGTCTCATGTTCTGTGTGCCTGTGTGGTACCAGACTCCTCTGTGATACTGCCAGGCTACAGCAGAACAGCCTGAGTCAGGCCAAGACATTTTCATATGAGCACCTGTAGAGTTTGTCAGGGACTGCAGAGGTGATGAATACTCCTTTGGACTTTTTTCCCCTGAAGCAGTCTTTCTGCTATCCTGTTGCTTCTCCATTTTCCTGTCCTTCTGAGAGGGGTTTGTCATGGAAGTTGGGTGTTGTGTAGCTTTTGTTCTTGGTCTGGTGTGGATGTCAGTGTGTCCACATTCAGCACTTGAGTTCTCCATCAGTAAAACTGAGACGGCAATTATTTCTGCCTTTTCAAAGTGTGATTCTAAACAACTTTTGAGATTTCAAAAGCACCTTGCAGTAAAAATAAGTATTTAAAGAGCACAGCATTGACTTTCAGTCTGCATTTTCTGGAGGTTTGTGAGATCCTTGCACATACTTTGTGAAAGGTAACTTGTCAGTAGGTTTAGTCTGATGTTATGAGAGAGAGAGAACTCCACTGTAGGGTCAACAAACCAAGACAGTTTAAAGTGTTTGAATTTACTCCTGGATGCACTATCTTTGAATTCAGTTGTTACATATATTGTGTTTATTTATATGTATGAAGATTACTCTTTCTCATACTTCTGTCTTTAGTAATGTCTGCTACAAAATAATTGTTGTATTAATAAGGTTTTGGTGATGGCTCACAGGTTATAGTGGAAATTTTGCCCAATGAGAATCACAGGATTTTAACAAAAAAAGAAAGAATAAAAGATGAGTCGGAGAGGAAGGGAGCTATACACAAAGCCAGGAATGGATGGAGTCAGATGGGTTCCCAGTCCTCAAGGTTTCTGCTCATGGGACAGGGTGTTTAGGCTCCCCTTGGACTGCATAGGCCAAAGTGCTTTGCCAAGTGCATGTGTGTCTTTTTGCCTTTGGGAAGACAACAAAGGAGCTGTCTACAGCCAGGTCCCATACCTGAGCATGGAATGACCCTTTCAGCCCCATACTCTGTGTCTGGCAGTGGCTAGTTCACTTGGAGAGGAGAGCCTGTAAACCTTACTGCAATAAAACATAGGCAACCTTCCCACAACAGCATGATCTTCTGTCTTCACAGAACGCAGGGAAGGTTAAACATGCAACGTCAACTTGTGCAATGAAATGCTTAGAGGAGCTGACTCTGCTCCTTGCTAAGGCAATTGCTATGCTGTGGATTAGATTGCTCATTTACGAATGGTGTCTGTGCAACAGTGTTGCTCAGTGCCATCAGTATTTTAATAGTTTGAATATCAAGTACCAGGAGTTCCAGTGCGGCTAGATTGCCAAAAGTAAGCACTGAGTAAAAAGAAATGCATAGTTAATAATGTTTTCTGTATATCTTTAGAAATGGAAAGTCCAGATGGGAATTAGTGCATGAGCTGTTAGCTGGGTAGGAGACTTGCTCAGATGTGTTAGTTATGTCCCTGTCTTGGCTCACAATTTCAGCATTCAGGACCAATTCTCACTGACTCTCATAAAGAACTGAGTATAGCTCTTGAGGTGAGGCATGTGACCCTTAGCTGCAAAACAATCTTTGTGGGAAATTATATACCATTTATTCAATATTTTAGAAGGAGTATTAACTGTTCAGGACCTGTTACATTGACACTGGTATTGTAGTATGCAGTTCTGAGTAAGAGCATTGGTTTGGTTTTCTAGTTTGCACTGTTAACATGCTCAGCATGTTTCTCATTAATGAATTTTCTTTTTTTTCCTTCTTAGCTGTATTTAGATTCTTATTTGCCCACCATCTGCATGACAAGTTTGTTAACCACCCACAGGGTGCTGATAGGAATTGGCTCCTTTATTACTGTGTCTTGAAAGGGCTCTGTGGGCTTGTGGGGCTTGTTAGATTATGTGGTTTTCTCTTTGTTAGGAAATGGTCTTTGGTACCTTTTGCCATGTGCAGTGAGCTGTGTCAGCTGATAAAATTAGTGTAAAGAGGAGGCTGTGTCATGGGCCTATAGACTGCTGCAGGGCATACTGGACAGTGGGGAAAAAGCAGAGGAAAATTGCAGGTGGTGAGGAGAGGAGGGTTGAACTTCCCGTGTTCAGTGGCAGGACAGGATGGGCAAGATGCAGGGCTGTGTTCACATGGGCATTGGTGAAGTAGCTCTGGCAGAGAAAAAAGACTTCTTGCATCCAAGATGACATGGCCTTGTTCCTAGCAGGAGTTTGTGTGGTGTGATGAAGCGTGGGGACGTGCTTGCTTTTACTGGTGAGGAGCAAGGTGCCTGGCATAGTCTTCACAGTCCCTTTGCACTCCTGGTGTGTCATGGTACCCAGTTGTTTGCCTGTCATATCAGGTTGTCACAGCACCTCTAGAAATTATACTGTTCCAGCCCTGTGCTGTCCTGGCAGTGTGTTGCTAATGCTCTGCTGCTTCCCAGCACTGCAATGGATACAGCAGCAATTCCTGTCTGCACAGCTCGTTTCCTAAGGCTCTCATTGCTGAGGAGTACACTGGTGAAAGCTGAGTTGAGAACCAGTTTTAGAGCTTAATGGCATCTTCTTTCACCTGAGAAGAAGAATCTTGTGCTTTGTCTGTATCTCTGTGTTCCTGTCTTTCTCCTTTTTTCCATATTGTTTGGCTGGCAGCACAGTATGACACATCACCTGCCATTGGAAATGATATACAGTTTATACAATATGCTGGTGTGTGAGAGCAGGGAAAAGGGAAGAAGCATGATTTTCTCAATGTCTTAAGCCTGAAAGGGTGGTATCTTTTTTTTCCTGTGTTCTGCACTTAAAAAATTTGCTGTGTCATATCATCTTATCTGCCTAACTTTGCCTTGTAACAGTAGCAACTATAAATGCAGAGGCAACAAGTGCTGCAGCTTTTACCAGAGAACTCTCTTTGAATTTATTAAATAATACCTGTGAGGCAGATAAACACCTGTTCCAAAGCCCTAAGTGAGGCAGTGGGGGAGGCTCAACTGTTTCGTAGAAGCTTAGCATCTGCTGCTAAGCCTGCAGAGCAACGACATGTATTGAGTTTTGTGGTTTATTTGTAATTACTGTATCAAGGCACTTTGACTTGAATGTATGATTATTGATGTATTTGGAAAGTGCCAAAAATACCCTGGTGGTTCTGTGGCGCATGACTGGCTCATGTCCACAAGTTGCTTAGGTCTTCATTTCATTGAGTTTACAGAGGGCTGGTAACTCCTTGCAAAATAAGGCTGGAAATGCTGGGACAGTTTTCTTTTGCAAAGTTCTGTTGCAGCTGCTGAAGTATATATATTTAAAAAATCTCAGGGAAAGCAATTTCCCTTTCTCCTGTGAAATAGCTGTATTGTTATTGTGAATGTGTAATAAACATGATAAATATAAACAGTGTCATAATAAATTAATTTTTGTTGTAGTCCTTGTGGTACTGTACAACCAGTTGTGGGGAACAGTCAATGTACTTTCTTCAGTGGTTAGGCTTCTTGTGACCTTAGGTAAAGTACTACTTTTGCAATGTGCCTTAGGGCATTGGTAGGCAAGAGTCATATTCTCTGTGTGGAGGGCATCTGGGCAGCGGCTGCTGTTATAGCTGTGTTGGGATTTTTCTGCAGCAGAACCTTCTCTCTGCTCTGACTCAAGGCATTTGAGAGCCAGCACAATTTAATCTGGCTTGGTAGGGATGTCATGAAGTACTTTCTCTGCAGACATCTTTGACTCTGAATATTTAGGTTTGGGTTTTTTTTTTTTTTCCTTCCCAGAACTTAGCAAGGTTTTTCAGTTGAGAAGGAAGAATTAAACCTTTGGATGCAAAAAGATCATAGCAAAGGATTTTTTTTTTTTTTAAACCAACTTTCACAAATTACTTGACACTTCCAAAAACTCCAACAAGGCAAAGCTCCTTTTGCCATATCTGTTCCTTGTCATTGTGGGACAAAAGAGTAAAGTAGAATGGACCATATTGATATATATCCTCTTCATGATTATAGATACAGTCTGTGATTGATTTTAATTGTGCATTCCTAAACAGTTAAAATGTATAAAAATAATAAGCTAACTGCATCCAAAAGAGAACTGTCCTGCTGTGCAATTATTATCTTTTTCCAGATAATTTGCAGCTTTGTCAGGAATGAGATGGACTCAATTCTAGGCTTCACGATAACCTTAGCAACAAAGTATTCTGCTATTCAGAAACTTGTGTGAAACACAATTAATGTCTGGCAGGACTTCACTGTTATCTGTAGATTTAAAGCAGGAATTAGTTGGACTCCTACTATTTTAAAGGAGGTAGGAGGTCAGCAGTCCAATGATAAATTGGATTATGTGGTGAAGCACTTTAAAATGTGTATACAGTTCCAATGCCTTTGTTTTTCTTCCCAGAAAAATACTTCAGTCTATGCCACTTTATTTCATGGCATCATTGTTTCTGTGGATGTGAACAGCACAGTACAATATAGGCAGAAAGATTCCATGTATGTGATTTCTGTGGAAGAATTTGCTATGTATTTTATAGCCTAATCTTAAACGGTGCTTATCCAGTCACAAGTCCAGTGTTCTCCATTCTCTCCTGGCTCTTGAACCAGCAGAAAATACTCCAAGTACAATTTTCTGTAATTGCAGAAAAGTCATTAAGGCTATTCCCTACATGTCTTGGAGCATCTTAGTATGCTGTGTCTGTAACCCTTACTGATACCATGAAGTCTGAGCAGCCTGGTCTGCCCTGGGTCTCTGTCTAGTGCTTTGGAAGTTCAAGCCAGAACAGTTGGAGTATGTTGAAGAGTGGACAAGGAGTGAGGGAGGGGGTGCCCTGTGTGACAGGTGGAGGCTAGCTTGGGGATCAGATGAGGGAGGCTCTCCCGCACCCATGCCAGCAGTACTGAATTGGCTGGTCCTCAGTGTGTATACTGCGTGGGGGTCAATATGGGTCACAACTGTCTTCTGGTGTTGAAGGACACAGTGTTTTGAAACAGAATCAGTGCTTGAAGGCTGATGATGGTTGTCCAAAGTAAGACTTTTTCTGCTGCATATATGCAAGAGCAGCAACCATCACCCTCGAAACTCCCAACTTGCCCAGTTTAAAACTAAAAGTAACTTCTGAAACAATACTAACCTGTAACAAATGTCTACAACTGAAATTCTGTTTTAGGGAATGTGCAGAGCCTATTCAGTCACCGAAACATTACCTTAATACATAGGGCTTTTTTTCCTGATCATTTTTTTCACTGCCATCCAAAACACATGAACTATTTCTGAGCTGCTTTGCACCTTCAGGTGAGCTGGACCAACATGGTATAAATATTCCCTTCTCCCTCTTCTGGAGTTCGAGTTCCAGAAGTCAATAGGTTAATCATCAAACTCAGATTTCATGGATTAATTGAGTGTACTGTGTACACAGTCACTTAGCTAATTGCTTGCACAGATTTATAAAGTGAAGGTCATACTGTGTATTATACATAGATTAAAGCCTTTGTCATTGCCTATACTAAAATGAAGGTGACTACAGTTTTACAACATGCTCTCACTTATTATTAAGGTCTTGTCTACTATTCTGCTGGCAAAAGTTTATAAGATGAATATAACCTTTTATTTCACAAGGAAGGTAAGTGCATCAGTCTGACTTGATTAGTTGCATCCGGTACCCATTTATCCAGCTGAAGATTTCTGTTCACAAGTCTGTCAGTGGTTATTTTGAAGAGTAGCGAAACAGCCCCTGGTGTTACCCCTTAAGCCTGTAATTCTTGCTTTGTAAGCATGACATTTAAGGCTACTGAAAATGTAAATGCTCTGTGTGCTCTGCCTCATGCTGCTTCAGACTTCATGCCTGGAGACAAGCTGAGCTGCTGTCATTGCAAATGCCACCTCACCTGGGAAGTCGTGTGCTTCTTGCAGCTATTTACAGCCTGAAACACAACATAACTTCGTACCTTCTATACTGCCTCTGAGGGTTTTCTGGAAGTGTGCTTTAAATGCATCATCTGTGTGAATAGTTTTACTGTTTCAGACTGGCAGGATGGAAGTTTAGGCTTATCAGCTTAAAAGTTTGATTTGAGAAGTCATTAAAAAAGATGAATTTAAGTTTGTCAAACTGGTGCTTTCATGCACCACTCGACAGTCTTTGTTTTCTTTTTAAGGTTCTCATTTGTAGTGAAGATAATTTAACATTCTAAATTCATCTTAGCAGATCACAAAGGCTATTACATGAATATTTATTCTTTACTTTCCTTTCTGATGGCTTAATCTCCAAACTGCCATGAGCAATTTCTTAATTTCTCTTTGAGAAAACCAAATTACATGGGCAATTTGAAAAGAAGACTATAATTCCATTTTGAGAAGATAGTGCTGACAGATTAGTCTGCCTGTACAACTTAAGTATTGCAATATCTGCATAGCCTACGAGAAGACTAGTTAAATATTATTAGATGAAATGAAATTAATTCACTGAGGTTTTCTGATTTGCAGATCAGTCACCAAATACCGGAGTTTTGCTTCAAATCTTTTCACGGTTTTCTGATGATTGTTTGGATTACTTTGAAAGTATAAATAGCTGGCTTTTTCTAACTGGTGTTATAGAATGACAAGTGGGAAAAGGGGGAGAAAAACACGTGATTGTTATTTGCAAGTACTATTAAGATCAGCAGATCAGTAACCCATGGATCAGGCTGGTTCAAGGTTAAATTTTCTAGTTCTCAACTTCTTAATTTTTGTAACCTGCTTTTGAATTTTGTCAGAATTAAAAATATTATTTTCAGTACTTAATGAAATGAATTAATGTCAAAATATTTACTTTACAGAAATTGGCTAGGCAAGCAACTTAAAATCAGTTAGTCTTCCCCTAGAAAGCATCCTTCAAATCAGCATTTTTTAAAATGAAATACTTTAACAGAACATGTACAGTAAATTTAGACAAAAATACTGCCTAGCTCTAGGAATAGAGAATCTATCAAAGCAAGCTATGGAGTTTCTGAGCTTATTTAGATAATTCACCTCAGTGCAAGCATATTGTCTTTATTTTTTTTCCCCATTTTTCTGGCAATATCTTGCTGTGCACAAAAACTCTTTTTTGGGTATGACTACACTTTTTAACCTGAGCCTTTTCTTTTTCATATTGAGCCACAAAATCAACTACTGTCAGCAGAGCTAGTATTTTAACTTTCTATTTATACATTATGATGAACATGTTAAACTTTTGATTTAGTTCAGACAAAAAAATTCGTCAAGAACTTCCTACACTTCAGTTCTTATTCTAGACAGTAATTACAAAGATTAGAAGAAATTTTCACATTCAGAGAACCCCTTTTGACCATACAGTCTGTCTTCCTGTGGAATTACACCCTAATGCTCTCTAATTGAGCTAGAGTGGATTGTGGCCTGACAAGCTGTGGGGGAGCTGCCTCTCTGGAGAGGCTGAAGTAAAGCAGGACAAACATAAGGCAGTGTGTGATGCTGGGGAACTGAGGGCAAACAGGCCCTGGGTAAAATCCCCCAGTGACTCGACTCAGAGTTTGAGGCATTAGCTGGGCAGATGGTTTTTTTTTTAAATTCCCCATAAGCATAAGGATTTTACCTGTCATTCTGGCTGGATATACTTGCTTATCAGTGCCAAATTCAGCAACCAGAGTATGATACAACCTGTGCCCACTACTTATTATTCCCATATCAAAATTCAAAAGCAAATGTTGTTCTGGATTGAATAACTTGAAATAACTTTAAAATTTTTTAAAATAATCTTTTTTTTTTTTTTTTTTTTTATAATGAAATTGCCTCTCTGGAAGTGTGCTGAGTTCTTGCTGCAATACTGTCAACTTGCTCAACTGCAGTTCTTAACACTGCCATAGGATGGTAAGAGTCACACTGGGTATCAGATGGGTTGCAGTTAAAATTAAGTCCTGGAAGAGTGTGATGACTGGGTCATTCCTATTTCTGATTGTTTCTTTCTATCTGACAGCTATTTGGCAAAAGAAGGCAGGCAAGGAAGTACTAGGTGAGGAATTTTTTCTGCTTGCTGTTATAGTACTAGATAGCATTTTCAAGTGACAGTATCCATATGCAGCCATATGCATGTGTTTATTCCTTTCAGCACAAATATATGTGATCATTGATGCATGTGGTAGTTTAACTCCCAGGTATAAAGCTAGTTTAACTAGCAGTTAGAGGGCTACTGGGATTTGGGGCTGATAGTTCCAGCGTCTTCCTTGCATGTAGTTATTTCTGCTTACTTTGTGACATAAAGAGGTGCAATGGGCAAGCAATACAGAAACTGAGCTGGCTGGCTTTGGGTGCAGAGCCAACTCACCTACCTCCTCGCTGCTGAAAAAGGCATAAAAAACCTCCAAGACACAATGCTATTAATATTTTTGTCCTCTTGATCTCCTAGGTCCCTTAGTAGTTTTCTGGGCAGTGCTGTCTAGAGTTGCGCTGAGATGCCTATTGCACAGACCACCAGCTCCTTCTGTCTCCCTTCTGCAAGGAAAGAAGTTTTCTTTCTTTGACAGTGCAAATTGTTCTCACATTTCCAAGAAGCATCAAAGCCATAAATTATTAATTAAAAGTGACTAGAAAAGTAAGAGAAAATAAATTTAGAATAGAAACAGGTCTAGGCTAAGACCTGAATACTGCTGATGGGAGTACACTTCACGGAAGGAGTGGAGTTGCTGTGTAAGTGTAGCCATAGAGACAACTGCGCTAAGTCAGAGAATAAACTTCTGTAATGAGGTCACATTCTGTGCTGGAGCCTGATGCTTTCTCCGTTATAGCTGGCGCCTTCCCAAGTCAAACATCCACAACATCACTCCTTCAGACAACGAGCCTTCTCAGGTATGCTCTCTTCAAACTGGTGCTTGGCTCCTGCTCTACTTCTCTAATACGTGACTGAGCAGCATTCTTTGCAATTCAGAGAGCACCTCATCTCTCCTAAAACTCATTAGTATAAATTATTTGGATCTTAAAGTAAAGCCTTAATAGCTGCCAGTTAGTTTTCTTCTTACTTGGAAGATTGGAAACAATTCTTAATTAGATTGCAGAAATGTTCTTTGAAAACCTTCCCTTTTTTTTTCCTTTCTGCTGATAGAGCTTCTGTTTCTGTCTTTGAATTTACAGGTATTCCCTTATGTCATTTCACTTGCTGCATGAATTCCTTACAGCTCCTAGCTTACAGTTAGGATTAAGATGGACTTTTCTATTTGTTTAATGCATGTTATAGCAAGCCAATTATTTATAGTCAGTGTGACTTTCTTTCCTGAAAACAGACTTGTGCTGTTGGATATCTAGTCCAGTGTCTGTAAGTGATTCTCAACTATCTACTTCTTTCCTGTTTGCTTTTTTGAAACAGGTGTAATAAAACCAGTGACATCTCCAGTATGTGTCTGGGCTTCAGTACATGAAGCTCATAAATGTTTTGTCATCTGCATGAAGGTCATCCAGGCTGTGAAACATTTTTCTGTAAAAGTACTGGGTTTTTTCCTCCCAGATGTTAGATGTTTTCTGAGGTTGTAATTCTGTTCCTCTGTGCAGTGTATTGGTCTGTATCAGATATCACTGAGTGCCCCCATCTGGCACTTACTGTGTCAGATTGTTGGTCGACAAATTGCCAGACTGTTTAGCTATGAAAAAGCAGAGATTCACAAACAGGTAAAGCTCTCTCTCACACCCAGAACTGGTGTGGGGTAGTCAGGACAGCAAATATTATCCTATTTGTTTGGAGCAGTAAGCAGCTGAGCAAAATTGAAAGGGCTTCAAAATCTTATCTGAAAACTTCCAAAATGGAAATTTTCCATTGGGAAATGTCCCCATGGCATGTTGTGAGAACTGCAATGCAGGACTCTCATTGACCTTGATTTCTTTTTGAGATCAGATTCCTGCATGGGTGCATCTCCACAGTGCAGAAGTTGTCTCTGCCCCTGTTGAGCCAGTGAGAATGATCACTTTTGACTGTGGATGGGGTGTAGGTAGCAGTCTCTGCAAAATGAAGTCAACTTTTATGAAGCAAATATTTTATTTACCAAAAATCTCCTTTGCCATGGAAATTGGAGTTGATGAGTAGACTTTCAGTCTACTCTCTCTCTTGATGCTGTTGACAGTTCCAGCTAGCACCAATACTGTGAGCCTTTATCAGGGTGAGCTGAAAGCTGACAACACTTTTTCTGTGCTCAGTTGAGACTGCTGAGGCCTCTTTGGCCTCTGAAATGTAATGTCTGCAGAGAGGACTAGTGTCAGTTAATGAGTTTTATTTTCAGCTAGGAGGATTCATTTTGCATCCATACAATGTTGTTTGCATCCACAAGCACACATGAGGTCCTTTTGTAGCAGGACATCCATTTGGACATGGATGTGCATGAATGTTATTATGTTGGTAACAGACTATAATGAGTAGCTGCTTGGTGTTTAGTTTTTAATAAATTATTGCAATGACACATGACTGCGAGACAGCTAGAAAAGCTCAGATAGTGTTTGTCCAGCTGAGACAGCACAGAGCTTCTTACCAGCCTTTTTCCAGGGACTTGATGTGAAGGGTTCCTAGCCAGGACAGAGAGCAGCTGTTTTTCTGTCCCCAGATGGCATGATCAGTGTGTAAATTCAACTGTTAGATTCCTCTAGCATTAAAGGAGCTACGTAAGTACACGTGTCCTCTTTCCCGAGCTTTTTTGGAGGTAGGATGGTAGATGTAATCTGTCCTTCAGAGAAGATGTTGGTGCAGCATATAGCTGAATTTTGACAGGGGTGTTAGGAGAGCTGTCATAACACTAAATGTTCATTTGATGAAAGGGGCTAAATTTTTCTAAGAAGCTATTTTTCTCCGTGAAAAATACGTTCTCCTTCCAACTGTAACACCCCTACCCCCCACCCCGCCTGTAAAAGTATTACGTTTTTCAAATTTATAGGTAACGTGTTGATTATAAGGAAGAAACTTAAATTTATCTCAAAGCACAGGATTTCCACTACACCAGTGTAAATTCAAACAGTCTGTACGCAGTTAGCAGTTCCATTACCTCCCCTTTACAATTTTCTCATTGCTGCTCTCAATTAAGTATTATCAGGGTACCTTAAGTGACATGGTTTGTATCTGATTTTTCTCTTCACCTTCTCTGCAGGAATTGCTTGACAATTGCATACATTGTTGGTTCTGAAGATTTTTTTTAACACCTTTTTTTTAAGTTTAGAAAGGAGTTTCAAAATCAGTAAGAGCAGCTGACAAAGACAGGCTTCAGTGAAATATGTTTTTCTTTTGAAGTTTAGCGCTTGTAAAGAAATTGATGTTGTCTAATAGTAATTTAGAGAAAAACTATTTTATTTTAATTTGGTAAACAAAAGCAAACAATGGAAAGGGAAACAGAACACAGCAGCATCTTTGCTAAGGACTTTGACACATTTATTACTGCATAATTGGGTTACTCCCTTGATATTCTGCTGGCTTTGGATCATTTCATTTTAATGATCTGATTTTTTCACTATCCAGCAACAATATTAACTTTCCTTGTTGGTGCAATTCTGCCAGTCAGCATCCTTTTTTTTTACATCTGATTTGCGGAAAAAAGACTCTACAACTCGAATAGAGTTATAAAGCAGGTTAAAGCAGGTATGTTTACTCCAGCATGTTGTCATATATTAAAACGGTTGCTAAATTCATCCCCAGTAGATTCTTTCCCATAATGCCTGTATGTCCAAAATAAGCATCTGACTAAGACCCTTCCCAAGTACTTTTTAAATTATAGTTCAGCATAATTTTAAGCACTTATACCCATGTCACCATTTTTGGATGCAAAGCTTTAGCAGTCCCACAGGTGTCGATTTCTATTTTGGCTTAGGGCCCTTCTTCACTCTAGTGTGGTGTATACAGGCTGTCTGTTCTTTAATCTTGATTGCTGTATGGGAAGTTAATAACACCTGAAATGGACCTTCCCATTTTGGTTCCAGACGTGAATCTGAAAAAGATCTGATATATACATAATCACTAGGTTTAATGTTGTGTACAGGCCTGTCCAGACAATTCCTAGGACCAATTTCTTTATTTCTCACAGCTGCTCTTGTAGACTTACAATATTTCATCTCCAGCCTGGGTTGACAATATTAGTAACCTCTATTTCTATATCATGCTGTTCCACTAGGAGGGGCCTGGTATTTCAGGTACCTTTGAGGTGAAAGCCAGTGTCCTGACCCAATGTGAATTTTTGGGCTTTCTGGATATTTAAAACTACTGCTGCTACTGCCCTCAGGCAGCTAGGCCATCCTTTGCTTACTTCATCAAGTTGTTTAGAGAAGTATGCCACTGCCTTTCTATCTGGCCCCAAATTTTGGGCCAGGACCCCTAGGGATATTCCCTGTTTCTCGTGGGAGAATCACCAGAAAGGCTTAGTGATGTCTGGTTAACTCAAAGCAGGGGCATCCATCAACTTCCTTTTCAGCTAATGGAATGCTCTGTCTGCCTTTCTGATCCAAATGAGGGTTTTCAGATTTGATTTGAATAGTTCATAAAGGGGTTTTACCATGAGTCTGTAGTTATATATTTACAGGCGACACCATCCAGTCATTCCTAGGAACGTGCAGAGTTCTTCAGCTGTCTGTGGCCGAGGGTTCTGAGGCCTCTTTCCTTGCAGTTCCTAGGGTTTGTTGACCAGCTGTGACCTTGTATCCAAGGTAGATTACTTGCTGCTGAGCTACTGGAGCTTTCTGTGGAGAGACTCAATAGCCATTAAGTCTCCAAAAATTTAATAAACTAATAGTTCATGTAATGCACATTTCTTTAGTCTCTGTGGCTATTAATAGATCATCTACATACTGCAGGACTTCCCTGATTTCATGTGGTCACTCCCATTGCTCCAGATCTTTAGTAGTTGGTCTCCAAAAAAGAGTGGGGCTATTTTTAAATACCTGGGTTAGCACAGTCCATGTTAATTGCATCTTCTCTCTGGACACTGTGTTTTCTCATTCAAATGCAAACAATAACTGAATTTCAGAGCTCAAAGGCAAGCAAAGGAAGGTCCAGTACAGTGAACCTCATGCCAGTAAAGATTTTGGTGAATTTGGCTTATGTAAAAACTTGTGTATTCCCAATGGCTTTCCTAATTTGAATTTTAAAGGTTTCAGAAAATATGTCTTTTCACTTTGGCCAGTAGCTCCCTTTACCATTATAAAATCATCATCTAACAGTGTTAAAGCTTCATTTAAAACCAAAAAATGTTGCTCCAGTATTAACCAAAAATTCTCTATCATGCTGTTGATTCCTTAGTTTTATTACAACCAGTGGATTCACTAGGGTAGACTCCCCAGGTCCCTGTCAGTCGTCATCCTCAGCATGAGCTTGTACTCTGTCTTTTTCCCTCTGCTTCTCCAGACACTCATTTCGCCAGTGTCCTTTCTGCTTACACCATGAACACTGGTCCCTTCCTAAAGGCTTCTTGGGTCTTACACTCTTAAATCCCCTGCTTTCTGGTTGTCATGCCATTAATGCCCGCTTTTCCTTCCTCCGGTCTTCCTCTCTATTACTAAATACTCTCCATACTGCATTCAACAAGGTCTCCAAATCCCTATTCTTTGGCGACTCCATCTTCTGCAACTTCTTTCGAATGTCCCGTGCTGATTGTCCTATAAGTAACAACACTAACCGTTGCATTCCCACCTCTGATCCTGCATCTAAGGGTGTGTGCCGCCCCATGGTATCCCACAGCTTATCCAGGAATTCTGAGGGAGCATCTTTAGATCCCTGTCGAATGACATATAGGGCCGACCAGTTAATTGCTTTTGGTATAGCCTGCTCCATGCTCCTTACAATCCAATCTCTATATGCATTTAGCAATCTCATATGGGCTGCTCTGTTAGGGTCCCAGTATGGATCCAGTAAGGGGAAGTGATCTTTTATATCTTCGTACCCCTAAAGTGATCGGTAGCCAAATCCTGGACTGTTTTTGATATTAATTGCTTTTCAGTTTCTGTTGTGTGATCCAGTAATAACTGAATATCACTCCAATCCAGATCATGTTGTTTCATCAGAAACTGAAAATGCCTAGTCACTCTAACAAGGTCGTTTTGGTACCCCTTCACTAGACTTTTCCAAGTTGCAAGATCAAAGAAAGCAAACAAGACTTTTATTCTGACAGGGCCCCATCCAGCCCTACAGCCTCTCTCGGAGGAGCTGGCACCACTGCCGCTTCTCCCGTCTCTGTCTGATACGGGGCTGTGAGGGGGGGGAGCCTGGCTCTGGCTCCTCTAAACTTTCACCTTCCTCTTGCCGGCTTCCTACTGGCGGTTTATAGTACTCTGGTAAATCCTTTATTTCAAACCCTTTTTTTTTTCCCTTCCTTCTCATTTTCTCTTTCCAGCCAGCACTAGTGGATCTCATGGGGGTGACAGGCCACAGTCTATCTGATATTCAAGATGGTCTCGGAGAGTGAAAAAAATGTCTGCATAGGAGACTTCATCCCACTTTCCTTCCCTCCTTAAAAACAGCATCAATTGCAGCAGGGTGTTAGAATTCAAGGTCCCATTAAGGGGACATTTCTCCCTCTCATCCAATTTATATAGGGGCCACCACTGATTGCAATACTTCATTAAGGTCTTTTTATTCACACTTGTGCCTGGAGGTCCCCCTATCTCCTTCCAGTGATTTATAATGCAGCCCAGAGGGCTCTTTTTAACTATTCCCCCACTCTGGCCACTTCCCATCTCATCTACTTGACCTTAACACGCTACCTGATTAAGCTGACAATATCGCTCTCAGGCAGATGGTACAAAGGTGCCCTCTCCCCACAGAGTATGCACCTAAATTCAAGACAACATTAACACAGAATTACTGCCTCCCGCTAGAGGAGATATTTCACCTGTGACACTTAAAACACTTAGCCTGAACAAACAGCAGCACTGATGACCCAGCAGGCAGGCACTAGGGCTCTGCACTAAGGAATGTTCACTCGTCCTGCACTACCCCCCCGGACAGTCTGCCCTGCACTTCGTTCCTCGGCAGCCACTTCCCTGGCAGGATAACGGAACCGTGGGTCAGAGAACTCTGCACTCCGCAGCTGCAGCTGGGCTGCCTCTCTTTTCTCACGTGCGAAACATTCACACAACCACACAAAGAGGCCCCTCACGCTTATTACTCACACAACATAAAATGACAAATATTACAAATATCAAAACACCAATTACAACAATTGCTAAATCATAAAAGACATAAATCAAAGCCAAAAGATAAATCATATACCATGAGCAGTTTGCCATTTATCATTTACCACAAATCCACACCTGATCGATATCAACTAAATTATTATAAACGGTACCAGATTTTACATTGATGGTAACACAGCAATGCCACACTACTCCCGTAACACCGTACTAGGAGTACCCAGGTCTCCCAGGATACCAATGTGGTCAGAGTGTCGAAACCACTCTGTCACCACGGGCCCACAGCCACACTACTTGGGGACTTGCACCCCAACCTCAGGGGGAGCACTTTACGGCTCTTTACCTTGTGTAGGACGTCTCCTTACAACTTACAGGTCTCCCCTTTCTCCAACATACCTGATCCGCAGTCGATGGATGGTCCTTGTCTATCCTTGCGAAGATCGGGAGAGCGAGGGAGGCTGTCCGAGAAAGACGCCTCGGGGCCCACCTAGAGCATCCCCCTCTCAGCTGGTCCTGCAGCTGGACAGAGAGGGTCCCATCTGGGGTGCCAAATTAATTCGTGGAAAAGAGACTCTACAACTCGAATAGAGTTATAAAGCAGGTATGTTTACTCCAGCGCCGGGGTGCAAGGGGATTTCTACACAAAGCTTGCACACCCACCGCACATTTTAGCAAAAACTTATAGAGTGTGGATATCCATATTCATTAGGTTACATAACACGAACATACATCTGCATGAGTAAGGCTGGGTTAGTTAGAAAGGCTGATATCAACAGTTTGTGTCATCTTTGCACCTGCCCATTGCCTCCTGGTGGGCATCTTCAGGGGTCTTTGGGAGGAAGGCTTGTAGTCTTTCTCACTTAGTTTTTTTTCCCAGAGCATGCGCAGATTCTCTTGGCCAATTTCTTGAATAACAAGAGTGTTTTTCAGATGGTTTACTTTCTATCTTATCTAAGAGAAGCAATAGAACTTCTACCACTTGTAAATGGCTATTTTTACTCATTAGCAAAATTCCAACTAGTTAGAGCCACCTGTTACTCAAGGCCAAAAGTATAATATTTTGCTGAACATTGTAATCCTTGGTAGATTTTCACAGTGAACTGCTTTGTTTTGATGAACACAGTAGTCCTTGGTAAAATTCCACAGAACAGTCTGGGCAAGCAGGATTCTTAGCAATATTTAAAAAAATACTAGAACTTGCTATAAATAAGTAAATAAGTTGTTAAGCAGTTTTCTATAAGTAAATAAATCTCAAAACAAGTAATCATTTCTCTGTATCTCTTGTAAGCTAAAGAAAGTGGGCAGTACTGGCTTTTGTCCCTTACTGCCTGTCTGGACTGTTCATGGAAGGTCTAGAGCATGAGATAAAAGAATATTACTGCATGAAACAGTTGGTTAGACATGAGGACTGAAGTAAAGAAACAGAAATGTAGCCTGAGCCCCTGGCCAAGCTATGGAGACAGATGTTTCCCTTCCATTTATGGAGCCAGGATGCCAACAGCTTTGGAGGCATGTGTCCAAGAAGATGAAATATTCATTGTTTTGTCGGTGAAAACATCCCACTGAGTGCTGCAAAGGGGAGATTAGAGAATTATTTCTATGTGGCATCTGGTAGTCTGGCACAAATGGCTGAAGACTTGTTTTCTTGTTAATTGAATAGCCAGGAATGATTGATAGTAGTTACCAGGTTTTTAACACCTGTAAGCATTATATACCAGATTAGAGTAAAAATACTTATCTGGAGGCTTTTTCTCAGTCTGTAGAACTGGCAAGTATTTTCAAGCTCTTCTAAAGTTCTGTCTTGACTATGACAGTCCCAGTCTGGAAGACCCCTGTTGTAGAGCAACAATGTGGGACTGAGACATGGTGAGGAAACACAGGGTACTCCACCTCTGCTGGCCCCTGCTACAACATACCAGGAGTGTGTTTTTGGTGGGGAAGTGGGGTTGCATGGCAGCTGGTGATGAAATCAAAGCTCAGAATTGTTAGCAAATACAAATTATTTCAAGGCAGTTCTGAGTAAGAGAAGGATGTGTACCATGCCCCTGGATGTTTGAGACCCAAATTAATTCGTATTTTTGGGAGGTGGTTGCTGTTGCTACAAACCCTGGAACAACCAGTGATTGTATCTATGGTCCCTGACAGCTGTTGGAAAGCTCAGTATTTGCAAACCAAGTGTTTATTAAACCACTGCACAGGAAGTTTTACAGTGTGGGTAAACCACATATGCTCCCTGGCTTTCAAAAATGTCTTTATTAAAATTGTGAAGAGATAGCATAGCTGTAGGAAACTTTTCTTCCTCTTTCTTCCTTTTTTTAATTCACTCCTTTCATAGAAAACATGTTTGTGGTCATCTTTGAAACGGAAGACTCTAAGAAAACTCCTTACCCATGCAGGGGCATGTAGTTTTTATAGTTTTCAGGCAGTTCCTTCTGGTTATGAGCTGCTGCTGCAAATTCAGACCAGAGTGCTATACAGTGTATAATGCCAGAATGTATATACAGTGTTTAGTCCAAGATCATGTAATAAACCTATTGATTCATCCCTGGAAACAAGCTTACCTGATGCCAAGTCTAAAATACACCATGGTGAGAAAGCGGGAGGTTAGAGAAATGCAAATACAGCTGTTACTTCTGTGCCCTGTTCATCAGAGAAGTCATGTGTCGATAGCTGTGTATCTTTTCCTAATCACTTGAGACTTTTTTCTTCCTCTTGAGACAGAGTGATTTCTATAATTAGCCCTCAAAATATGGAAGGTGGTGGACCAGTGTTTTTATTTTCATGGAAGCTGTTGGCTTGGTTGTCCTCATCCTTGGCAAATTAGGATACTGAGTACCTTTTCAGTATCAGTTCCTTTTCTGAGGAACGGTTCAAAAATAATTTAACATCTCAATCAAACTGGCAGCTGTACGTAAGGACAGCAGCAAAGCCACAGTAAAAAAGATCTGAACCAAAAGGTAGGCCAGGAGGATTCTGCTACAGCCTTGCAGTCAGTTGCTTATTACCATATTGTGGTTTGGGGCACTGATACGCGGGGAACACGTTAAATGAATTGTCTCCTAAAGGAATGTTGAAATAAAGAAATTTTCTGCATCAGAGGATCCTTCCAAAGATTTGTCTGCCTGTGATTTTGAGGAAAGGTTCCATGCTACCTCTCATCACCACAGGCAGGTGAAAACTGCAGGAAATACAAAGACCACAGAACCAGTTTGCTCTCACTGAAGAAGGAAGGAAGAGGAGGGATACTGTAATTGTTTATGGATTTGCAGTCTGCCAATCCTGCCAGTGCAGAAGTGGCATAGCAAAGCTCTTCTGGTTCTTTTGGCTTCAGTGCCAGTGACACTGGACTTCTGTTCCTGTGAAGGACAGTGGTTGTGAACTCATGCCAAGATTTTCAAAACTGTTGTGGCTAGACTGCCTCCACACTTTTGGAGCCTGCTGAGAGTCTCAAATACCCAAGGAACAAAGCACCTAAACGTTTTAATCACTTGGAGAAATCCTTGTGGGTGCACTGTCATGGATATGGAATTCTCCAGCATGGTTCATGTCAGTGAAGTTAGAATTCATGACTGGACCCAGAACCTGGCAATTCCAGAGCAGTGTCTTTAGTGGGTGCAAAGAGATTTCTTCTCCATCCTGTTTGACTTGGGCAGTTTTCTAGGTAAGTAGCAGGAAATCCTTCATATTTCTGATGGAATTTAGGACTTATTCTACAGTAATATGCTGTGTCATCTGACCTGCAAAATAGAGGCTTTAGGGAGGAAGTAACTTTATTTTCCATGAATGGATTATGAAGAATCAGTTAGGTTTGATCCAGTAAGTACAGTTCAGTCTTGCTTAGTTTTGCCTTATGTGGGATCAAAACTAGTAGTAAATCTACCAACACTAGTTCTTCATTTGAATGTTGAGATGTTGTAATAGCAAAAGAAGTAATTGCCCAGAGACAGGTAGACAGAGAAGGGAGAAATGTTATTACACATGGACTGGTTTTGAATCTTGAGTTCCTAAGGTTCATGAAGTCTGTGTTATTTTTGGATGGGAATGGAAAAAGATTTTGACAAGATCTTTTTATTTTCTTTAAAAACATTTTTACTTGTTTTGTTTGAATTGAATTGACTATTGAATTGACGCTGTCTAGCTGACTTCACCTCCCAGTTTGCCTGTTTCTCCTCCACTTCAGAGTCCTTCCTGGCTTTTTTACTTTTTCCAGAATCAAATAGAGGTTTTATTTGCAGTTCCAGGACCTCTAACTGTAAACTCTCTTGTCACAGGTCTGTGTCATTACTCCAGTTATCTCAATGCTTCCAGTCCCACCTCTTGTGCCTCTTTCATATTGCCAGACTCTGTTTTGCTCTTTGCAAACATGAACAACTGCCAAAAGCCTTCCCTCCACAAAAACTCTCTCAAGCTGCTTCCTTTCTTTATCCTTAATGTCAGATAACCTGTTTTATCTTCTGCACTGCTTCCTGTTCTTTATTCTTCATTCTGCCTTCATTTTGTGGTTTATGTCCCAACAGAGTTGTGTCACTACTAACAGGAGAGCTAAAATCCATCGTTCCAAAGCCACCAACTTCTCCCACTTGAGCAAAGGAAGGTTTGCTCCCCGTACCCACCTGGCTCAGACACTAGGCTCTAAGAGTGTGTATACATTTATTTAGACTGGTCTCAGCTTTCTGCCTCTTATGATATATCTCTGTGCTCATAGGCAGAAAATTAGGGTTAGCTCAGCCACTCCCTTTCTATACCTTATTTTCTTAAAAAAAACCCAAAAAAACCCAACAAAAAAAAACCCCAACAGGGTTTACACTGACCTTGAAAGCTGATATTGTCATCTTTCCTTGAACTATTGCCCCTCTATGAACTAGATGTAACTCTATCTGTTTGGGGCTTTTTGGTTTTGGATGTCTTTCTGACAGGGGGTAGGAGATTCAATAAGGGATTTACAGATTTTTCTAAGCAATCAGGTCCAGATCTGAACCATGTTTAAAGTTTAAATTGTTCCATGTTTAAGTATATTCCATCTTTATGTACCCCCCATGCAAAGAAAAGGTAATTGTTTGCTATTTCCTCTACAATAATCTTTAAATATTGGAAGAATGCCTTATTTTGTCCTTTACCCATCTCCCATCTTCTCTCTCTTAGAAAGACGTGTCTTTGAAGTCAAAGATTTCCATGATTAAGGACTTCCCTTACAATTATATTCTCCAAGTCTCTCTTCCCTGTTGCTGTGTTTTTGACTTCTTTTGAGTCTGTTCTTAGCTTTTTGAAATTGCAGTGCCCAACTCAAATCCTACTGGTGCTGAGAGGAGTAGAATGACAGTCCTGATAACATTCCCAGCTGTTAATATTAACCTTTCTTTTTGAAACACCATTGCTGTTACTACATTTTTACCACTCTCCAGTTTAGCCCACCAAAACACCCAGAACTATTTTTGCAGTATTATTACATAGAGTTAATCCCATTTTGTATTTTTACATTTCATTTGGCCATCTTCCATACAACACTTAATCTTTGCTGATTTTGGACAACTTCTGTTTTTGAATGGGGATATTGTACTGTCTCCTAAAGCTTTGTTGTCTAAAATAATTTTAATTACTTGCTCTTATAAACTGTCAAATGATTTCAGGACTAAATCACATCTACGGTGAAGAGGATATTTTTCGTGATAAATGTAATTTGTAAAAATATTTCAGTAGATTTGACCTTCAGCAGACCTTTGTGTGATCACAAACTGAAGCATTTTCCACTGAGAATGAACAACTGATAAGTAAGATTGGAATACAGCTTTTGAGTCAATGTCCAGTGTCACTGATATAAAGTTACTTCCTTCATACCACTGTTCCATAGTTCATTACAGTAAACAGAAAGCACTGTAAAAATGCATACTCTTCTCAATAGAAACTGTATCTGAGGAAGGTCTGAAGCCAATCACGGTCAGTAAGGCAAGGTACAATATAGCACACCCACAGCATCACTCAGGCAAGG
The DNA here is from genome assembly GCF_965140245.1 of Athene noctua. Classification (NCBI taxonomy): domain Eukaryota; kingdom Metazoa; phylum Chordata; class Aves; order Strigiformes; family Strigidae; genus Athene; species Athene noctua. The sequence continues at coordinate 50,596,507 of NC_134040.1, forward strand.
GCCAGCACCTGTGTTTAAATGGGATTTCAGTGGGATTAGTTTGAGGTGACTTATACTTCACAAATCCCCATCAGCTTTTTGGGAGGATGGTTTTATCACCCTATGCTATGGGGAACAGGTGGGTTCTTTTAAGGATCCTTGGTAGAATGAGAAGAACTGGCCACAGGGCTGTAGTTATAGTTTTATTATTATATAAAGATTTTAGCAAGCAAAGTATCTTAGCATTACACAGAATTTCTAGCAATTAGTATAGCTTTCCTATTACATAAAATTTCAGTTACCTAGACTTTTCAGTCACCTGGACCCTCTGCAGATTAAATTATTAAATTCTTCATAATCAGCATGCAATAAAATAATAATAATTTAGATACTGAAGTTAAAAAGTACACAAGTGACTCTAATCCGCAGAGAAAAAGAATGATGGGGGGTGTCTCATGGTACACTAGCTGACGGTGTTCTCGATATCACACTGGGAATTATGAAGGCCTTAGCAGTTTATCTGCTGTTGGATCTACTTCAAAAATCTGGTGGTTAAGCTGTTGTATTTATACCTCTCAGTTTGGGAGTTTAGTCTTTACTGTAACCAAAAGTTAGTAGTGGATACCGAAGAGGCTGCCAATCAATATGTGAGTATTTTGGCTGCAGGAGGTAATGGCTGTGTAATGATCTTTATCTCTTCATGTCCATTTTGTCCTGCCTGAGAACACACTTAATCTTTTTCTTTAAAAGAGAAACTGAGGCAACACAATATATTGAGGATTTTAGCCATATTGTCATCTACATACTTCCCCATTTAGTAATGTGCCTCAGCTTCCCAACAAGTTTCACGTTTAACATGATCTTTTTCCTACAGGCAATTTCTTTTTGATGTCAATAAAGAGCTCTTTACACAACCAGTATTGGTTTCATATTATTCTTTGTCATAAGGGAAGTTTGCTTTTGAGACTCTTGTCTCTTCCAGTAGCTACCAACTCCCCTATACTTCTTTAATCTTTAATACCAAAGAGGTATTCACCCAGTTCCATACATTTGTTGAAGTTTTCTTGATCCTAAATACTGTCCAAATGTATGTTTTGTGGAAGGACTGCCACTGCAGGGATTTAGAGTACAGATACCAGGAATTTATTATTCTACCTAAATGGTGAATAGCCAGAGTGACAGGACAAGAAGACAGAGCTCCAGTGGGCATTCTACCCTGGCAAAGGGAGGGAGGAGGGGAAAGAAACTTAATAACCTCAGCTTCTAGAGCCTGTATGGCAGTAGTATCAAACTTGGTGACAACAGTGTTCTATAGCTGGCTTGCTCTGCTGTATTACATCTGTAGGCATATAAATGTCCAGTAAAGCACAAAAAAATAAAGTATTCATAATAATTTAAAAGTGCTGTCCGTTTGAAAAACTCAGGCTGTTTTCATTCAGAGCCTATTTTTAAAATGCTTTTGGGCCCAAATGTAGATAAAGAAATATGTTTACAAATTTCAGTTAGCAATTTGTTGACTTGGATTTCTCTGTTACTGTGTTTGTCTAAAAGCAGAGCAGTACAAGAAGATGAATCAATGGTGTTTAGGCTAACAAGGATGCTTAAGATATGTGGGAATTATGATCATTTAGGAGTGATGTGACCAGGCAGCTTATAAAACACGAGACTCTGGAAACTTAGTACCTTACTTGTGGCAAAGGATGTTTGATTCTAATTCCATTTGAGAGTGGAAGGCATAGGTTTATTGTTTGGGTTTTTGCTGATAAATGATAAATGGATCTGTTGTGCTTTGAGGTCTGTAGTCCTCTGAGGCATGGGTTGTACCTGATGAACACTACTGGTCCTGAGGACAAGCAATTGGCATTAAGTTCCCTGTACAGATCCTATAGTAAAAACAAGTGTCTAACGAATTATCAGATACTCTAGTTTTTGAATCAGTGAGTGCTGCTGAAAAAGTCATTTAGGTGTATCTTAAAAGCCTACTTGTGAACATCCTGGGCATGATTATTAGAAACCTGACTAGACATCTGGGCCTGCTCCTGCTTTTGAGAAATAAATCAGTTGTTAGAGAATGTTGTGACTTTAACAGATGTAAGGGAGACACTTGGAGAGGGTTAAGGCAGATAGGGTATTAGAATAATCTGAAACCTCATCTAGTGTGAGTTGTTCTGTGCTCATGAAATGAGGGCATCTCTTGAAAACAACTCAGTTTGGTTAATCTTGGATTTATATGATTAAACTCTCAGCTACTTATTGAAAGTGCAGTGATGTCTAAATGGCTGTGTTGTTGTGAATCACACAACCAAACGTGGACTTTTCATTAGTGCTACTGGAATCACGGTAAAAAAAAAAAAAAAGCAGTATGTGAAATAATTATCTAATTGTGGCAAGGATTGTCAGGAATCCAGATGACAAGCTGTATTCACTGATATTGGGTTATGAATGTGCCTTTTATGTGGCACAAATGAGAAAATGTTGATAGCTGTGTGTCCAACTAGAATGTGCACTCCTATGAAAATTGAAATACTTCATGAAATCCTGTCAACGTATAGAATTTTCTTTTCCTTTCATCAGTATCCTTTCAGTTTCTTCTACAAAGGCCAATTGCTTCATCAGACGGTGCTTCCAGAATGAAATGCTGTTTTTAAAAATAATCTTTTAAATTTTTTTTTTTTAATGTTTTGTTTTACAGATAGTTACAGATCAGTCACAGTGGAGTTTGTTGTTTTGGGGTGGATTCAGAGAACATTCTGAAACTCAGGTTTTAAAAAGGAGAATTATTTAATTTTGAAATGGTTTTACAAGCATAATTTCTGCATTTAGCCCAGGCCAGTGCCTAGTAAAGGCAAACCATCTGATGGCTGGTACTTCAGTATTCTTGTTCTGCAGTGAAATGTGAAGTATGTCTTGAGAATCACCAGCTTGAGCCAAACACTTCAGGGCATTTTTATGTCATCATTGCACTCATTGTGAGTAATTTTTTTGAGTGATTTGCTGAACTGGGATAACATAAACACTTTAAAATAGTATTGAAACATTGCTGAATTATTTGGAAGCACAGAATGATACAGGTTGGATAGGACCTCTGGAGTTCTTCTGGTCCTTAGCTTTAATCAGAAGAAGATGTCTTTGGCAAAAGCTTTTTGAGAAAAAAACCCCTACCTACCACAACAAGAGGCTGTCTCAAGTCTGAGCATATTAAATATTACTCTAAAATCAACATACAGCATGCCCAGCAAGACGCATAGCAGCCACTGCTTCTCTTGATGCAGCCCAGGGCATGATTGGCTTTCTGGGCTGCAAGCACACACTGCCAGCTATTATCCAATTTAACAACCACCACTATGCCTCAGTTCTTCTCCACAGGGCTGCTCTCAATGCACTCATGGCCCAGCCTGTATTTGTGCTGGGATTGCACTTGGCCTTGTTGAACTTCATGAGGTTTGCACAGTCCCACCTCTCCAGCCTGTCCAGGTCCCTCTGGATGGCACATCCCTTCCCTCCAGTGTGTTGACCACACCACACAGCTTGGTGTGGTCAGCAAACTTGCCGAGGATGCACTCAATCCTACTGTCCATGTCACTGAAGAAGACATTAAATAGTATCAGTCCCAGTATGGATGCAGCAATAAGCTTTGGGAATCCAGGCAAGGCAAATTTTGACTGGCAAAACAGGTCTAATTTTTTCAGTCTTCAAGTGAAGGACAAAGGACTGGATGGAATGAAAAACCTGAAGCTCTGAAAACCCTTGTGGTGGGTTCTTCAACAGAGAACAAGAGGATCAGGCATCCACAGTTGCTTAGATCCTTTCAAAATCTTAGCCTAGATAAAATGCATTATAAAAACCACCTGTGAAATTAGAGCGGCTCTGTCAGCTTTTCTTCCTATTACTCCCTACATGTTTTCCTTACCTTCTGGTATTAAGAGAGGCCAGTTTGGGGCAACACAGCCTGAAAAATTGTCAGTTTTCCTTAATTGTGCAAATATATCATGATCTGAAAAGTACTTCAATTTACCTGGAGGAGGACTTCACTGGGAAATCACATTACCCTCGCAGGATAGGACACGGTGATGCTTTATTCCCGGAGCAAAGCTGTGTAGCCTGGTCCTTGCACTAACCTTCATTCCTCACTGATTTCGGGAGCCTCTGTGAGATGCTTTCAAGGCTGCTCTCTCTACATGCTGAGTTCTGTTAAACTGAATGGGCCCTAAAGGTGTTTTATCTCTTGCTAGTATTGCAATTGCAGTCTTTTTAGGTGCAATATATATATGCCCCCCCAAAGTGTAGCACAAAACCAATTTTTTATCCTTTATTTCTCAAATTTTCACTATTTATTTCTCTAAATGCAACATTAATTAATATCACAGAACTAACAAGAGGTATAACCTGAAGAGGGAATAAACAGAATATGACTGAATATGCTTACTTTTTGTCATTTGGGTAGGAACTGGGTGGAATTCAGAATGTCCAGGTGGAAGCAATATGAGTACAACCACAAGACGACCCAGGAACTGGTGAGTTTAGTTCAAATACTCAGAACATACTTCCAATATTTCAGTTAATGAGAGCTATAGAATAAGGGATTGACAAGTTCAAGGAACAGGCTTATGCTTCACAGAAGCAGCTAAAAGAGTCATACCAAGGACCCATACCTGAACAAAGAGAAATTTATGTTAAATAAAGAAGTGAATTTATTGGATTAGCAGAGGACTTTTTTATAAATCTCATTAGTGGGTATTTTTGTCTAGAGATTATAATTATTTCTTAATGCAACAAGGGGGACATCCTCAGCCACACTGGGTTGGAGCTGCCTGGAGCCCCAGTAGTCAAACCCCCAGGACAGGGGATGGCTCAGAGCCCTGGCAAATATTGTGAGTCCCTCCTTTTTCCAGCTCCACAATCTAGCTGGATGCTACAAACAGCAGTGGTGTCTTCATTGTCTGATACTGGAAGAAAATTGTAGGTACTAACAACAACTAGCCTTACATGCTGAAACATTACCATAAATATTGTTCAAGCAAACCCTGTTGCAGCTGCTCTGAGAGATTTGCAGAAGAAAACGAATCAGTGAATATCTAAAGTAATTGTATCATAGTTCTCTTTCTCTCTTATATCACAATAAATAGAAGGTAATCCCATTTTAATCATGTCTTTGCTTCAGCCCAGTTCAAGACCAGTGAGTCATCACTGACTGCAGGGGATTTGCCACTGGTTTAAGCTGGTAACACAAAGGGCTGAATTTGGTTGCCTACTTATATCAAACATTCAGATACCATGCAGGTTGTGTATCTCCTTCAGAATAAAAACATTGACATTTTTGTCAGAAAGGGCCTTACGGAACATGAATTTCACAACACGATAAATAAGTTCTGGTAGGCATAAATCATTTAGGTAGTTTGTAGCATGTTTCACTTAATTCCATCATTGCAGGGCTCTTCTAGATCCTCCATTACCAAATCCTGCTGGTTATTCACCCAGTTTCCTTTCTTAACTGTCTTCCTCTCCTCCTTAGCATTTTGACAAGCTTGATCCTGGGGTGTCTGGTAGTTGGCAGCTGGCAAAATGGCATTGCTCTGGCCTCGGTGAGAATAGACCTCTCTCTGAATGATCTCCCTATAGCAGAGCTGAAGTTTAAAGGCTGCCTGAAAGCCTCGGCGAAAGTTTTCGTTAAAGAAACCGTAGATGATGGGGTTAACACTGCTGTTGAAAAAGGCCAGCCAGTGAGCGAAGGGGTAGATATAAATGTTGATGATCTGCAACTGGATATCTGAAAGGTTGGCGTAGTCTGAGAGCATCATCAGAGTCCACAGGGGAAGCCAGGACAGCGTGAACAGCAAAGCCACAATAATGAGCATTTTGATGACTTTTTGTTTCTTCTTAGACACACTGTGCCGTTGCTCCTGGCTGTGTTTTCCCACCATGGGCATTGCTGTGTTGAAGAGAGCAATGCTTATCCTAGCATACATGATAATAATGAGTGACAGGGGAGCCAGGTAGATGTTAGCAAACAGAACTGTCGTATAGATTTTTCTCATTCCTGGGTTAGGCCAGTCCTCCCGGCACCAGTATACCGGCCGGGTTTCATTGCCGTAGCCAAGGATCACCCTGAAATGTTTCTCTTCTTGTACCTGCAGCATGACTGCAGAAGGACACATGATGGCGATGGCCAGAATCCAGATGACTGCTATAATGGCAACTGCTGTTGAAATGGTCAGCTTCTGCTTAAATGGATAAACAATGCATCGAAACCTGTGGCAAAGACACATGGGGACATACGTGGAGAAGCCATTTAAGGCATGCTTAATCAAACAGGCAAGCATACACACATGTTTTAAATTGTCTTTAAATTAAATTTTCTTTAAAGTCTAGATGGAATCACATCCTCATCCTTCATAAACCAGTGAAGATGCATTTAGTTGCTCCACTTAACAGCTGTGTTAGTAAAAACAACCTTAAAAAAACAGTCATATTTGCTGTTAAAATTTCTTCATTCTGATATGTCTCCATACCAGCCTGCTGCTTCTGTTACTTCCTTTAACCAAAGCGGGAACTAGTGCCTCTACTATCTAGCTTAATAGCTAAGGAACAAACCAATTCTAGGCAGCCAGGTGTATCCCAGCTGTACCATCTTTAAGAGATACCCAGTCGAGGAGCAAATTGCTATGGCTGCTCTTCAGACCAGGCCACATTTTGTTTTGCTTAATCATTTTAGGAACAAAATACATATAATTTATTGCAGTATTGTGTGGATTAATTAATTGGCCTCAGGTGGCCAGAGGGAGATGAAAGTGACAGTTTACAGTCTCTGTAATCATCTTACCTGTCTACGGCAATAGCAACTAGAGTGAAGACAGAGGCAGAAACAGAGATTCCTTGGACCATTCCGCTCATCTTGCAAACCAGGCTCCCAAAAGGCCATCCTGGAAGGAAACAGGCAATTGAAATTGCTGCCATCTCACTGCAGCACTATGCTTATACGCATAAGAGGAAATCCACCCCAGAACTAATACATTTCTTTTGCTCTGTAAGGCCATATCAGGTGTTAGGGAGGCAGCGGTTATGTAACAAATGCTTTGCCAAATGCCTTGGGTGAGTTTCCGATATTTCAAAAACCAGCAAAGCAAACATTTGTGGTTTACCATCCCATTAAAACAAGATCTCAAGACAAAAAAGAGAACTGACCACTACAGTTGCTTGTTCTCAGTATTTGGCTCATAGCATCTCCCAAATTTTCCTAAATGTATAACCTGGTAGTGAGAGAATCCCTTTCTAAAGATGAGGGATGTGGAAGTCAGAAAGGACAGCCCCAGTCAGAAGGTGGGTTAGAGGCATGTTTTCCTCACCTTTGACTTCCAATGACTTGAAATGCCTACAGAGCCCACTCAGAGATGTGTACCTGGCCCTCAGGGCCCTTGGGGAGGCCAGCACTCAGAAATGCTTGCAAGTCCCCCTCGAGCTCTTTCTGCCATGTGGTACAAACCAGCCTACCTGCAATTATGTTGTCCAGGAGGGTGGTAGGCATGCAGAAGATTCCCACCAGTAAATCACTGACAGCCAGGTTTAAGATGAAAAGGTTTGTGACTGTATGCATATGTTTGCTCCTCAGGACAATAAAGCAAACCACTCCATTGCCAACCATGCAGAGTAGGAAGATCAGGAGGTAAGAGACGATGAAGACAGCTGCCACCGAAGACTGATGAAGGTAGAAGTCCACATAGGAGACGTTGCCTTCTAAGTAGAGGTACTTATAAGTCCCATTATAATTCAGTAAGTGAGGCCAATCGAATGAAGAGTTTGAGTCCATTTTCTGACTCATGTTGTCATGTGCCTTGAAAGATATTTTTTAGAAGGTCATTTTAGTGTGCTTGAAAATGATCTGAAGACGTGTGACTAGTTTGGATATACTATATGCTGAAATACATGCAAAGCTCATACCTCCATGGCTTATTTTAACAGTCCATGTTCTGAGCCTCCCCAGATAGGAAAAGCAACAAATATTATGAATTGATTTTACGACACAGGCATACAAAAGTGACCAGTGAGACTGCTGAAGGCTTTCTTCCTTCTGCAGGCTCTATAAATTAAGTCCTTCCTTTCCCAAAGAAGAGGAAAGCCAGACAGCATGTGAACAGGCCTATTGTATTGTGTCAAGTAAACAAACCAACAACCTGAACAGTTTGTTTTGAGGAAAAAAAAATAAATCAGAATTCTTGAGAAATCGGTTTACTCAACAGTTTGAGTACTCTGGCATTTAGGCAACAGTGAGATTGCTGAGCCATAAAAAACAGTGATTAAATTAAAGATTTCTGAAGTGGCACAAACCTTCTGCCTGAATGTATCTAAATCCAATCCCATTTCATTGCAAAGGAAACATTTTTGTGTACAGCTGGTATTAGACCACAGTTGGTTTTACTTCCGTGCTTATAAGCTACATAGGTCAGGAGATGAGCCTGCAAACATGAAGGACTGCACTGTGTCTAAAACATGCAGAGATACAAGATAGCTGGATTAATTTCCTAGCGCTGCTACTGAATTCCTATGTGATCTTGGGGAATTCGTAACCTCTCCATGTTGCATTTTTCCTGCTATAAAATGTGAGTAATACTTTTCCCACATGGTTTATTCACACTGCAAAGTAAATTCTCCCGTTTTGTATTTTATTAGATTACTGTTGGCAAAAACTAAAAGCTTTTTTGAGAGATTTTTTTCGTCTGAACTTTCTTGATATTATATCATCTCAGTTTCAAGCTAGAAGTATCTGTGTCTGCTGTGTTGCAGCAGCAATGTTTTTGCTGGTGTGATGGCTTGAATATAAGAGATCCAAGACTTTTGGAGTGTTTGATGAAGATAAAAGGATTAATTTAAGGCAGGTACAGAATTTGTATGCCCCAAACTTAGTTACTTCCAAATGTAACTGAATGATACTATTATAACTTTGTAGGCCAGAATCTGTTTTTCTTGTCCTGCAACACCTCTAGTTATACAAGACTGGGGTGTTGTGCTCCTCCTGCCCACAACCTGACCTGTATTTTCCATAATCTTATTCAAGTGATATTCATTAGTGACAATCCTGATGGATGCATCTGGTTGTGATGGCTGCATCCGCCTCAAAGTGGATTTGGGGGAGACAGGTAACAAGGCAACAGCCAAGGGCTAATTTAAACAATGCACCCACCTAACCACAGTGCTGGTCAATGCTCAACTCAAGCTAAATTTGGAAGAAACTAACTTCTGTAGTCTGTATGTAAAAAGTCAATTACCTTACTCCATCAATAGTGGACAGTCTAGGGCCTGTTGAGCTCTCCTGCATGGCAGCAGGCTGCTTGCCAGGATCTCCCCCTGAGCAGAGATGCTGCACCAAAATTCTAAATCAAATCTTAACTGTGACAAACTTCTAACATCTATATTATACAACTCACGCAGAAGTCGTACAAGTCTACTTAACATGGCAGCACATGCATCTTGACATTTAGAGCTGACACCAGATAACCTGGAAGCGACATTCAAAATTTTTTTCCACATTTTATCTACCAGGTGGAGGTGTCTAAACAGGGGGATGGAGGTGTTCCTAACTTCAAAGAATAGTAAAATGAATTGGTAGCAGAAAGCATAAAATTAATGTATGGGTGCAGGTGCCTTTAGGACACTTACAAATTCCTTTGTATAAATGGAATTTAAATTAAGGCACAAGCATCCAAATCCTGATGAGCTTGTATGTGAGGGAAGGAAAGTGCTGGCTATACCTCTTTCCTTATGAAAGGAAGCTTGGAGAAGGCCCTTTTTTGTGCAGTTAAGGTTTTAGCTGTCTCTCCAGATACGTTATTGTGCGGTGTGTGCTGATTTTCCCATATCTGTGGAATAAGGATGGAAGGTAACATTCTTTTGTCACTCCACATATGGCAGCCCTCTCCCCAGGAAAAGAAAATGAGTGTTAGGTATCAATGCTGAAAAGAGCAGGTGTTTTTTCTTCATTCTTCTTGCTAGGTTTTACTTAAGAGTTCCTAATTTACTTTCTGTCTCTGCCTGTTGTTCCCTGATATATTTACTCACATGTAATCCTCAGGAAGGCATTGCAGCTTCTCTGTATTTTACTTGTCAATGAAATCCAGTAACATCAAAGCTTCTGCAGTGTTTTACTTCCAGGTAGCAAATGCAGTAAAAAAATATTTGGTTTGATATGCCTCAGGGTTGGAACAAGCAGAGTAGTGAAGAGAACGTCATGTTCTGGTGTCTTCTGCCTTTTTAGAAGTCCACAGCAGTACAATGTTTGTAATGGGTCTCTATTTTTACATATTCATTAAAATGTCTGCATGTTAAGGTACGCAGACAAGAATCTGAAATGTCTCTCAAAAAAAATGGCTGCTTGTATGTTTTAACAAAGCAGTGTATACAAGCTAGCTGTAATAATTACATATTCTCTCTGGCTGTCCTTATGGATAAATATTGTTTATTATCTTTATTGGCTTTATTCAACATCTTTTCAAAACTATTGAAAATATTTTTATTCAAATGTATTATGTGCCAAATGCTTTAACTAGCCAGATATCAGAGTCAGCTGCTGTGGAAAGTGTTTTAATGCCAATTTTACTGTTCACTCAAGATAGTAGGCACTGATACATTTGCATACAAACATGCCTGAGATAAACAGGGTCGGCAGAATTCAAATATAGATATTTGACAATAGTTGTTTACACTGTTCCTTTAATCACAGATCTGGAGCTGTGCTTTATAAATCCCAAGAGATGCTGCATCACTAAAACCTGTTTAAAGCTTAGCATCTCACACTCTCCCTTTTGGCTCGTGACAAGAAATAGAGTTATTATTTCCTCATCATCCCCCAGCCAGTTTCTCAGGGCAGTAAGGAGCAGGAGCCCAGGCTCTCCCCACCCAGGGAGATGGCTGTCTAGGTGAGCAGCAGAGCCTACTGCAAGAGCTTCCTTCACTGGGAGAGGCAGTGGGGTGCCTAGCTCGGTGCAGCTGTGCTGGGTGAGGCCCAAGTCTGGAACAAGGAATCTGGAATCTAACACACCACTGTTTGCTCTCTAGCTCCAAGTCACTTCTGAACCTATCAACCAATGGTATTAATCAAGTTAAAAATGTGAGGGCTCTTACATTCAAGCCTTCTTTTCCTGATGGCTAGTGATGAGAGTAAGCAAGGAGCTTGGTTTAACACAGGAGAAGTTACAGAGCAAGGGATGGAGCAGACAGTGCCAATGATCTGACACTCGTTACATGTTTAGAGTAAACAAAGTGAGGGATGGAGCCACCCTAGACTAATTGCTGCATTTCGGGCAGTAAATGCAGCTGTGCGAGAAAATCAGAGTTCCACTCTGTGTGGAGTAAGCACAAGACTTGTGCTCCTAGTTTTGAAAATTTTGGCAAAGAGTAGCAATACACCCAGTCCCAAGAGTTGGGAAAAAGTGAGACCCTCAACCCCTTCTCATCCTCTAACAAAAATAAACATGTATTTGGCTCCTTTATTTCAGCTTCTCTGAGGTTCCACCTAAATTCATGTTCTCCAACATTTCTCTGCAGATAGGACAGCCACAAACATGTTCTTTTAAAATTATCATTGTAAATTAACACTATTTTTCTTCTGTAATCCTTTGCTACCCAGAGGTGGTACTTTAAGACAGACACTCTAGCTTGAGGAAGATGGTTCTTGTCTCATGTTGTGCACCCAGTCCCCATGAACAATGGGACCTATACTGTCACAAAGCAGTTCTGCCTTCCCTGCCTTCTGTAGTTTGGCTTTTTGAGGGGTCCATGACAGTATGAGGGAAAAGTTCTTTGTCATTCCATGATAGAGGAGCTTTGTTGCTGCTTTGCACCTTATATACACAACCATTCACAGGTTACACAGGCTTTTGCTGGACTTTTTACAAGTACGAATTGTTTCACAGGTTAATACTAATATGAGGCTTTGGACCCTGGAGTACAAACCCTTGTGGGTCATTCCTATGCAATGGCAGTATACTAGTGAATTACTTACAGTTCTGTTCATTAGGACAACTGAAATGATATCTTCTCACATTAAGAGCAGGAGGAATAACTTTATAATTATTTTTTGGATACATAGCTTGGATTTTTTCTCTTTTTCTGCCAGTGTAAAGCAACAGCTTTCAATCTTTTCAGTAATGAACTCTGGAATAGTTTTTGTTTGTAATTGATAAACAAGAAGTTGCAAACAGCCTCGAGGCAAAACTGGAGCTGTGTCTTGTCTTATGTGGTCTGATCACAGTTGCACTAATGAAATTTTATATCATTGTGGCTGTAGCAAACAGCAAATTTGCCGTACAAATACCATAGCTTACAGGAAATGGAAAATACACATGGATTTTTATTATATTGTAGCTGAGGTGGAAAAAGATTGGATTGAAGAAGAAATGAAGGTAGTGCCTTGTGTTTTCACAAGATACTTGCCAGTTAAAAGAGACATTGATAAATGAGAGAGGCACAGAAGGCAGAAACGTAAGTCATGTAAGAAAGGGGAAAAAATAATGCAATGCATAAATATTACAAGATGATAAATAAAAGTAATTTGCTTCCACATGGTAATTTGATAAGGGCATGGCCTCCTTACTTCATTTAATATACCAGAGGAAAATTTGCAAAGAAGTAAAGTAAGAGCCTCTGCTAGTGAAAAACTATCCAGTCCCATACACTGGGTTTTTTAAACCCAAGTCTCGTACACTGTTGAAATCCCAGTAACAGCGCCCATATACAAATATGCAGTACAAAGTCTCACAGCATAACCAGGACAATCTCAAGCCACTGGATATGAAAAAAATCAATTTTCCATTTTTACAAGAACAGTTCAAGGTAATTATGAAGTGAACACAATTATTTTTGTGTTGGCCATATGGAGGAAGTCTAGTAATCACTGGAGCCAGCCAATACTGCTTCACCTTTGTGTACAACCATCTGGTTTTTTAATCTTGATTTCTGTGTGTGTGAAATCTCATCACAGAATCCTCTGAGGCTTTAGAACCTGAACAAAGGAACCTTCAGAGGCATGAAGAAGAGAAGCATGTTTTTGTGGAAAAAAAATATTTAATGTGGTAAGTGCTAAAAAATGTGTTCTTCTGTTGTCATGAGCTCTATACTCAGTAATATGTCAACTACAGAAATTTCTTGGAGACCTTGGAAAATGATAGCCTATCTGGTCTGCTGAAAAGTTAGAAAATCCTGATGGCAAAATGCAGCCAAGGAGGGATGGCAAAAATAGCAGTACCTCATTCTCTAAGTGTCTTAGAAATAAGGAAGACAAATACATGGCTTATCCTCTGACTCAAGGGATCAGAAAAAGCTATTGACCAAGATGAACAAATTGTTCTTGCCTAAAAAACTGTAGAAAGATCAACTGTGAACATTCCCAACTCGGTGAAGTGCTATTAACAGCTATTTTTAAGAATTAAGTAGGTCATGTAAAGTAGTATTAAGAGTGGGAAGTCATCACAAGTGACCTGTGCCTTAATGAAAAGTGATGTTTTTGGAGGAAGCAAGAGCAAGGAAAGTGGTCCAATTGCCAGCCAGGCACTTCGGTTGCAAAAGACCATTTCCTATGGAACCAGCTTAAAACCAAAATGAGGTGCAACAGGGACACACTACACAACAGTATGCAGTGAGGCAGGAACAAGTCAGGGGAACCACTGACTGTGTGGCAGTACTGTGGCCAAGGAGCTGGGGTTTATACCAAGTTACCAGCTGAACGAGAGGCAACAGCACCATGACATACAAAAATGGCAGGCACCCGAATAACACGCAAACAGCACAGTAGCATACAGAACACATTAAATACCTCCATGCTGTTCAGTACTCCAGGCTTATTTCATTTGCTGCATTTAGTTCTGGTTGATTTCATTCTACAGATTTGGATCAAGTGCAGGAAGTCTATAGGAAGTCACAGGAAAAATCAGAGGGTTCAGAAGTATGACCTACAGGGAAATATGGTAAGATAAGGGGTCATTTAATGTAAAAAGTTAAAATGTGGCAATATGTTCTCCCATTTTCCTGTAAATTTCAAAAATACTTTATCATAGTATCATACATTTCAATAGGTTAGACATGAAGGATGTATGTCTGCAGTTCATTGCATCAGGGCTCATCTTTGCTTTCTCTTCCAGAGAAAGAGCGAGGCATCAGCAACAGCCAAACACCAACTTCCAGACTGAGCTCAAGTACATGACAGACAGAAGTGCAGAAACAGTCACTAACAAACGGGAGCACCTGGGTTTGCCAAGATAAATGCCAAAGGCAAGACAGCCTTTTTCCCCAAGTCAAGATTTCATTAGAGCATCATTAACTTCTTGGAAATTGTTTTAAGGTGTGGTTTAACTTCATTTTGCACTTAATGTCAGTTTCTCAAGTAAGCAGAAGTGTTGAAACTGTATAATACAAGTCTTGAACTGCAAACTCTGAGGATATTCGAGTTAAGGTAGTAGAACTTACTCTTACAGTATTTTATTTACCTTTTCATACATCAGAATTTCCATGATATTTTATATGAAATATCACAGAGGGTCTTATTTCAAAGTAAGCAATATCAGAGGGAAATTGAAAGCTTTCAGCTAGGAAAAAGGAGCTGTGAAAGAAATGCCATGCTAAAAATAGCAAGTTACAATATTTTTTTTTTTTTTTTTCTTACTGGCATTTACTTCCATGAAGAAAACAAGTATACAATGAGAAGCAATTTTCTCATTTTTAAATGGGCAATCCCAGGGAAACATACCAATCTTGAAGCTGCACACAGAGCTCTTATGAATAGTCTTAAACTGTTTATCCTCCCCTAACAGTCATTTATCTAGGTAGCCTGAAGTGGGAACAAAAGGAAGTATTTTGTCTAAGTTACTTTTTTGAAAGATCTTAAACTAGTCCTACCCTGTCTAGTTATAAAGAACAACTCTATTGGTAGGATTGCTATAATAAACAAAACAAGACTTAACTACAGGTTACTCATCCGCTTGAAGCAGAAATACAAAACATTTGGCCAAAAAGCCAAATCTCAAATGTAAATCAGAAGATGCTAATAGCAGGTGAGGCATTCAGAGCAAGTTTCTTATGCTTCTCTAGAATATATAATTTTTTCCACCGCTTCATTCTTCTGACATTCAAGTAATATTACACAGTTTTCATGTCAAACATTGATTTTATTACCACACTGAGAAAGCTCAAAATTTACCATAGCAAAGCCTTGCTATAGCTAAGCATCTTCAGCCATTTGCTGATGCCAATGTTTGAATTTTATCCTTTCAAGCATATACACAACTCCCACCAATCTGTCCAGGAACATTCAAAATCTGAAATATCCTGTTTGGCTAATAAATATGGGGTGGAAGTTTGTCAGTTACTTGTTTTGCCTTTTTATCCATCATGAAGCTGTACAACATACTGCACAAGGAGAACAGGGGTTGATAGCATAAACAAATACAGTGACAGGGTTTTGAACATGAGCTGAGCAAGTCCTTGGTTAGACAGTAAAGTGAAAGTTACCTAATACTTTGGTAGCAAAGAAAAACAGAGAAAAGTCTTTTCTGCAAGCATGTTATGTTATGATAGAAGTAACATAACATACAAGAATTATTTGAGAATTAGAGCTTAGGCTGCTTACATATTGCTTGTCATTATACTCCTCTTTTTTTGCTTATTGCTTAGTCAACCTTTAAGCTTCTGAATTTAAAGTTTTTCTATTCAGTGTGTCACAGGCAGTTTTAAAATGTAACGAATCTCAGCCAACTGTTCCCTGAAATAAGGTTAAAGTAAGATTTCCACACACAGACACACTTTCCCAGCCACTTTATTAAGAAGCCTGGCAAGTCATAAGATTTTAGCTCACTTATACTTGGAAATGGCTTTGTCATCTTCACAGGAATTCCCCTAAGACCACTCACAACCCAAATCTCAAAGTTTCCCATCTATTAGTGGCCTTTTTGCAACTAGAATTTAAAGAGTCCTTTTAGCCCTAGTCATCTTTGGCCAGCAGCAGGATGAGAAACAAGGATGGTACTACCACTAATGTCAGCAGCATAGGGGAAAATAATCATATGGCACTCAGCTGAGTAGAGTACAAGGAAATTATACAACACATTCAGTACAGGACTTGACCTGGTCATGATAAGAGACTTAAACCCAAGTCTTAAATTAACAGCTGCTGAGTCAGAAATCTAGCACATATGTGAGAGAACATCTGTTTAGAAGTTGCACAATACCTAATTCTTACTGAGGCTAAATTAAGGTATTAGAACACACTTCCTGCGTTTTCTGTTATGCCACCTGATGATGTTCTTGAGTTTTCAGTATAATATCATAATACATCAAGAGCACAATAACTCAGATACATCCTTTTGACAGTTACTGCAAGTTACTTGGTGCTTAGGACACATTCAAAGGTATTAATACATAGGGTAACTTTCCTTTTGAAGGTTCACACCCACACACATACCCCACTCCATAATCTAGCACTATTAAGTAGAGTACTGGGCTTGCTACTATAAAGGAATGAATGCTGTACAAGCCAGAACTGTGCAGAAAACTAAGTGCACTCATTCCATCTTGCCTTTACTATTCTGACGTGCATTCAGCAGAGCAGGGATGAGTTTCTCATTACATTAAGTGGGTCTTTGTGGCTAAAGAGTAAAACTTCAAAGAAAGTGCTTTAGAAAAAAAGCTAATACAACAGGGAGAATGCTGCTCTTGCTAACTGCAATGTGCATAGTCACTGTGTGCACCAGCATTAGCAGCGTTCTGAAAATAGGCTAGCAAACCTGCCACATTTCTCTCTTCTCCTTCGTTAACGTGGGCTGATCAAACATGTTCATAATTCCTGCAAGCCAGACACTGAGCATGACATTCTTGGTGCCCTTTGCTAACCCATCATATATGGTGTGTATCTGTCCATTTTAATATATAGTTTGAATTCAGAAGGGGAAACAAGTCCCTAGTTGACAAGATTTCAGTAGATTTAAACTATTTCCATCAAGTCCTCCTGAGATTCAGTCTGTAAGTAGCAGCTTCCCATCCATCATGGGAAATTGTCCAGGGACCTTGCTAAATATCATCTGAACTAGTCTGAGCTTTTTTCACTGGAGAGATACTCCAGTGAGCACTTAGCAGTAAGTGTTGTGGATTAGGCTATAGGAACAGTTAAATGATCACTGCCAGTTTTTTTCCAGCACTAAATTTCTCACTAATGGGAGATGAGCCTCCTAAATTGCCACCTTCCTGATTTTTACCATCCCCAGTCCTTCAACAGTGGCTGGATGGTAGGCACAAAGCTGAATCATCTGATCTTATGTGCAAGTTAAGGCTCTGCACATCAGTCACTCCTTGTCAGAGCACTCAGGTGGAGATGACAGCCATGTCATTTGGAGTATTGAAAGTGAACAGAATAATTGGGGGAGTAGGTAGAAGGAGGAAGCAAGTATAATCATAGTTTAGATAGAAGCTGAAAGGTGGGACAACTATGAGATAGTCACAGTGGAAAATAAAATTGGCAAGTGAAACAAGAAATTTAAGAGCCCATCATTCAGGTTTCAAGCTAGTTCACTAGGTATGGAGAAACAGGCACCATCATGATGTAGTTTATGCCCCCTTCCCCAAATGCGGGCAGCGTAGAGGGTCCTGTAATCACTGAGGAGTGAATGGCCAGAACTCAGCCCAGAGTTCACTGACACCAAGTCATTAGCCCAGACAGAAACATGGCATGGACATGTTGGTTTTTAGTCTGCTGCAAACAGCCAAGAGATGCAGCAAACCAATCTGCTGTGTTGTGTCCTCTGCAGTAAGCCTCTAAGGAAGCAGTTAAGTGCTTCCTCAGGCAGCATGCAAGTGTCCCTAGAGAAAGTCCCATTCTGTGACAGGGGATGATGCTCTGGGGAAGATAGAGTCCTAGCTAAATAATTCAGCAGGTTAACCCACTTTCCCACCCATCCTTTCCCTGCTGTCAACCTCTCCAACTAGCTGAAGAGCCAGCATTGCCTTACAAGCAACCCCCCCAGACAGAGCTGGGAGCAGTGCAAGTAGTTCAAGTCCCAAACCAAAAAATTCACTCAGACTGTTAAAGAGTGCTCCTTGGATCAAACACAGACCCAACCGAAGCACAACACTTATTTTGATGCTAAGACTAAAAGAATCTGACTTTAAGTCTTAATTCATGTTGTTTTGTGTCCAAGTTAAAATTGTATTTTAGGGTAACTCCAGAAGCTACTGTCACACAGGTACTGCTGTGTGGGCAACAAAGGGTGACAAGATTCATACCAGCACAAGAGTAACTGGAAATGCAAATGCAGGTAGATATTATTGCAGCCATCTCTCTAGGCAGAGTTCAGCATTAAAACCTCAGGAGATCCAATTTGCTGTCAAAAAGTTACTCTCACTATAGCAAACTGAGTACAAAACCAGCATTAAGTAAAAAAAAAAAAACAACTCTATACAAGCATAAATTAAGAGAACTAAACTCAAGAAATTATGTGCTCATGACAGCTTCCTCAAGTGCCATCCTCAGCCCAGTCATCAAAACACTAATATTTCAAGCCAACCAGGACAGCATTTTTCCTGAAACTGAGGGCTTGGACAATAGAATTTGGCAGTATTTATAACATAACCTCCTGCATGGCTTTTTAAATATTATAAAAAAAACTTGGAAAGATATATGGATATTTTTAAAAATTTATTATTTTACCCAGAATATTGGTTTCTATCTAGAACTACTGAAGTGGAATGAAGAATTTATGTTGTTCTTTCAGTCTCCTTTCTCCTACCTAAGAAAGTGTGAGCTGCCAGCAGCCTGAACCATAACAATACCAATGCAAATAGCACATCACAAAGGTTCTTTACACTAGATTATATCTAAGCTTATTGTGAAAAATGGGCAAGAGCCATATAATTATTTGATTTAAATCTATTTTAGCATGGAAGTGTTATTGCCCAATATGAAATAGGCATGAAAGCAAACAGAGCCTGTGATCTGGAGTATTCTTCTCCTTAGCTGGAAGGCCCACCTCGATACAACATACTCAGGTTGAGAATCTCTGTTTGGTCTATATACAAGAGAACACAAGTGTTTTATTTACAGAACAAGGGGAAAGGGGAGTATATCACAACCAGATGAAGCTAACCAATACGCATCCATTTTTGACAAAAAAATCACAGTAACAGATCCAAAGTTATGAGACTTAAACCCTCCGTCCAGATATCTGCTGTAATTACACACAAGTAAAGGTATGTGTGAACTACCATTGGAAAAAGAATGTTTCCCCTGCACCAAAACACCCCAGCCTACTCCATGTAGAAGGAAGTCTTAGAACTACAGCTACAAGCCCTGCTTGTTCTCAGCTAGGACTTGAACTAATGCTGGTTTTGGGTTGACTTAACTGTCACATGCAAGTATTACCTTAAATCTGTAAATACAGACATCATTTTGGAGAATTGTCCTGGTTTCAGCCGGAATAGAGTTAGGGTTTTTTGCCTAGTAGCTAGCACAGTGCTATGTTTTGGATTTAGTGTGAGAATAATACTGATAATGCACTGATGTTTTAGTTGTTGCTAAGTAGTGCTTACCCCAAGTCAAGGATTTTTCAGTTTCCCATGCTCTGCCAGCAAGGAGATACGCAAGAAGCTGAAGGGAGCAGGGCCAGGACAGCTGACCCAAACTGGCCAAAGGGATATTCCATACCTCAGAATGTCATGTTCAGTATATAAACTGGGGGGAGTTGGCTGGGGGACAGATCACTGCTGAAATTAGCAGATGGTGAGCATTTACATTGTACATCACTTGTCTGTTTGTGGGCTTTATTTCTCTCTATTATATTCATTTACATTACTATTATTATACTTTATTATTGTATTTAAGTTATTAAACTGCTTTTATCTCAACCCACAAGTTCTATTTTTCCCTGATCCGCTTCCCCACCCACTAGGAGCAGGGAGAAATGAGTAAGCAGCTGCATGGTGCTTAGCTGCCAGCTGGGATTAAACCAAGACTGGAACATAACTCAAAAATACATGCTTGTTCCCTCCCTCTATACCACTTAGTATATACTAGCTCAAACTCAGCCAGCTGCACATGTAACATGAAACTGATTGTGGGGGTTATATGGTTGACATTTTACATCAGGGATCACTACTTAGAGCATTTTACCTCCTCACCCAAGTTCCCAGTAGTAGAATATCTGATTATGCTTTATTAGAAATTAAGCAGAACAGTCTGCCTTGACAAAGGGCAGAATAGGTGGACTACCTGTGCTAAGAATTCAACACTGACTTGCTGCACTTTGCCACAACCAAAGATCAGATTTGTCCAGAGGCAACACCTTTAATCTTTAATAACTGTACAGACTAAGCAGAAGAAAAAACTATTAAGGTTATAGCAATGGTTTAACCTGTATAGTATCTCTCTAGAAAGAGCAAATAGTTTGTAGGAGGACTGCAGAACAGGAGAGTGAACTCTTCCTATACCTTCCTACTTGCTAACTTGTTCACTTTCACTGACAGCACACCAGCATCTCCATCTACAGTTACTTTAAATACGCACTTGTAGGTTTATCCACTGATTCTTTCCATGAGTTGCTCTAATCATTTGAATCCTTATAGTACCCTTGAATTCCCATTTACTGCCACAGTGACTTGATTTTTTCATTATGCACCGATCAATTAACACCACTCAGATTTTAAACCTCACCTGGATAACCATGATATAGACAATAATCTAATAGAGGTCACAAAGTTTACCTACTCCTATAATATTGAGACATTACCTCTCAGTTACCTGCTGGGTTCAAGCTGTCAAGTTTGAGGTGGCTTTCTGACCAAACATAGACTATTCCCCACATAGTCATCTATGTCCCCTTCCCTGTGTTTTTCCAGGTACATTGCAATCTGTCAGGGATGGAGGGGAGAGCAGCATGCAGCACTAGTGACATGAAAGAACCCAGCACTTTCATTGGCATGGTAAGCTGTCCTACTTTGTCATCTTCTCTTTCCTGATCACCCCTTTTGTCCCTGATTAGCATTAAGCATTATTTCACCAGGTTGCCACCACTTCAAGACCTCCATGAAAATAGCTACTGGAAGCTACTGTTGCATGCACCTATTGCAAATTAACCATGCATATGTATTTCAGCTCTAAAAAGGATTATTCTATTCTGCACCTGCACTCTGAGATCTCCATCACTATGAACCTGAACTCGTATGTTGAACCAAACTCTCTCCACTCTCCTAAAGCAAATTCTCTTCAACGAGTGATAGCTGAAACTCAGGTGTGCCACAATTATTCACAACATTTGCTTCTGTATTCAAAGCAGCTTATGCTGAGAAGTGTAGTATATTTGATGGGCCGCTCTAAGCTGTCTTCACCTGTTATTTTGCTTATGTACCTTAAATAACATAACCTGTACCAGGCATATCATAACACTGCTGCCAGACAGTTGCTCTAACCACCTAGGTTTATCCACTGGAAGGCAAGAGCAACGCAAGCACTCTAAGCATAGTGACTAGGGTCACCCTATGGTTATTAGCATTTTAATGAAACCCTTAGCCTCAGGATTTTAGGCTTCAGTTTTAGAGACTGTTGAAAACAAACAGTACAGTAACTCTTCCTTCTAAAGAGGAAGTTAGTGATTTCCTTCAAGAGAGAGAATTATTTTTCTGTCAGTGCAGTACTCTTGATACCTTTCATTTACCATGTCAGAAAGCTAGCAGATCTTGCTGTGGGGGTCTGCTATAGACCCCCCAACCAAAGCAGTGAGGTGGATGAAGCTTTCTATAAGCAATTGGGAAAAATCTCACGGTCACTTGCCATTGTTCTTGTGGGGGACTTTAATCTCCTGGGTATCTGCTGGGATCACAACATAGCAGAGAGGGAACAATCCAGGAGGTTCCTGGAATGTGTGGAGGATAACTTCCTCACACAGCTGGTAAGGGAGCCGACCAGGGAAGATGCCTTCCTCTGTTCCAGGGAAGAGCTTGTGGGGGAGGTAAAGGTTGGAGGCCGTCTATGGTGCAGTGACTATGAGATGATTGTTTCTCGAAGGATCAAAAATTCAAAGAGAGGGGTTAGTAAAACTGCCACCTTAGACTTCCGCAGGGCTAACTTCGACCTGTTCAAAAGACTGATGAACAAAATCTCTTGGGAGGCTGCCCTGAAGGATATGGGAGTCCAGGAAGGCTGGACATACTTCAAAAGAGAAGTCTTAAAGACACAGGAGCAGGCTCTTCCCATGTGCCAAAAAACAAGCAGGCGGGGAAGGAGACCGGCCTGGCTAAACAGGGACCTTTGGCTGGATCTCAAGAACAAAAGGAGAATCTATTGCCTTTGGAAGAGCAGCCAGGTCTCTCATGAAGACTATAAAGATGTAGTGAAGCTATGCGGGGAGAACACTAGGAGAGCCAAAGCACAGCTAGAGCTCAACTTGGCCACAGCTGTTAAGGATAATAAAAAAATGTTTCCATAAATTCATTAACAGAAAAGAAGGATTAGGGAAAATCTCCCTCCTTTACTGGATGCAGAGGGGAACATGGTAACTAAGGATGAGGAAAAGGCTGAGGTGCTCAATGCCTACTTTGCCTTGTCATTAGCAGTGGAACTGCCTGTTCCCTGGACACCCAGCCTCATGAGCTGGGAGATGGGGAGGGGAAGCAGAATGAGGTCAGCACAACTAAAGAAGAAGTGGTCAGAGACCTGCTACATGGGACCAGATGGGTTGCACCCAAGGGTGATGAAAGAGTTGGCAGATGTGCTTGCCAAGCACTTTCCATGATGTACCTGAAGTCATGGCTAACTGGGGAAATCCCATTGGACTGGAGGGTGGCAAATGTGACACCCATCTACAAGAAAGGAGAATCCAGGAAACTATAGACCTGTCAGTCTGACCTTGGTGCCAGGGAAGGTCACAGAGCAGATCATCTCAAGTGTCATTAAAAGTCATATAATGGACAACCAGATGCTCAGGCCCAGTCAGCATGGGTTTATGAAAGGCAAGTCCTGCCTGACAAACCTGAACTCCTTCTATGACAATATGACAAAATAACCCAACTATTGGATGAAGGAAAAGCTGTGGATATTATCTACCTGGACTTTCAAAAAGCATTTGAGAATCCTATGGGGAACTTGTCATATGAAAACTAGCTGCCCATGGCCTGGATGAGCAAACGGTCTGCTGGGTCAAGCACTGGCTGGCTGGACGATCCCAGAGAGTGGTGGTCAATGGAGCTAAATCCAGTTGGCGGCCAGTCACAAGTGGCATTCCTCAGGGCTCAGTGCTGGGACCATTTCTGTTCAACATCTTTATTGATGATCTTGATAAGGACATAGAGTGTATCATCAGTAAGTTTGCAGATGACACCAAGTTAAGCGGGAGTGTTGATCTGCATCAAGATAGGGAGGCTCTATGGAGAAACTTGTATAGATTGGATCAGTGGGCCAACATTAACAGGATGAGTTTCAACAAGGCCAAGTGCCAGGTCCTGCACTTGAGCCACAACAACCCCATGTGTCGCTACAGGCTTGGGGTGGTGTGGACAGAGAGCTGTCTGGAAGAGAAGGATCTGGGGGTTCTAATTGACAAGCAGCTGAACGTGAGCCAGCAGCGTGCCTGGGTGACCAAGAAAGCCAAACGGCATCCTGGCTTGTATTAGGAATAGTGTGACCAGCAGAAGTAGGGAGGTGATAGTGCCCCTGTACTCTGCACTGGTGAGGCCACACCTGGAGTATTGTGTCCAGTTTGGGGCACATCAATCTGAGAGACATCAAGGTGCTGGAGTGAGTGCAGAGGAGGGCAACAAAGCTGGTGAAGGGCCTGGAGAACAAATCCTATGAGGAATGATTGAAGGAGCTGGGAATGTTTAGGCTTGAGGAAGAGAAGGCTGAGCGGAGACCCCATCACTCTACAACTTCCTGAAAGGACATTGTAGAGAGGTTGGTGCTGGTCTCTTCTCACAGGTAATTAGTGACAGAACAAGAGGGAATGGCTTTAAACTCCAACAGGGGAGTCAGACTGGATATTAGAAAAAGATTTTTCACAGAAAGAGTGGTCAGACAGTGGAATAGGCTGCCCAGGGAGGTGGTGGAGTCACCATCCCTGGATGTGTTTAAGGGTCGTTTAGATGAGATGTTGGGGGATATGGTGTAGGGGAGAACTTTGTAGAGTAGGGCTGATGGTTGGACTCAATCCCAAGGGTCTTTTCCAACCTGAAATGATTCTATGAATTAGTCAACAGGTTCAGGATACATAATCCTGCTACAAGGAGAGGTCAGGCCAAAGTTTTCAGAAAACCTTATCCTTAGATTTTAACGCTATGTGGGAAATCACTTTAGTCTATAAAGTCATCTATCATTATGTAATTATATGTCACCTCTTCTGGTTTAAGGGCATTAATGCATCAGTCACTGACATCAGCTACTACCAGACTGCTAAATGTTAAGCTTCCATATAAATAATGCAGTTCTCATCCAGTACACATGAAGTCTTGCTTTCAGTTTGCAGAGTTCAGGCTGTTCAGCAGGTCCCTGGCTCAAGGCACAGATGTTCTGTTGACCATGACCCTGTTAGTCATCCTACATTCTGTTTACCCTTGTGGTACCTCAGTCCCATGAGCAGTGAAAGCCAGTGCAGACAGTCCCATTCTGTTTCTTCTTTCCATGGCAATGGCTGTACCAGACAGACATCCTCATCTAACAGGGAACTGCAAGTTCAAGTCAGTTTTCTGATGCACTGTGATTCACACAGAAACTACCCACTGATACAGCTTGGTGAGGTCAGAATATAAGTCATAAGACTATTAGAGCAATACTGTGGAAGTAGTTGACCCAGCTCAATTAACTTGCAGCTTCATGACAGTCTTCTCCCCATCTTCTTGTTCCTTGTTTACAGAGCTCTGCAAGCTGGTACAGCAGCAATAGCCACAGCACTCCAGACAGTTTGCTACCCACTTGCCTCTCTGCAGTCCTCTTAAGAAGCACCTGAGTACCTTTGCCTTTAGCACTTCATCACCATAACATCAGCCCCAGTGGATTCAGCAAAAGTATAAGTCCATATGCCAACAAAGTAAATGAGGGTGACAGAAGCCTACCATATGAGGATTTGCAAGGATCTACATATTAGTCCAGGGTCTACACAGTTTGCTTACCAAACCACATGCTACATAACGTCAACTTTTAACCTTCAAGAGTCTTAGATTTCTGTGGAAGCAAAGAAGTTCTACCGAGATGCTTATTAAGGAGATTAACATCAACACAACACAGGATTTAGGATGTGCAATAGACATAAAGGAAAATAATCTGATTGCTGCTCTGCCTCAAGCTGTGAGGACTAGAGGTTTTCCTTGCTAAGATATTCCTTTTGAGAAAAGCAGCAGCATAAATCCATTCCTTTGGTTTGAGATGCCATCTTACAGGTACCTAATTGCAAGCCTCAAGAAGTGTTTCTCCCTTGCAGAGAGTTACATTCAATTATAATAATTACCTTTTCTCCAGCAAAATACTGATCCCACTGCATTTTATACTTTGCAGCTCCTGAGTATGGTTCAGATTTAAAGAACAAGGCACTAGTCCTCTGAAGACAGAGTTAGATAACATAAGGTACTTCAATATGAGAGAACTGTCTGGAGCTTGGAGGTAGTCTGCTATTGATACAAAAGCAAAATAAGAGCATGTAAAACTTTTCTTAGTCACCGAGGAAAAAAATTGAAGTCACCTGTTTTGAAAGCCATTCTGACTGAAATGAGTAGTTCACTGGATAAAACGGGTTGTCCTTGACCCAAAATGTATCCCAAACGTATCTTTAAATAGAGTATTCATGTTGATTCCCTTCAAAATAACATTTAAATTCAGGTTGAATTCTCCTCTGTGCACATCTGGTGTTTGACCTGAACACAGTTACATTGTTAGCACTAACAGAAATACAGTATGGACTATTAGAGGTAGAGCCAACACAAAACTTGCTCTAAAATACTCTACTAGGCTTTCCACACCTTCATTCACAGCTAAATTAACATAACTCTGATTCCTGACATATAAATTTCCCAGAGTCAGCAGGGCAGGTTTTAACTAGGACCATTTGACAACTGATCCTTAAAATATTATTTCAGCTCCTTTAAATTGACAGCCATCTGTAGAGTCACTCAGGAAAAAGCAAAGCAAGTTACATAAATGGTTCTACTCACCCCTCTTCCACAGTAGGTCTCTTGGAAGCAACAGGCTTTTCTTGATACAAACCTGGAGCTCTGCACAGGGATTAAGCAGGCAGCCCATTTAGATTTGCACTTTCAGTAGCAGCAATGCAGATGCCCTCCCACCCCACCACACACATTGGTCCTTTCTTGGGGGTGTGGGCAAGTGTTGTTGTGTGTCCCCCCCCCCAGCTTCTGTATCACAAAGCCATTTGAGTCAGAGGCATCTACTGCCACTCCCTACCCCCCCAGCACATGAACTGGTCAGTATTGCAGCCTTGTACTCCCTGGGACCAATTTAAGAAGCATGCTGGGGCAGGGGGGCTTACTTACTAGATGGCAGATGCCTGGCATCACCAGTAGCCCCATGCAGGCAGTATTATGTCCCCAGGTAAATTGGAGCACCCCTCTGTCATCTCAGAGCAGAATCAGCATCCCACATCTCACACAAAAACCTGTTGCTGACAAAGCACCTGCAGTTTTAACTCAGCTCACAGCTACAGCAGAGGGAGGAACAGCCCAACTCAAGTTAAAAGCAGCCCCCCCCCCCACACACACACAGGATACCCCCACTTACAGGTGCCAGAGCTCCACAGCAGTTGCTTGTTCAGTGCATCGAGGAGGAAGGCTGCAGCCCCAGGCACAGCAGAGAGGCAAGAGACCCTGCAGCTCCTGCCTGATGCAGGGAGGAGAGAGAGAAGGAGGGACTGGAGAGAATAGCCCAAAGCTTCCAAGCCGTGGGACTAGAGGGCTGTCACTGGCAACCACCCCTGTCCTGGGGTGGAGGGGATGCCTGATTTGTACATCAGGGCTCGGTTTCTTGCATATATTTCATTGTAGAGCCTCCCCCTTCTGCTCTTCGAGGCATCCCTTTGCCTTAGGAAGACTGTTATCAGGGTCAGGGACTAACAGACAGCATCCCACTGACACCCCCCCAGCCATTACAGCTGAGGGGGAGCAGCAGTCCAGATCGTTCCCCAGTGCACTTGAGTGCTCCCCAGCACAGCATGCAACTCTCAGGTTCTTGTCCTGCATGCTGAGCTACAGCATTTAGATCAAGCCTCTCTGGTGAGGAGGCAAGGGTAGCTTTTAAATCAGCAGCAGGAACTAGGGGAAAAAGAACAAACTGTATGGCCCAGGTTAAACTAGTTGGCCCTTGTACCTGAGATTACAGTTTTGCCTTACCTGTTTCTGCCTCCTCAGAATCCATCTCCTGGGCAGACATCAGTGCCAAAGCTGGTAATATTTATCTCATGATTACTAGGAGCTTTCTCTCTCCCTATATGGCTAAATGGTAGAGAAAAAGAATCTCAGAAGGCTAATGAGTGCTTGAGGTCCAATTTACATCTCCACATCCAGAGCAAAAAAAAGCTACAGGGCTCTGACTTAAAATGGAAAGAGTGTCCCTGCTCTTAGGGCATTCCCCAGAGTACCCCTCCATGGGTACAGGTTACCAAACCAGCCAGCCCTTTTATCTGAACTAGGCTTAAGCAGGTAATAGAAACCTTGCCAGAAATGAGGACAACAAGAAGTTATACCATAATGCTATAACCAGACTGTGCATTTCTAGGTATAAGCAATAAGGCAAAAGTTTACACATATATTTCAAAAAAAACACTTTCCAGCCTTATTTTATCAGTCAGTAAAAGTAAAAGAAAGTCATTAAGTTATATGTTACCACTAAATCAGGTAACAAAACTAGATTACAATAAAACTGGAAGTCAAAACTTAAATCTAACAGCAGCAGAAAACTAGGACACCTTCCCCCTCCATAACCCTACAGTACCTAAGTAGGAGTCAAATGTAGTCTAATAACACTATCCAAATAAAAGACAAAAATAAAGACAGCAATTAAAAAAAATTTAAAATCAAATGATAAGAAAAAAGAGGGTTTATAACAAAGCTGTTATTGAAATAAGAAATAAGCCCCTTGGCCTGAGCTTAAATGCAGAACTGGGGCCAATTGGGAAGGGTGTGTGGATGGTGGAGGCTCCAGGGGAGGCCATCAGCGTGATGGGGACCTGGTGGGGCACTCTGAAAGCCTCTACCAGCACCTGAAACCAATTAGCTCTGACATCTCCAGTGCTGGATTCCCAGCAAGGTGGTCAGCATCCTTCAGTGCAGGCTGAGGCAGAAACATCATCTCAATTTAGGATGTGTCCAAGTGTCTTCTCTGCAGTGACGCACAGTGAGGGCAAGCAGTGAGAAGTGTGTGTGTGGTGTATGTGCTGTTAACAGAGTTACCCTACACACAGCAGTTTTTGTGATCCATACCTTTAGATCTGACCATGTGGTGAGTTCAGTCCTTTTTTTATTTTCTTATGATAGTAGGAAAACAATTGATGGGCACAGACTATGAACTAAATGTTTACTATTTGATTTGCTTACTGTCCTTCAAATCAACCAACAACAGCTGAAATTAGAAAAAGCCATTTCAAATAATAAATGTGGGGCCAGACAGACAATGGAGAAACATTTTCAGCTTTTCCAGATGTCAGACTCATCTCAAGCACATTAAGAGCAAGTACCAGGCTGTCATGATTTGTGGCCAGCAGCACGGATGGCTGTAGCAGAAGCAAGAAGGTCTCTATGGATTCTGTGTATGGGAGCATCAATCTCACACTTAGATTAGGTACATACATTTTGTTATACACCTCGGAATATATCATGAGGCTTGTAACAGTCCCATCCGGCCCGACAAAGGAAATAATCTGAAAATTGAAACACCTCATTCAAAAGAAGCCTTTTCTGCCAGGAAAAAATTGAAATGTCCCTGTTCAGCTGGAAGTGCTGTTTTGCATGTGTATGTACACCGAGATGTGCTGCTGCCATGGGTATGGGAATCTGCAACAAGCAGAGCAGGATTCAGATTTGTGTCCAGGTGAGTTGCTTGCAGATGTGATGGTGTGAATATTTGCTTTGTTTTCCTCAGAACAGCTCTCAAAGTGTTGATGCATTTTGGGGCTATTTTGTGGTCTAATTTCTTCTCATAATTTGAAAGGTTTTAGTTGTTAAAGGGGAAGTTGCTGCACAGGAGATAAACTATATTTAGGCTTGCAGTTATAGATGTGGTTTTGTTCTTGTAGGTCCTGAAGCAGACTGTGATGTTGCTGTTGTGTGGGATGTCATTATAGATGCTTACAATAGCCTCAGAGGATAATGATCCCCTCTCCTCTGTATACAGGAGCAATCATTCCCAAAACATATGCAGCTCAGGGGAAGTGCTTTTGTTTGTTTTGTTTTGTTTTGTTTTTCAAATAACATGTGAGTTGCAGCTTGCCTGCTTTGTGTCTGCCACTGCACCTCTTAGAGGGGGTTACCTGTCCTCTCAAGCACAGTGTCACAGGCATGTGTGCCCTTGTCACATACTGTGAGAGGATTGGCTGAGAGGGGAGGATGGCCTTGGCAGGTAATATAATAAAAATGGTATCAAACTTCATACTGAGAGTAAGGCCATGATTTATGTTGCAGCAATGATTTCTGGCTGTTAAGTTTGAGAACTCATCAGTAAGAAAGGCCAGGGAAGAAGGAAGCTCTGGGTTTATTAACTCAAGGAATGTAAGAGCGAGTTAGTAACTCAGTGGGATCTTAGGACAGCATGACATGAAGTATTTCTGATTTTCAAAGTTCCCAGAGTATTATAAAGCCTTCACCTGGAATGGGCTCTATTAGTCAAAGCCCACACGTTCAGGAAGGTTAATTTAAAACAAATTGACAGAGATGCTGCTGAAGGACTGGAAGAGGACACCCTGTGTAGGAGAGAAGCTGCAAAGAGCTCTTCATTGTGTAGCCTGTTACAGCACATGCTGAGGCAGCATCTTGGTTTTTGCTCTTCTTGAATCTCAGAAGTAAATACCAGGAAACAAAACCAATATGTTTACTACAAGAAAGTATTAAAAGGGAACCTATTGGGTATAAGCTGGCAATGACCAAATTTAGGTAGGAAATTAGCTTTTTCACAGGAAAAACATACACAAAATGTAATACCAAATTTTTCTAATATGGGATCTTTTCAGCTTGAAAAGAATGCTCCCATGTGAATTCTGAACTCTCAGTGAAGACAGTGAGATTCCTGGGCAGCCATCCTGACATGGTGATATTCGTTGGGTGTGAGCAAATACTCTTTGACCTGTGCAGGCAGGAAAAGAGCAAACACTGGAAAAGGTTGCCTGAATGGCATTTCAGAAACTAAAATGGCCAGCTTTTACACTTCATACTCTCCTTCCTCCTGGTGTGGCATAACTGCCCTTTCTCTCCATCTTTTATTAAATGAGAATTTAAAAGGAAAATGGTTTTAGCTACAGTAATTTTCTGTAGCCAGTGTCAATAGCTGTAAACTGGAGATTTACTGTGTCAGAAGGGTTCCTCAGGGAAGAAAATGGGCCCGGGATGACTTTGTTGGTGGCTGGGGAGTATGGACTTCTTTAGGAGGGGAAAGAAATGAGGGAAACATTACTTCCAGAAGCTGAGTGCAGAAGCTTAGGTGGGCTCAGCAGTTCAGATGTATGTGTGTTTAGGTTGTAAGATGTAGTGTGATTGCAGAACACCAGAGGAGTTTGATGTGAGGCACCTGAGACCTTCAGCATTTGGTTTTGTTAACCAAATGTGACATTACGGTGGACAGCCTTGAAAAGTGCATTTCAGCCACAGGAAGACTACATCAGAGGTGCAGGGAAGTCCTGGATGCTTATAAGCACATTTCTAAACACAGCATCTGAAAAAAAATGGCTGGGCTTCAATCTGAACAGACAAAGGAGGACTGCGGTTGTGAAAATCCAGCTGGAATGGGGTTTTGGCATGTATTCATTCCTGCCTTAATTTCTGACTCTGAAAGATGTTTTACTGACTTGCTGTGGCTTAGAAGGGAATGACCACATACAAAACTGACGATTTCTGCAATTGCAAACCCGTCTTTTAGGTTCATTTCTATGCTTAACCTCACTTGTGGCAAACTGACACCAATCTGTAGATTGTTTCTTTTATCAGCTTTCTCTTATTTGCAGGATGGATGCATCCATCTACAAGAAATACGTATCTTGTTCTGCCTTTGTCAGTACAAAACTGACTTGTCTGTACTTCCTTACGCTGCTGCACCATTGCTTGAGGGAAAGAGTTATTCAGTTTTCATCGAAACTAACAGCAACTGGACTTCAGGTCCTCAGGCAGTCCTGAAATTATTTTCTCACAGTACCTCATTCCTGGTACAGCACTTGTTTTCTCTGCAAATTCTTGCTGCCTGCCCCATTGCCCCTGTAATAGATGCAGGCAGTGCAGTGTGGCTGTCTGCCCTGGGATGTTATTAATGCTCTGTGCGGTTGGACTAGTGTGTCCTCAGTCCAGCTACCCGGTACAGGCTGCTTTGTCATGACAGCTTGCTCCGTTTGGAGAGAAATGGAAGCTTGGATCTCCTTTGCTCTCTGCTCCCAAGTGTTTCAGAATGTCACATTTTGTCCCCTTCCTCCAGCTTGTCACTGTACGTTACTCCTACTACGAGGAATGGTTGTTGAAAATGGGTACCTGGAAGCAATCTATGTGTTAAGTCTCTTTGCAACAACCTCAGAGGTCCCTCCATCAGGTAGTGGTTGACTAAAGGCTGTCGGGTTTGAAACACCAATCCTTAGTCTGGTTTTGTGTCTGTTAACAAGAAGTTAGGCTCCATTACAAAAGGGTGCCAGGTTAGTTCTATAGGATGCTGGTATCCAACAGACTTTTTAGGCTGTCTGGTGCCCTCACAGCGTAGACAGGACGGAGGGGCTGGACGGTGCTCTGACGAGCCTGCTCTCTGCTTTGCTTTTTGCCTTCCCAGTGCAAATGCGGAGGATTAGAGAACTTTGGGGAGAGGGCCTGCATTGTGTGCGCAGCCGCCAGGCAGGGCCAAGCCGCGTCAGAGGAGGGTTTAAAAAACTCTGACAGAAATGGGGTCACAGACCGGAGCAGGGCCGAGGAGGCCCGTCCAGCGGCCGCCCCGCCGCTGCTTCTCCTCCGCTAGGCGGCGTCACCGGAGGGAGGGGACCGCCCCCGCGCCGCCTCGCTATTGGCTGTTCCACTGAAGCGCCGGCACCGCTGATTGGCCGGCGAGGGTCGGGACGACTCGCTCCCGAGGCTGCCATAAGCCCGGGCGCGCAGTACCGGCCGTCGCCCCAGGGTGGCGCCTCAGAGAGACACCCTGCCTGGGGAGGGGCCCGCCGAGCCCGTCTGTGGGTGACCTGGGGGGCCCCGCTGTGCCCCGGCTGCGGTGAGAGGGGAACGGGGCCTAGGCAGGGCTGGGGGGTCACTGGGCTCGGCCGCGGCTTGGAGTGGGGGGGACGCAGGCTGGGTCTGAGGGGTGCCCGTGGTGGGGGGTGTTGGGGCTCGCCCCGAGTTGGAGCTTAGAGGGTGTCGAGGCCTGGCTGGGATACGAGGACGTGGGGCTCAGCCCGGGGTGCGGGGTCCCCTTGCGCAGATGCCGCCTCGCAGGAAGCCGCTGCCGTTGCACGTCCCCGCGGGGGCAACGGGCCCGGACACGGGTGTCCCCCCGTGCGGGCTCCGGGGCGGGGGGCTTTGAGGTGTGGGCCACGGCTGGGGGTGCTGCCGTGCCGGGGGAGCTCTTGGGGACTGGCGGGTCGGGTGGGCGCAGGCTCTGCAGTAATGCTGGGAGCCCTGTCTGAGGTTTCCCTTGGTGAGTTAATGCATTTTTGGTGCAGATTTTATGGTCCCCGTGTAATGGTGGTACTGCTGGATCTGCCACGATGCTCGGGACTGAACCCATTGCCAGCCCCGGCCAGGCCAGGATGGTTTGGGCTGCACTGTGGGGTGTTCCCTGGACATCAGGGCACGGCCTTGGCATCCAAACCCCGAGACTGGATGGACTGTCTGAATTTCCTGGGGTTCTCCAAAGAGGGGAAATGAGACAAGATGCTCGTTACTGCCCTGATCACTGTGAGTAAGAGAAGACAGGAGGCGAGCCACCAAGAGCAGGAGGCACCTGCATTGGCTCCACCTGTTGCCTGGGTTTGTCTGCAGTTTCTTCTGGTTCTCAGCTTCAGCTGTTGGCAGTTACTTTGAAGAACAGTTTTTGTTTCTTCCTTCAACACCCCAGGAGCTGCAGCTGGTTCTGGGCAGGGCTGGAGGTCCCCTGAGCTGCTGGGGGCCGTGGGGCTGGCACCAAAACCGCTGCAGCGGTTCTTCGGGTCACCCAAATGAGAACAACCTTTCTGCAGGAGTTCTGGTGAGTTTAAGGGTGTCATTATGTGCATTTTTGTGTCCTCTTGATTAATGCAGTTTATTAGCTGATGTGTTTAAACAGCAGTTCAGTCCCCTGTGTGTGCTTGCTAGGCACAAGTTATGGTTAAGGTGTGAAGTTAAAATTATTTAAGATTAATTATTTGACTTGGTACAGCAGTTGTTGTATTTGTGCATTCATTTTTACTTTGCTTTTCTTCCCCCCCCCCCCGAAAACAAGAGTGTTTTACTGTCCCATGTTGTTCTCTGAGCCCTTCCAGTCCACGTGCCTGACCTTGCACTCAGCCACTGGGTTTCTGCCAGGAGCCCACGAGTGACCGTGGCCAGGTGCAGCACTGGCTGCGGGCCACGATGTTTCCTGGCTGCCTGCTGTGCTGCCTGCGCTGCCATCACTGTGCTGCTTGCACTCTGGCAGCTCCGCGAGGCTCTGCTGTGTGCTGGGTGCGAGGGCGGCTCACTCCCAGAGCCACCAGCATCAGGGCAGCCATGGCTGTTCCCACCACTGGTGAATGGGGACTTTGGTCCTGGGGCTGTTAAGAAAATGCCCATCCCTAGCAATGTCATCAGTGAGTCTTTATTGTGTGAAAACGTATTAACTTTGCTGCTCTGTACTAGTTCCCGTTCTGCACCGCAGCATGATGGGGTGGTGGAGTTTACTGGAAACGTGGGCAGTGTTCACACGGAAGTAAAGCAACCTAAAGGACAACCTGGCCCTGAACATAAGGACTTTGCTTCGTGGAAGCTGAGAGCTGTCCCTGAAGGATAAAGGACACCCTGAGGTAACACTGGCATCCCAGCACCTCTGACACGGTTTGAACCCCTCCCAGTGCCCAGTTGGGGCCTGGTGACGTTCCTGGCAGGTTTCAGCACCGGGCCTCTGGGATCCCCTCTCGGGGGGCAGCAGCTGCAGCTCGCCTGTGGAGCTGGGGGTCCCTGGCAGCTCCGCACTTCCACCATGGGATCTATCCCTGCTTGATGATGCCGGTGGCTGCTGGGCTTGGCTGCCAGCCGTGTCTGCTGGGGGAGAAGGAAACTTGGGGGAACTGGGGATCTCCCAGGGCGGCTGGTGCCCCCTCCTGCTGCTGGGCTCCCTCCCCCTGGTGCAGGCACCAGCTGGTTTCTTCTCCATAGCTCTTTGTCAGAGCAACTGCTGGCAGGACAGGCCCCCCCCCCCCAAGCCTGGCACTGGCTCTGCCAGAGCTGGGGAGAGCTCAGACCAGCAGGGACTGGTTTCCACTGGGTTTCAGCCTTTCAGCCCTTCCCAGCATCGTCTGCACAGGGAGATGCCCAAGGACCAGAGCTGGCAGCATTAGGTTGCTCCCATGGGGTGCCTCTGAGCTGTGTTTGAAGCCGTGGTTTTACCTAAAAACTTATTTTTCAGCTCAAATGATGCTGTGGTGCGAGCAGAGGCCTCTCCAGGGACTTTCAGTGTCTCCTGCAACCCTGTCAGTGAGAGGGTGAAGCCGGCCTGGCCGGGCACAAGGAGCAGCGGCTGTCCTGGTGCTGCTGGTCCCTCGGGAGGTGTTGGTCGCGTGGCCGTGCGGGGAGGGCTCATCCCAGCACCTGGTGGGGAGTGTAGCCCCAGGGCGGAGAGTGTCCGGGGATGCTGGCAGGGAGGATGTGCCTGGTGGGGTGAGTGTCCCGGGACAGCAGCTGAGCTGCACAGTGAGACCAGGGTGGCTGAGGGATGGGGAGGGTGGGTGCTGTCCCCTGGCAGAGCTCCCTGCAGGGCCCAGGGCGGGAAGGGGGGTCCCAGCACTGGAGGGGCAGTGCTGCCCAGGGCTGGGTGGCATGTTTCGGGGGACCATGGCTGTGAGGGGCATTGGGAGCCAGCACTGTTGGGGTTTGGTCCAGACCTTGCTGGCACTGTTCCCAGTTTGGGCCTGCTGCTGCTGCTCAGGGCAGGTGGGTTTTTAGCCAGATCCTGGCTCTTGCCCACTCTTCCAAGGAGAAGTGGGATGTTTCTGGTGTCCTGTCCCTGTTTCTCCCTCCCCTCCCATCTTGGGTGTGTGGTGCTGGGTTGCTGCTTCTCAGGGGTCGGGCAGAGCTGCCAGTGCCTGGGAAACAGCAGGGTTTACAGGGCAGCAGCCCCAGGGACTCTTTGGGCCAGGCTGCGCTGCCAGGAGCTGATTGTCCCCCATCTACCTGCGCAGGGACAGAAGGAGGAGCGCTGGAACCCCAGGAAGAAGCCAGGGGGCCAGGACATGCTGTGGGGACTGCACAGCTCCAGCACAGCACGGCTTTGGGCTCCTGTTTTCCTCAGGTCTGGCTCCTGGATGGCTGTAATGGTTTAAGCCCTGCCCGAACCAGAGAGCGCATTGCCGTTGCCCTTCCCCCACCGGGTTGGGCTGGAAGTTAGGCACAAACCTGGGCTAAAATAAGAAGAAATTTAATATAACAGAGTGATAAAGCAATCTGAACAACAACAGTAGCAATGATAACAATAAACAGCAATAACAATGAACAAGACAAATGATATACAGAGAAATACTGCTAGCTGGTCATGGAAACAGGTTCCCACCACCCACCCAGCTAAAAAGGTTCCGCCCCTGGACCTGAAGCCAGCATGGTATGAATAACCTGGCTGGAGATACCTAACCCTATCCTAGCTGAACCAGGACAATGGTTTTGTCCAGTTTCAACTCCTGCTTCTTGTGGCTCCAGCTCATTTGCAGGTTGGTTGTTCTGGTTCAGCCTGTGAACAGTTCAGTTTTGGCTGCAGCTTGTTTCCATCTCCAGATCATCTTCAGTTCCAGTTTCTCTGTGGCCCTAGCTTGTTTTCACCTCCAGCTATGGCAGCTTATGCTTGTTAAAACCACCTTGGCTTTTAACAAAGTTGTAAATCAATCACTGTCATACCTGTACACATGTTGACTGATTACTTTGTGTTTATTGTTCAATGACTATTCTGGTGTTTGTACACGAAAAGATGGTGTGAAAAGTGTCTTTCGCCCCAGAGACTATCTCAGACATTTAATTCGGCCTGGTGCATGCCAGCCTCCCTGGCTTTGGGGACCAACACGACCTGACCCCCATCCCCCCTCCAGCCCCCAGGAGTTCCCCTCCCTCTGGAGCCCCCTGAGCTCATTCCCGTCTCCCCAGCCCAGCTCCTGCTCGGGGAAAACCCAGGACTGGGCCCGGCCCTGAGCCCCAAACCACCCCCCTGGGCCTGCTCCGAGCCCCAGGACCGGCCCGGGCCGGGGGTCTCCTCTCCCAGCACCCACCGCTCAGCCTCCGCTGCCGTGACCCCAAACGGGCCCGAGGATTCGAGTCCCCAACACCCCGCGGCTGAGCCCCGACCGCCCCGGGCCCGCGTGTGGCGGCGGGACGGGCCCGGGAGCCCCGGCGGGGGCGGGCGGTGCTCGGGAACGGGCCGGGGGGACCCGCGGGGCGGGCCCGGCCGCGGGCGGCTGCGCCGAGGCCGGGGGGCGCCGGGCTCCGGCGCTTTATTCCCCGGTGCCCCGAGACCCGCCGGCGCCTCCGCGGAGCCGCCGGCAGCGCGGCCGGACGGGAACCGGCAGCTGCCCTCCGGCCTCCGCTCCGGCGCCGCGGCCCCTGCCCCGCCGGCCGGCCCCGCGCTCCCGGGCCGGGCTCCCCCGTCTCACCTGGCCCCGCCGCGGGAGCCCGGACCGGCCGCCGCCGCCGCGGGCAGGAACCGACTGAGGGCTCCGGCGCGGCCGCGCGCGCCCAGACCAGCTCGGGCCGCCCCGCGCACGCGCACTGGCCGCCCGCCCCCTCGCACCTCTATCGGGCCCCGCCCCGCGCACCTGTGCCCGGCCCCGCCCCTCCGCGCCCCGCCCCGCCCCGCCCCGCCCCTGCTGCGGCCGTTACCGGTGCGCGGGGCTGCAGCGTCGGCCCGGCCCGGCCGCGGCTTCTGCTGGCGTGGCGCAGAGCCGGCGGGCGGAGAGGCGGGGGCCGGGCCGCTGTTGGTCTTCGCGGGGATCTCTCGGTGCTGCTGGGGGCGAACCGGCCGGTGTCCGCGCCTCCCCGGGTGCGTGGGGCCCGGCCCGGAGAAAGGCGGCAGCGCCGGGACCGGGACCGGCCTCACCCGGGGTTCCCGGGACCGGCCGCGGCGCCTCCGTCCCGGCGCCGCGGCCTGCAAGAGCCGCTCCCCGGGCCTGGCCGCGGGGCGCGCCGCCCGCTCCTGCCGCCTGCCCGCGCGGGGGTTGCTCCGCTGGGGCTCCGGACACGGCCCCGCCGCGGCGGTGGGGGGAGCCGTGGCTCTGCCGGTGCCGCCGTCACGGAACAACGGCGGCGGCTCCGAGCAGGCGCAGGGCGAAGGCCGGCGGGGCGGGGGCTGCCCCGGGCGCGGACCCATCCCCGGGTGCGGGGGCTCCGCCCGGCGCCGCCTGCCCCGGGCCCGGCCCGTCTCCCCGCTGGCCGGGGGCAGCCCGGCCTCGCCCCGGGACCCAGCGAAACAGCCCGCGGAGCCCTCTCTGTGTCTGAGCAGGCGGCTGTGGGCTCTGCTTGAAGCTCTCAAGTGTAAGACTTGGTGTCTGTTTCTGAGGCTTAAACTGGCCTGTAAACCTAGTTTCAAGCCCCAAAACACAGCACTTAAGCTCTTGCTCGGTTCTGACACTGGCCGTAGGAGCCTTGTTTTGAACCTCCAATACACAGGACTTAGTCTCTGAGCCCAAACATGCAGGACTTGGTCTCTGTTTTAAGCCCCCCAAATACAACATTTAGTCTTGCTTGGTGACCCTGCTTTCAAGACCCTGAACACACAGGATTTAGACTCTGTTTCTGAGCCCTAAATCTGGGCAAAGAAGCCTTGTTTTGAGGCCCCAAAACACAGCACTTAGTCTCTGTTTCCAGACTTGAACATGTGTAACTGTCTCAACTCCTGTGTTCCTGAGCCCTAGACTTACTTTCTTTTCCTAAACTCTAAACCTGGACAAATGAACCTGATTTCAAGCCCCCAAAATGCAGCACTTAGTTTCTGTTTCCAGACCTGAACACGTGTAACTGTCTCAACTCTGTGTGCCTAATCCCCAAACCAGCCACTGGGCATGGTTCTGAGTCTGAAAAATGCAGAACTGACTTGGGCTCTCTTTCTGAGCCCTAAACTGGCCAAATGAGCCTGGTCTCAAGACTGTAATATGCAAGACTTACTTAGAAACAGAGACTAAGCTCTGAACCTGGCCAAATGAGCCTGGTTTCAAGCCCCAAACACACAGGACTTAGTCTCTGTTTCCAAGACCTGAACACGTGTAACTGCCTCAGCTCTGTGTGCCTGAGCCCCAGATCCCACAGGATTCACTGTTGGTTCCCACACCAGCCACTGAGCCCAGGTCTGAGTCTGCCAAACACAGGACTCGGGCTCTGTTTCTGTAACCCAGAACTGGCCCAGTGAACCTGGTTTCAAGCCCCACGGTGCAGAACCTGGTCTCTGTCTCGAGGCCAGGCCTGGGACTTGCTCTCAGCTCAGCTGCCCCTGGCCAGGGCCCTTCTCCCAGGCCCAGCCCTGGCTCCACTGAGCCCCAGCCCCCGTGGGCCAGGCTGTGCGCCCCATGGCTCAGACGCCCACCCCTGCTGGAGCCCCAATCCGTCCCCTGGCCAGTGCCCACAGACCTGACATGACCCGCAGCCCCGGCTCTCCAGCCCCTTGCCCACACTGACCCAGGCAGCCGGGGGCTCACGCTCTGCTCTGCCCCCCGCCCCAGCAACCCTGAGCCCAGCCTGGCGCTCTCTCTCTGAGCCCAAAGCTGCTCTGTGGTGCCGGGTCAGCAGCACCTAAGGGGAAAACCATGACAAATAAACCCACCATCAGCAGCAGCAGCTTATTCGTGACCCACAACAGACATGGGCTTTGGGTTGAGGTGCTGATTTTCTCTCATCTCCACATCTTTCTCCATATCTATCACATATAAGGGACAGTACTGAGACTAAATCACATTTATGGTGTCATTCTTGACACTGACAGCTCAGGTCTGGAATAGAATGGAATGCAATACCGTACAGTACAATACAATAGCGGTGATGTTTTCCTTTACCCAGCAACCAAACGCAGCCCAGGATACAAAAGGAGGTTCCCATGTGCCTTGTAAAACTCAAACCATTCCAGGTTGGTCAGGAAATAAGGGTTTTTCCCTGTTAACACGAACAAACCCTACCCTTTCAGTGTAAGAAACCAGCCTTTCACAGAGCGCGTCCTTCCTACCGCCACGAGAGGCCAACATGGGAAGAGAGGCCACATCAGCCACTTGAGTCACCGTCCTCACGCTCATTTCCACTTCTCTTTCCTTTTCCTCACTCTTCAGGCAAAATATACAAAGGGTTGGGGGAGACGTACAGAGTCAAATGCACACACACCCCCCCAAACTAGTTTTTACATTGGTTTCAATCAGGATTACCCAGTTCTCATTTAAACTCAGCTGTAGCACTTAGGAGAGGCTTCTCCTCTGCACCAATTTTAGGTGTAATTAATTGCTTTATCTTCAACTCCCTGCTCTCTTTGCAGCTCAATGGCTGCTTCCAGCTTTAGTAAAGACTCTGCCTCCCTTTTTTGGGAGATCTCCTGCCGACAAGGTGAGCGCTCACCAACTCGGCCACAGGCTGAATGTGACCAAATCTCATGGCAGCCAGCACCTGGCAGTGAGGGCCGTGGGGCTCTTGTGGCCCTGTGCCATGGGCTCCTGTCCCGGGGGCTCAGGGAGCCACCGTCCCTCGCTGGGCAGCGACAGGCCGAGCAAAGCCCGGGCTGGTGGCACCGAGAGCAAGGGACACCCCAGCCTGGCACTGGCACTGCAAGACCCCACATGACAAGAGCTCGGCCAGGAGGGGAGTCTGTGTCCCCTGAGCAGATGACCATAAGCACAAAATCTTGGAATGGACTGAAAAAAAGCAAGCTGGGAAGTGCTCCACTGCAGCTCTGGCTGGGAGTTGCTGCTGGTTCGTCTCGGCCACAGGCAGGTTACAGCTCCTGCCCATTTGGCAATGCAGGTGGGTGCAGGAAACGGCATTTATTCTGGGTTTCAGTCAGAAAAGGAATCCTGAAGGCAGTGAGGATGGGGGTAAATACTCTCGGGCTGCTCTCCTCCCTCAGCCTGGAGGAGACCCTGACCCTGTGGCCAGCAGGGCTGTAGCTGCCAGGAAAGAGTGTGGAGCTGCCAAGATAAGCCTGGCCCAGCAGGCCGGAGGCCAGATCCACACAGCGTCAGAGGCCAATGCGTTACAGAGGTGCAAGGCGCAGAGCGGGACCTTCCGGAGCCTCCTGCAGCCAGAGCCACCCCTCAAGGGCACCTCGGGGATGCTCCTGCCCACGGTCCAGACAGAGCTGCATCCCATGGGCAGGGTTGGGGCCAAATTTGCCATGCATAAGCCCTGCAGCGCCTGCCGCAAAGCCCAGCCTGCCTTCTGCCCGTCCCCTCCTGCCCCACAGCGCAGGGCACAGGGCTGGCTGGCCAAACAGTTGTGCAGGCACAACCCTGTTGCTGGTCTCTCCATACATCTCTCCATACTTCATCTCCCCATCAGCAGGGACTGACGCCTGGGGTCACAGCAGCGAGAATGATGCAGCTTTTCTGGGTGTCACCCTTGAAGAAATGAGGCCAAGTTGGCATGAGCATCACTGCTTTCTGCCGGGGGCATTGCCCGGTTTTATGGGCACCTGTGGCAAAGCAGGCGCTGTTCAGTTGGATGCTCTTTTCACTGCAGGAGCCACAAAACGGCTCTCATCTCTACCTGTGTCAAGGAGGAGAAGTTCTACCCTGCACAAAACACCTATAGATTGATGCCGTGTCGCATGTTGGATCTGTGGAAAAGCTGCTCACCTATTCCAGGTGAGCAGTATAATGACACAGCTTTGAACATACATCGCCTGTGTCACCTCTGGCTCTGAAAGACTCAGCAGAGGCTGCTACCTGCTGCTTTGCAGTGGAGGTTGAAACGGCTGCCTACAGGAGGCTGAAAGTGGGGAAGCCAGCAGAGAAGGAGATGCTCTAGGGATCAGGGAGGGTGCTGTCGTGGCACAGAGCACTCCCAGTGGCACCAGGGCGATGGGCTGGGGTCTGCCCTGAGGCAGCGCCTGCAAACTCAGCCTTGCACTCCCCGGGGCCCGGCACCACATTTCCAGAAAGACCCGAGAGCCGGGGCTGAGCACACTTTAGCTGTGCTGCATGGCCATGGCCATGATTTTCCATAGGCTCAGCCTAAACCAGCTTCCTGGGAGAAACCACTTCACCTTGTTTCAGCCTGAGCCTGGTGAGATAAATCCCACCGGTGCAGCCACTGGGGAGGGGGAAAGGGGAGCTTGACCATGGGGAGACAAAGACCTTGGGCAAAGCCCCTGGGCAGGACAATACACCTCCAGCTATTTACTTTTATGAGAAACATTTCTGGAAGGGGCTTTGGGGGTTTCTCTGCTGCGACACCCCCCTGGGAGCTAGGAGGCTGCTCACTGCCTGGCCGGCTCTGCCCTCCCGCTGCCCCCACAGCACCCAGGCAAGTGAACAGCAGCACCCTGAAATCAGAGCGCTGCTCTGGTCAGGGGGGGTCTCTGCTGGCACCAGCTTCAGAGCTGCTGTTTGTGGAAGCCAACCAGTTGTAAAGGTAGTGGCATCTCCATTGGAACTGGAAAACGGTGACCAGCTCCCCCCGACTGCCCCTGTGCCGGCTGCTTTGCTGCTTCTGGCAGCAACAGGAGCTGAGGGGCACAATTTAAGCAGCCCCCTGCAAGGAGGACACGTCTGCCTCTTCCCTGTTGTTCTTTATCACTGTTCAATTAATTTTTAAACCCATCTGAGTGTGACAATGTCGGGATCCTAGCTACCAGAAGCAAACCTTTCCCAGAAAGAAGAGCAACAAAACATCCCAAAGCCCAGCCCATGACAGGATGGTAGCACCGCAGGTGCAGCCTCAAAACCCTCCCTGGGAGCACAAGTCACTCCTGTTTCTCCCTGCTCCATCGCGGCCCACAGCTCCATATCCCCGCTGAGGGTGGGGAGGCATTTCCCGGGGTCAGGAGCAACCAGGCTGATCCTCACCCATGGGTGCCAGGCAGGCCAGGGGGTGATTGACAGCACCCCAGACAGGCTGGGGGAGAGATTGGAGATGAGGGTGTAACATGGAAAAGGACAGAGGAAATAAAGCCCCAGGTGCTACCCCAGCCCAGGCTGGGTGGGGAGATCACAGGTGGCTTTTGCTGCCCTTTAGCCCTTTGTGCCATAAACCTCCCCCCCATCCAGCTTGATTTCCCAAACAGGGGCACACGCACCTCTCAGCTTTCCATGGAAAACCCACATGGAATCGTCGGCAGGCAAACGAAGCAGGAGTGGCTTGATTGCCTTTGGATGCATTTATCTGAATTATTTTAGCAATGACATTATTCGCCGTCACTCAGTGCAGCTGCTGCAGCGCTGCGGGGAGGCTGGTGCTCCTGCCCCAGGCAGCTCTGTGGGCAGGGAAACCCATCCCACTGCTTCCTGGGAGAAGCTGCTCTCCATCCATCAGACACAGCACCAGCCCCAGGAGTGCGGCACAAGCTTTATTCCATACAACATCATTATTGCAGAGAGCCCACAGCAGCAAAACCAGGTACAAACTCGGCCTGCACAGCACATCGGGTCACCGGATCGGTACCAAGTGAAATACAACCAGAGGCCCATCTCCAGCCCCGTCCTGTCCCCGGCCCCGGCTCGACACAGACACTGCCAGGCATGGGCACAGACACACAGCGCTGTTTTCCCTACACCAACCTGTTCCAGCTAAGCCACCGAATCAGTCTCGTTGGCTTTGTTCTTTTGCCAGTGATGGAGGAGAGACAGACGGTTGAGGTTTGGGAGGCAGATGCCAGCGTGCCCCACCCGCCCCCTACCCAGCTCCCAGCTGGCAACAGCCCCTGGCCCCAAGTCACCCACAGCTCCATCAGAGGCCAGCAGTGAGCTGAGGGGCTTTTGGTTTGGCTTGGTGGGGGGGTTTCATAGGGCCTGAGTTTATATAGCTAATGAATAGAGCCCTTTCTGCATTTGAAGCAGCACTCCTCTCAGCAAGGAGACACAGATGTGCTCCATCTTCCCTGAGTAGGGTTAAGCACACGCCTCACCTTGCTTCCCATCACATCATCCCACATCTACACACATCTATACACACACATAAACTTCAGCAGCCTTTGTGCAATGCTAACTCCACTCTGGCTGCTTGCCTAGACTTGACTTTTGCCAATTCCCACACACTACTTAACAAGCTAGCTTTAATGTATTTTTTTTAACCACTCAAAGAGAAAAGCAGATCACCAAGGCACAGCAGTCCCCAGCAAGGCAGAAGTTGGGCTGGGGAGGGGCAGTGACACCCCGTGTCCTGCCGCAGGGGCAGAAGGCAGCCCCCGAGCTCACGCCTGGCTCCTTACCGTGTTCAGGAGCCATGGGGCTGTCTCTCTCCCAGGGGCTGCAGCAGTGCTGGGGAGCAGAAAGGCCCCTCCCCAAAGCCCAGCCCAGCACCTCAGATGAGCCACCCACACCTGGGGAGAGCCTAGAAATCAGCCCTGAGAGGCTACTGCTGTAATTAATTAAGAATTTAGGCAACTACTCACCAGATGCCTAATTTTTGCAGTGCTGGCTACAGGTCTGTGCTCCCCACCTACACAGGGAAAGCCTCAGCAGCTCTAAAGAAAAAGCTTTACCCTGCTTTGGGCTGGGGGTGCCCAGGCTCACAGTGCTAGCAAAGCACGAGTGTGTCGGAGAGTGCAGAGGAGGGAAAATAAACTCTCCTGTGCTATGAACGTCCCCAGAGGTCTCTGCAGCAGCAGAAGTGACCCCTGTCTCTGTGCGGCCACCCCAGGCCCTTTGCTGGGGGAATCCTGACAAAACGAGTGGCGGCAGCCTAGCTGGTCCCTGTGTGTCCCTGGTCTTGCAGCTCCTTGGCATCATACCAGGGGTCCTGGAGGAAAATCCTGTGTGGTCGCATCAGCAGCTGCAGCACAACATGCCAAAGGAGCATCCCAGGGCTGGTGCTGCCAAGTGCTCCCTGGAGCAGGGCCCTCCATCCCCAGGAGCAAGCATCTTGCCAGATTTTCTCCCTGCTGGGGAAATGTCTGCCCTCCCATTGTGTTGGCTGGCATGACAGGATGCTTTCCCTGGCAAACACCAACAGTGATGTACTGGGCTCACCCTGAGGCTGGTCCCACAGCATCAATGTGCAG
Organism: Athene noctua; assembly: GCF_965140245.1. Lineage (NCBI taxonomy): Eukaryota > Metazoa > Chordata > Aves > Strigiformes > Strigidae > Athene > Athene noctua. Next base: position 50,641,007 of record NC_134040.1, read on the forward strand.
TCCTGAGTCTCAGTGGTGCCCTGCAGCATGGCACAAGCCCAGCCAGCACCAGGGATGCTCACAGTGATGCCAGGACACAAACCCATGGAGCAGGGCTAGCCTCCTTGGTGTGGCTGGGCTCCTCACAGCCCCTCTCCAGGGCTGCCTGCCAGCAGCACAGCCAAGCTGGCAGCTCCAGCCCCACAGCAGGGCAAGGAGAGATCCCCATGGCCAGCATGGAGACCCTCAAAGCTGTCACTGGGGAGCTGCTGCCCTGGGGATGGCTGCAGGCTCTGGCCACACCTATTGTCTGGAGCTGCTAGGGCTGCAGGCAGCCCAGAGCAAGGGAAGGTAGCACCAAAACCCAAACCCACAGCAACTTCCCTGCACTCTGGGGGGGCTAAACAACACCCAGCCTCTTCCCTGCACCCCCACTGCCCAAAAGCATCCACACCCACCGTCACATCCCCTTCTTCCCTCTCAGGTGCAGGCCCTTTCCCATTGGCCAGGGAGTGCCCACACCTGTGGGGCTGCCCCATGTGCTGGGAGAGACTGCGAGCAAAACAGAAAAGAAAAAAAAAGGAAAAGAAAGAAGGAAAAATAATAGGGGGAAAAGTAAAAAAAAAAACAAACCCACAAACAGGAAAAAACAGATTAAAAAATAAAAGAAAGAAAAGAGAAAAAAACAGGGAAAAAATTTAAAATGTAAAAACCTAGAAAAAAATAGAAAAGGAAAAAAGAGGAACAAACCAAAGTAGGTAAAAATGAAAAAAAAAAAAGTGAAAAAGGAGAAGCAATGAAATAAAAAATCACATACATAGAAAGTAGAGGCGCAAGAGAAGCAAGATGAGCTGTGTACCTGCCTGCCCTCCCCCTGGACAGCTGGGGGAAGAAAAGCAGCAAAACTGACCCCACAAAGCCCCTGCCTAAAAAAAAAAACAAACCACCCCACACCAAACAATCCCCCCCAACCCAACTATGCCTGAAACAAACAAACAAAAAAAGATGAAAGTGGCAGGAGACCAACTCATGGCAATAATTTGTCCCCACCCCCCTTGGCCCAGAGCAGGGGGGTTGCTGAGGGACCCCCTCATCAGAGTGAGAAGCCTCGGGGCTCTGGGGCCAGGTGCTGGGGACTCCCCAGTGTGAGCCCTGTGGGTGCTGGAGCTGGGGCTGCTCTGGGGAGGGGGCAGGTTTGGGGGAGGGCTCTGCCTGCATTTGAATCAAAACAAAAAAAAAGAAACAACAGGAAATTCAGCAGCAGCAGGGCAGGTTATGTGACTATGAGGTGAAATACAGGGGGTAACCTGAAAGGCAGTTTTTATGTTTGGCAAAAATCCAGTAATTCCTCCAGCGCTGCTGAGCAGCCAGGGGGCTGTCTGAGACAAAAGGACCTTTGGGATGCCCCCAGCCGAGGCAGACCTTTGGGGCTGTTTCCCGATGAGGATGGGCTGGAAGGGGTTCAAGGAGCCTTCTGGGGCTCAGAGCAGCCCGGGCCCCTCACCTCTGGCTCTGGTGCAGTCCCTTGCCCCACGACCTGCTGCCCAAGGCTGTCAGCCACCAGCAACCACCCCAGCGAGGCAGGACTAGGGCTCTTGGCAATTATCGCCAAGCTGGAGGTGTCCACAGGCAGGCGACTTTGACCAGGTCACCAGATTTTGGGAGCCAGCCTCAGCTCCAGTGACTGAGCTGGGAGCTGTGTGAACAGCCCCGCACCCCTGGGTTTTACAGTCCGAGCAAGGCAGAGGCCTTTGAACAGCTCCAGTGGTTTATTTTCTGATGGCAACACCCTATAGAGGGAAGAGAGCAACTTAAGGCAGGACAGTGACAGAGCAGTGGGCATCCGAGGGCCGAGGACTCTCTGCAGAGCTGCCGCTGTTGTCTCCTGTGTGCCTGCTGCAGGGGACGGTTTGGCAGCAAGAGCCCGTCGAGCCCCACAGTAGGGTGGGTGAAACCTTCACACTGCCGCAAACTTCACAGTGCTGCTTTTGATCTGGTGATGTCTGTGCTGTGAAACCACTCCAATGGCAGCACTGCCCTGTGAAGGGATCTCCTGGCACTCCCCTGAGCCTGCAAAACTCAAGGGGAGTGATGCCGTCCTCTCCCACAACAGGGCTGGACACAGCAAAACTGTATTTGGCTCCCCCAAACCCAGCCCATGCATCTGCCCCGAACGTGGCTTCAGCACAGTTCAACACTGGAGCACTAAACCACCCAACAGACGCACATCCCCTGTGATGGAGTGTATGGGCAGTGCTGGGCTGCATCAGGGCTGAAGCGTGGCAGGGAGCTCTGGTTACAAATACAAGGTGGAATCAGGCACCTCAGCTCCCCAGATTTTCAGCTGAAAATAGCTCCTGCTTCTCCAGTACAATTCTCTCAGCTGCCCTAGCAAACCTCAAGCCAAAGACAAATTCAGAGCTGTTTGGTCACTCCAAGCAGGCAAATACAGGGCTCATCTCAGGGCATGGATAACATCAAAATGAATTTTCAAAGCTAAACTTGAATATCTAACCTTGAATTGTTTTTTTACTTTTTATTCCCCCAGGTCAACACCCAGAGACCACACTGTTTTGAAAGACTGACAGACTATCATCTACATTGTTACTTGAATGTTCCTCAAATGCTTTTGGGCAGGCTGGGTATGTTGTTTCACACATTCAGGAGTGATCACACTCAGTAAGGGTGGTGCTGGTTCTTCTTTAAACCATTTATCCAAAGAAAGACAAGCTGAGATAACTTTACTCAGTGTCTTCACAGCATCAGCAATATTTTCAGGCCAGGTTGTTTTAAGTGTGTTTTGAGTAAATATTAGTGGGTTGTTTACAAGCAATATCTTTCAATATTTTTGTGGAAATGAACCTGTTAGTAAGGAAATATGCACATAGTGCAGAGTGATGGCATTTTATTGTTTAATATGAAAGGGAGATTTCTTCCAGTAGCACAGAGTGTTCCAATTACATGATGATTTTTCTAATTACTTATTTTCACTTACATGTGTCATGCATAAAAAAGAGAATGCCGCATCAGCAGGCAAGATCTATTTCCCAAGACACTATTACTTCTGCTTCTAGAGTACTATGGAACGTAAAGGTATTGGTACTTCATATAGGTAGCAGAGAGGAATAAATACATTGTAATCACAGAGTAGTCGTGGACTACAGAGGTTGTGTCCTACAGTGCCCTGACCCCTGCTGCTCCAGGACATCTTGTTGCACTCAAGATAGGAATAACTTTATTGTGAAGAGGGGAACGTACTAATCTGTATCACACAGAAATCCTCTCTGTATTGATGGGAATCCATTACTTGGTTACCAGCGTGGTTCTTGTACACCATTTCAGCAAGCTGACGCACCTCAGAACAAGAGATTTTCTCTACTCTTTCAAGATGAAGTTCAAATGTGTTACTGTGTGGTGGGAGAGCTCTTGATTGCTTCTCTCCAGAGGTCACAGAACTGGTATGAAGGAGAAGCACATCCTTCATCCCCCTCCTTTCCTCTTCTGCGTTCCAGCTTTGTCAATGACACAACAAGTTTCTCACCCGCTATGAACTCCTATTTCCAGGAAAGGGGCAGGCATGGCTCCCTTTGGACTGTCAGCAGATACTCAGTCTGTGGTACTCCCATCAGAGTAAACAGGTCAGGAAAATATGACCTCCTGGCACCTCTTTGTTCTGTTCCACATGATGAAGTGCATGGTGGGGAGAGATTAAATAGGAATTTGGAGGGATAGCAGTGATGGGCTGGCCTGCTTTGTGAATATCTTGGAGAGGAAGGAATATTTTTTGTATTCTAAGGCACGTACTGTACAAATTCTTACTTTACAAAAAAGCCATGGACAGGCTAGAGAGGGTCCTGAGAAGAGCCACAAAGATGATCAAGGGACTGGCAGCCTGCTGTGTGAGGAAAGGCTGAGTGAACTGAGAAGAGAAGGCTTAGGGGAAATATTATTATCATGCTCCATTTAAAGGGTGGCTACAAATTAAATGGAGACTCCCTTTTTACAAGGAGTCACATGGTAAAGATGAGGGGTAAAGGGTACAAGTTACTCCTGGGGAGATTCTGACTAGACACAAGAGGAAAATTCTTTACAATGGGAACAACTAACTCTTGGAATAATCTCCCCAGGGAAGTGGTGGATTCCCCAACACTGAACACTTCTAAGACTCAGCTGCACAGGGTGCTGGGCCATCTTGTTTAGACCGTGCTTTTGCCAGAAAGGTTGGACCAGTTGATCCTTGAGGTCCCTTCCAATCTGGTGTTCTGTGATTCTATGATCTTCTGCATCCAGCTTGCCAGCTGCTGTGTGGGGCAGTACGAGGGTATGGATGCATGTAGGTGCTCTTTGGAGCATGGCAGAAGGCACAGAGGATGTGGGCATCTCCAGGCAAGGGGTTGCCAGTCCTGCTAGTTTGGTGTCAGGCTGTCCCACCCCTGTGCACGAGTCTGTGTCTAACCCCCATCGCCACTGCCCACCGCTTCCTGGCAAACATGCAGCTAGGATCTAGTTGCTAATCAGAAGGAAGTGTCAAAGTGCAGAGAGGGAATGAGGTAGCAGGAAAGCCAGTCTTCACCCTCATTCTGTATTCAGGATCCTGAAAGGACGTGTTTTCACACCTTTACATCCTTCCAGGTCTCCCCAAATCAAGAACAGCTGCCACACTGCTGTCAGACTCATATTCAGGAGGAAACTTCCAAGTGCTGAGTTGGAGGAAGGTTACAGGAAGAGATCAAGACAGACATAGCTGTACACTGTTATTTTTGCAGAATCTAAAGAACAAAGGCCAAGGCTCCTGTGAAGATGCTTTTGGCCTTCCATGCTTATTTCTTATTCCAGGTGAGAGAAAGATTTGCATTTGCATTTGACTGCAGAGGTCTGGGTGAGCTGCCTGTGTGTTTCTCATAAGGGATTTTACTTTGAATAACTTTGCCTTTAGGCCTTCTTCACTAATGGCTCATTCTCCATGTTAAGTGCATCAGGACACTATGGAAACATTTGAGTGATTCTAGTCCACAGCAAATGGTGCGGGAGAGTAAGCCAGCCACTCAGGACTTTAAAAATGCATTTACTTAGGCTCAGAAAGCACTCTTCAGTTTTAAACAGATTTCCTATGCTGTTGTCAGTGATTTACAGTACCTCTTTCCCAAGGCATGGGAACCTGGAAGTGTGTTAAATATAACTAGTTGCCAGAGAAAGACATGTTGAAAGCAATTGTTTTTCTTCAGAAGCATAAACCTCCTCAGGTGGGACTGAAATAACTTGAGCCACGTGCGCTGATGTAAAACCACTGGGGAAAGAGAATCTGGTCCTGCACTTTCAGATCTGGTAATTCTAACCAGAATTTCGTAACGAGTTGTGAATACACCACACATGGAGGGAGAAAGCTATCAGGGAATAGACGGTCATCCTATGCGTCCCTTGTTCATTCAGTCTTTAGGTGTCCCTTACTGAATACAGCCAAAAAAATGCTGGACCACATGGTCAGACTGTTCCAGTGTGCCTGTCCCCGTGTACTAGTTTTTCCTAGGAAATAAATGGAGGACAACTTTGAGTTGCTACTTTAGGTTTTAAATTTTTTTTCTTTAATGCTGTCAGTAAAACATGTTTGAGTTTCTGTGTGAAGAGTCTTGTCTCATAGAGTGGCTCTGGCATGGAAAGCGGCATGGTCCCTCATCCCTTACAGTAGCAGGGGCAATGGTTTGGGACAAACTGAGCATAGGAAAGTCTGTGTATTACTTGCAATAGGTTCTGCAGAGATGGTTAAATAATTTGGGATTGGTACTAGAATCTAAGAGATCTTCTTGCACCCTTTTGAGGGTGATCATAGTGTAGAAGTCTTGGTATTTGGGTCCAGGACCTGTGTACCATGAAGCACATAAAATTTATTTATTTAAATGTACTATTATAATTTTGATTTCATGAATACCCATGCAATCGTAATGTTCAAGGCAAAGCAGTCATCCTAAAAGGAAGGAAAGGAGTAGCTATGACTCTTCCCTACAGAGTAAACCACTGTTCGTGTACATGTGTGTACATTTGGATTGATCACCTGTCAAATTTCAAAGGGGATTTGCACTTTCCTTACAACCTGAAACAAGGGTAACAGTAACAGGCTAAAATATTGTGCATTGTACTCCAAAGAAATTCCACAAAACCTTGTAAAGTTCACACCAAGTGACAAAACGAAAAGGCTTTGTATCTCCTTCGGTAGTCTTGCAGGTGTCGCACCACCATTGCTGTCCCAGGAGTTGGGGTCTGCAGCATCTGTGACTCCTCTAGTCATCCATTCCACCACATTTGAAGCTTGCTCAATGTGGGGCCAGCCAAATCCTTTTGAAACTGTGCTGAACTCCAAGTGCTGTGAGCATCCCTGGTGTGTGTTTTTTGGCTTGACTCCAAAAGAAACAGTCCTTGCAAGATCCTGAGAAGCACTCCCCAGGGACTAAGAAATCCATGTGTCTCTTAATGAAATGCACAGTACCTGTGTGGGCTGAAAAAAAATAGCATAAAAAAAAAAGTGCAAGTCCCCCCTCCCCACCCTTTTGGGTTTTTTTTTTAGAAAATGTTATCTAGTGTGACAAATTGTCATAACTAAAAGGAGAGAAATCTCTCTCAGAGCAACTTGGAAATCATTTTCATCTATGCAAAAGAAAAGAACATGCTCCATGAATAGGGACAGGGAATTCTCTTCCATGTCAGTAGTCACCTGGTTCTAAAACTAAATCAATCCAGCAAAGACCTAATGCTCAGAGCCTGAAACACGATAAATAAATAAGAGCAGATATTTCTGTGGGTTGGCAGATGGTGATTTATTTGTCTGAATGAAAATGTGATTTTGCTGATTGATCCTTCTAATGCATTGTCTTTCTGCACAGGATCTTTCACAAACCTCTGATTTCACAGTTCTAAAAACCCAAGATTGCTCTCCTACCCGCTGCCATCCCGCTGAAAAGGAAGAGGATTTCTTCCATTTTGAATATAGATGGTTGGCATCTTCATAAGATACTGATTAAAGCTGCTGGAATCTGCCTCCATTACAATCTAAATGATGACAGGCTCAATTTGTCGTTCCAAAGATACCTCTCTCTAATACTTTTTTAAAGAGTTAACACCTGAATTTTGTCACATGAAAAACTATCCGCTGGTCTTGCAGAAACTGTATTTTAACAAGCTCTCATCTGGCCACATGTTGGAAGTTGCAAGAACAGTTGCAGTTTCCCCTTAAAATAGAGAGTACCACCCAGGTACTGTCAATTCTGTGAGCCATTCCATAAGTGGAAAACCAGTGCGATTTACAACTGTTGTTACTGCCAATTGCAAGCCATTTACCCTAACAGCTTGCACAGTGAACTTTAATAGAGCTTTTTACCACTCTCAAATGGTACTTATCTTGGAATTTTTTACTCTTCCTTATGAAATGTTAGTATTAGTCCTCTCTACAGGAATTTTAATTCAACTAGACACTTACTTCAGATTTACTTGCTCAGCTTAAAACTGTCAAGAACATACTTTGAGAATCAGATCTATTTGCTCTGCTTAAAATTGTCAAGAACATATTTTGAGAATGTAATTCTTAGCAGAATGCAGTAAAAAAAGAGGTTTAGCTGAGACCTGAAGCCAAACTGAGTAATACAAACTTCTCTTGTCAATGCAGTGGGTTGGAAATTGGGCCTTTTAGTATTAATGTTCTGTTTTGCTTTGCTTTTTTTAAAAAAAAAAGTCATTTAGCATTTTTGATGACATCATTTAGCATTAAACTTCAATAATTATAGACCAAATACCAAAATACTACAGCAAATTTTGGTGCAAACCACCACAGCAGGAGCTACGCCTCACCACAGGTATCTGTAGCTGAGGCAAAGGCTGTTGTCTGGACAAAACTGTGCTGCTCCTGCAAGTCTGTGAACACTTCGTTCACCAACAGCACTGCGAGGCACAGCAGAAGGCCCTCCTGTCCCCAGGAGGTACCAGAGGTGACTTTACCTTTCAGTGGCCTCTCAGCCTCAGCAGAGCTGTGAGGAAATCTCTCTTCAGTTAGGCTGCAGGCCATCAGGCTGGGCTTCCAACCCTGAAATCCTTACTGGAGGGACATGCATGACTTAGGCCATAGAATGGTCATAGAATGGTTTGGGTTGGAAGGAACCTTAAAGATCATCTACTTCCACCCCCCTGCCACGGGCAGGGACACCTTCCACCAGACCAGGTTGCCCAAAGCTCTGTCCAACCTTGCCTGGAACACTGCCAGGGAGGGGGCAGCCACAGCTGCTCTGGGAAACCTGTGCCACTGTCTCACCACCCTCATGGGAAAGAATTTCTTCCCTATAGGTCACTCCTTGCTGTCTCTATACTTGCTGGGTCACAAACACTGGCATTTGTTTCCTGCCTTCTTCATACTTGCGACCTGTGTATACAGAGCAATTAGACCTCCCTCTCAACCTCTCTTCTGCTGGGTTAGAAACTCCAAGTTTCTCTAGACTCAGTTAAATGCCTGAAGTTTCTCTAGACTCCACCTCTGAGATGAAGACCTCCCTGTTTTCTTACTAGATTAGCATTTCTCTGGAAGTTCCAGTCTGAATCCACTGTTCTTGAAAACAGACAACCAGAATTGCAGAAAAATTGTCATTAGCTTTCTGGAGCAATCTACCAGAAGGACCTACCTCAGGCAGGGAAACTGGAGCATGGGCCACTGTGACACAAGCTGGCTTTCTTTCTTCAAGCCCTAGAGTGACTCAACGGGTCTGTGTGCATGCCCGCAAGTACATGTGCCAATCACATATCCCTGCTTGCCCCTGTGTCACATCATCTTATGACCACAGGGAAGTTGTGATGTTGGGGTAAATACCGGCTACAGATGCAAGCCTGTCCTTGTCAATGAGAAACATGGCAATTGATTCAAAGGATGCATTTTAGAGTGGATGGTCTAAAGTTAGATGGACCAGAAGGCCAGACTATTTTTAAAACATGCACCTGTACTAAAACAATGTGGGTGAAGTGTTTTGTTTTGGGGTTTTTTTAGTGTCTGGTTCAGACCTACAATCTTCTCATCAACTCAGAAAACATTTCTAGGTAAAGGAGAGGAGAGCAGCTGCCTCCTCTTCAACTGGCACAGAATCCCTTTGATACCCTTTCTCAAAAAGCAAAGCCCAAAATGTGACATGTTCTTGACAAGAGGGTTGGAGCTGCTACCTGGATACTCACACATGTTCCAGGGTATCTCTGGATCACTAGAAATGCACTCCTTCCTTTTCCACAATTTCTCTGCAACCTGCACTCTCCAGTGGTAAAAAGCAGGACCTCTGTTTTTAAAAATCAAGTCAAATATTTAATTCAAATGAACTTTTTTCCAAGACAGTAAAGGTCATGTAAAGGGATGTATATGGCCCTTCATTTTGCAAAAGACAGAACTTAGAACTGAAAAAACCAGACCCTCTCATGTGAATCAAACCAGAGAAAGACTTGTTATGTTAAAGATTTTATTGTTACGTGCTCCCCAATACAACAAACAGTATCAGTAGTGGACACTTTATAGGAAGAGAAATTAGCTTGGTAGAAAAGAAATGAAAAAGTTACAAGGATTATCTACACCCACATATGTAAAAGATAAAGAGAGAGGAAAGAGAATTTGACTTTTGGGGAATTTTAATTAAACAAACACACCCTATTTGTCTGTTTGAGGCTCAGGGATTGTCTGTACAATCTGTTTAATAATAATTTCTTGGACCTTCAAAAGCCTTGCAGAAAGGTAGCAGCAATTCTTTAGAGGCGTAGAGTCAATACTTTAGTGGGTGAGATCATAGACAACCCGATGCAGGATGAGTCTGGCATAGCGTGATCCTAGACTTCCTCGAACAGGATTAACCTACCTACATTCTCATTTACTTTACATTTTACATATACTTCTGACAACAATTTTCATCCTTATTTCTTCCTAGTGATTCTGCATAATTACTACAGATGTTTCTAGAACTGAATCTTTGGGGTTCTAATATACTTTATAGCATTTTAGAGGTACATATTCATTGTTCTTTTAAATGGGTCGATCACAAGAACTTTTTACAGGGAAGCAAAAATTGCACGTGAAACTTTACTAACCTATTTAGAAATTAAAGATGCCTTTAATAAAAAAGTGTCATAAGACTTTTTTTTTAAAGAATAAGATCATCAATTTCTCTACAGTAGTTTAGTTAGCTTAAATTTCCATTCTATCCATATGACATAGCATGTACAGGTATCTAATTACATCTCTCTATTTTATCTTGGCAAAAAGAATAGTCAACTGCCCTTAGTGTAAATATTTAGTACATAAAATACTATCAAGAAATCAACTTTTAATAAATATCTTTAGTTCTCAATCCTATATACAAGTACTTTACAGCAACACACAGGAGAGAGTGCGATTGCGTGGACTGTGAACAAGATGGTTATTGACATAAATTACTAGTACATTATTGCAGTCAGATGCATTGTGGTTGTGGAGATTTTGAGGTGAACCATGCTGAAAAATAAATATCTCTCTCACCTTTAAATCAATGCTTCCAGTAGGAAAAAAAATCTATTTTAAGTCTTGCCACAGCTATTTCTTCTTAGCACCTATTCTACCTCTGTGATGCTTTTTCAGCTTCAGAAATAACAAACAGATCACCTGGAAAACAGAACTCATTTTGAACTTGTGAATATTACAGTACTTACAGTATATACATGGTTTCCTACCCTGGCCTGACCTCTTCACAAAAGGAGACTTGAGGGCCGGCACTGCTACCCCAAAACTCCAGCAGTGCCTGCTCAGTGCAGGCCGCAGGTGTCGGTGTTCATTTCACAGGCACATAACGTCATTTTTCCAACCTGTGCCTGGAATTACACTAAAGTTTCTAAACCTACTTTTAATGGGCGGGTGGCTCTAAGTAGACTCGTACCTTTTTTTTTGCCTATTTCAAAAGAACACATCACATCGTTGATACTCAAAAAAACATCCCTTTCCTAGTGTCAGTAGATGTAATTCGAATGAAAATGGAACTTCTCCTTTTATGATAATGCTGCTTTAAAAATCAACTCTTGGAATGTAAATAAGGCAGTGTTCAATGGCAGGCACCTAGCAATTGTCCAGAATGCAACATAGGTAAACAGTTGTCTGACAGCACAAAACTCTTAAAAATAATACTGATTTTCTGCAATATACAGTATTTACACAACAGCGACAAATTTGCTTATACAATATGTTTATATAGATAAATTAGCAAAACAAGTCTTATGGATTCAGTTGTTCCACTGCAAAAGTATTTTGTATAGTGTAAACGTTTGGTACCTCTTGTAGTGGGGCATTTTCTAAATGTGAGTGTTTAAAACCAAAAATAATGAGGTGAGTGCTGAGATCAGGGCCACTTTTCTGTACTACAGCTTGACTGATGCCCTCAGCAACTTCTGCTCACTGTTAGGAATATTCTTTGGTGCTTTCCTCCAATGCGTTCAAGCTAGCCAGGTAACGCAGTGTGGGAGGAGGACGGGAGCAACTAGAAAGTGAACCAGCACTTCTTGTTCTTTGTATTTACAAGGAAAATGAGTTGATGACCTGCAGTGTCCTGCTTGTGGAAAGCAGCATGCACCATAGTGTCCAGAAGTAAGGAAATTAAACCCAAAGTGCCAAACAAAACCTCTTTCAATGGCTATCCTCCACAAGGCATTCAGGTTCATCTTTCCACAGTGGAGGACCTCAAAGGCCATCTCTTCTCAACGTGCTTCTTGCTCTTCCTTGAGGTTCTCAATGGAGAAGGAGCACCCGGTGTGGTGGTGTTAGCTGGCACCATAGGAACGGCTCCTGCCAATGCAAGGGCATTACCAGGACTGAGGCTGCTGCTGTTGGCAGGTGACTGGTGTAGGAAAGCAAACAGCCTAGAAGTCTTCCTTGCCTGAGGACCTCTCCATTGTGGAACTTCAGCACCTTGAGGCTTGTTGTTAGATGGGGAGACATGCGTACCTGTGTCCTCTTCAGCAAAAGGAAGCCTGCCCAGAGAACTTCTGCCAGGCAGGACCTGTGCATAGCAGGGCACTACAGGTGTTGGCACCATCAAAGCCCTGGGCAGATCACTCTGATCCAACATCACCTCCTCTTTGGTTTCAGCAGCTTCGGTGAGGAACGGTGGTGGGACGGTGCTGCTGCGCTTGCTGCAGGACTCACAGCACAGCTTGTTGTAGCCAGGGATGGAACAGTAACGCGCAAGCACTTCCATTTGACAGAAGATAGATTTGTCTCCCATACAGGGCTCATCTGCAAAACAAACATAAATGTTGATTGTCAACCTAGTGAAGAGCACTGAAATGCCCAGACTGCGTTTAGATGGGCACTGATGAAATTTTGCCCGTGTTTGGGGCAAATGGGCTACTCTGAATAGACAACCTAAGGTGATGCATCCCTTGACAGAACTCACCACCACCCTAAAAAATAACCCTAGTTCAGAACCAATTAAATCAGCAGTCACTTTGAAAATGTCAGCATCTGTGCACATCAGAAGCGAAGAGTTGTGGAAAGGCATGTTATATTTGTGGACACAATTCCCAGTACTAATCCAGTACAGCTCCCACATACCAGGCCAGATGTAGTTCTACCCACTCCAAATCATCTTCACTTCTAGCCTGAGGACATTATCTATCAACAGCGTGAAAAACAATGAAATCTTCCCTTAAATTAAAGTCCAAGCAATATCTCTCAAAGATGCCTTTTATACGATGTCTTAAAATAAAATGTTATAGTTGGATAAAGTTTTGTTTGGATGAAGTCTGAGTTCTTCAGTGACCTGGAGAACTGATGCAAAGCTTTTAACAGATAGGTCAGACATAAGATGCCTTGAAGTTAAATGTGTGGCATCCCCTTCAGTCAGGGAAAAGATCTTAAAGAGGCAAAGATTTATCACAGATCCCCAAAATGTCTATGTTTCTTTGAGCATTTATGGATGTTCCACAAGTAAAGATGCAGTGGTCATGTTGGACAACACTGGTAGAAAGGAAAGCAGTAATGCAAGAAGAAAAATAAGGCTTTGATACTGAGCTAAGAGCACATCAGTGCTCGGGCTCCTTCAGACTGTCACATGAGCTCAAAGTCTGAAATTTTACAGTTACCAGGACTGGGGCAAACACTGAGAGTCTGTAACACTCATGAGTAGGTGGCACTGTTGATAATTTCTGTTCTTAATCTTGTAGTTCATTGTACTGGCTATATCAAGGCACAAGTTCCCTGGGTAGTTTGGTACTCTGTATGGGAATGTGACTTTAACTTAAAACTTCGCTCTCATTTCACAGAAAAATGCAAATTCATAGAATCAGAATGCTTTGGGTTGGTAGGGATCTTGAAGATCATTTAGTTCCAACCCCCCTGCCATGGGCAGGGACACCTTCCACTAGACCAGGTTGCTCAAAGCCCCGTCCAACCTGGCCTGGAACACTGCCAGGGAGGGGGCAGCCATGACCTCTCAGGGCAACCTGTGCCAGTGTCTTGACACCCTCACTATAAAGAATTTCTTCCCTCTGTCTAATCTAAATCTTCCCTCTTTCAGTTTAAAACCATTACCCCTCATCCTATCCCTACACCCCCTGATAAGGAGTCCCTCCCCATCTTTCCTGTAGGCCCCCTTTAAGTACTGGAAGGCCGCTATAAGGTTATTTAATATTATTTAATTCTTAGTTAGCATCTCAGTAGAGCTGTGTCAAGGCACAGAAGAAGATGGGTGGTTGGCTCTGGGCATCTGAAATGACCTCCACTATTAATAGATTTTAAAATGAGGAGATTTAATACTTCCTTTTTATTCTCCTCACTGTATCTAACTCATCCTACTGCTCATTTATACCATTACTTATACTGCTCATTATTACCATTACTTATCTGTGTAGTTTGCCATATCATGTGCCTTGGCAGCATGAACACCCAACAGAATAATGCAGGAAAGGTGCCTTCAGAAGGTCACCTCATCCAGCCTTGCAGCAGGGTCAACACAATTCAGAAGAGCATCTTGGTATTTTAATGCCAACTTTTGAGAAACACGTGGTGTCTGTGTCTCCCCTCAGCCTCCTAAATCTGGTGCTAAGGCCCTGGCAGCACCCCAGAATCAGACCAGGAACCTACAAACACATAACACTTCACAGGACACAAAACGAGCAATGGGGACAAATGAGTAGCTCGATTCATCCAGTAACTAAGCAAACACTTTGGGGAGAGACCAACAAAAAGGTGCCCTTAGCAGAATTTTCCTAAGATATCACAGCTGGCTTGAAATAGTATTGATGCATTTTACTTAAAATAGAAGTATGCCAAATTATAATGTGAAAAGTAAAAAGTTAACCCCAGCTATTGAGAAGATCTGTTCCACCTCTAGTCCTCCATTCATAGTTAGCAATTATATATTCAACATTTTAGTGAGTAACAGATGGTATGTAACACCACTTATTAGGCTCTGCAATTAAATTAGCTTTCTGTACTCTGATATTTTTTCACCTGTGTACAGATGCTGCCTCACCACATGTCAACAGTATGTTAGGCAACCAAGTTTTCCTATTTTAAAACATTAACTGTAGCCCAACCTCTCGATCAATGTAAATCAACTTAATTCCTCAGAACTCAGCAAAATTACACACACGTACATCAGCGGGGTTGTGGGATGTTGTTTATAAATAGCAAATTATATGACTGCAGCAAGTAATATAAAAATTTTCCTTTCTCCTAATCCCAATGTGCTTCCTTGGATAGATGTTTGTTGGTTCTTGACAAACTTAGCATTAAATCTGCAGCTTTGCATGGGAATATACGTACTCCATGAAGGCAATGTAAGGCTATTTTCAGCAGGAATTTAGCATGGGAAATTCAAGGGCTATATTTATAATTCATCTAAATTAGAAAAGCTAATACTGAAACACAAATGTTTGCATCATATATAGAACAATCTTTATGCTTCTGTGTAAATGAAAGCACCTGATCTGGAAAATTATGGCAGTTATTAGCAAGATGACTGTGATTTATGTCAGTATATAAATCAAAGCAGAGAGTATCACCTAAAGTGACAAAACAAAAAAGAAAGTACCAAACAATTATTTTTGTCTTTCCACAGTGACAATGCAATTGGTACTTTTCTCTCATGGCTGATTTTTGTGATAGAGGTTTGTGATGGTTTAAATTTTTTGACTCAAGGGATAGTGCAAAGATTTGGTTTTTGTACCTACCTACTTTTAGTAGGTTGGTTAAGTACAATCTTGGAGCTGTATACTCACATAATCCCTTTAAAAAAATTTTAAAGATTAATTCTGCACAACTTAGTCAACTATTTCCTATTCAGTATGCAAGTGCTTGTATCCTTCTGCTGATGTTCATGGTAAAAATTCTCCTCACAATTTGTTACTTGCTTCATGGTAACTAAGAGTAGAAGACACAAGAAAGTGTATCGGCTTCCTAGGGAATCTTTAAAAGCTGAAGCTACTAGAATATATTTTAAATCAACTAAAAAATGTTCCCATTAGATTTTAGAATTGACATAGCTCTTACAGAAGGCATCACTGTAACTCTAAGTACCTTGAGAAATCCCACTGGAAGTTGGTATTTAGGAACTAAAACTTAAAACAACATGTGCTTTCTTCTTCATTCTGTATCTTGTGTTGCAAAGCAGGGATAGCTCCTATAAAGACTTTCCTAGCACCTGTTCTATACAGGTTCTTGCATGGAGCTCATCTATTTGTCTAAGTACCACAAAATCCATTCTAATCTGGCACAGGCACAGAAGCATGACTCCTGCTCAGATTATTGCTAGGGACCAGCAGGATAAAATTTTGGCTCCTGTTTCTTTCTAATCACTGAAATGTATAAAGTTTAAGTGAAATATCTATGGGAGGTGTTCTCATTTTTCCACACTATGAGACTCAGCTCCACTGAGGCACATGGTGGTAGAGCTGGTGGCTCTTCTCCTACATGCAGACATATGTTTTTTCATGAAATGCAAGAGAAATGCTAATATGCCACATAGCACAGAAGAAATCACAACTGCAGCAAATGTTCATGACAGCTCTACTAAGATTAAACTCTCAGCAATCTTGCATGTAGGTAGTAAATCACTTGTCAAAACCACCTGATACAGATTAATGTTTTGCTATGTCTAAAGCCCTGAAAATCAAAATAGTAATCGAGGCTGTACAGATTTAAAAGTAAAGGAATGCCACGCATGCCCACGCATACAGTTTATCTACATAAATATTACAGAATACTATTGCTATTTTAGCTGCACTTCCCCAAAATGTACAACGCGGTAGAAACCGCATCAGAAAAGTGTTTTCATAAAGCTCAGGTCATGCTAGAGGTTTGTTGCATCAAGGCGAGACAGATATATAGATATACAGATATATCTATATATATATATCAGTGGCCATTAGTTCACTTTTTTTTGATAGTTGTTGTGATGTGTTGTGGTGTCCTCTCTCTTTAGGAATCGTACTTAGGGTCTCAGAACCTTGTTCGGCACCCCCTATGTGGGACCACAGAAATCCTCCATCCACTGGAGCATGCGAGATGGGGTGCATACTAAAAATCCCAAACACAGAGTATTAACCAATAGTTGTAAAGGGCCTGTGCAAGGCCATTTATTGCTTATATTCCACATAAGTGGATCCTAGGTTATACAGGCACTTGGCTCTGAGTATTACTTATGGTAAGAGAGACATAGTACTCTCACACGGAGAAAAAATGTGTGCTGCTGAATTTGGAAAGATAGAAATTTAACATTGACTTTTCAAGAAAATCCCAACTGATGCTTAAAGTACAGATTCTTTAAGCAGATGCTTAAAGCACAAGATCAAAACTATTTGAATAGTTTTGCAAAGATGGAGCCCTTCTTTCTTTCAGTTTTGGTAATATTTTTATCACCAGTGAAAAACAGGATTTTAAATCTTGTACTTGTTTATAGAGTCACAGATAGCGATCTGCTCCCACCTAGTGGGTACAGTGTTTTGTAACTTCATGACTCACAGAATTGTTTTCTGCTTTGACTTCTTTCCCTGGCAGAAGACAAGTAAGAGCAAAAGCAGACACTTTTACCCGACTTGTGGGAAGCAGTTAGATTCACTCTGTGGGAAAAGACACTGCACCTTCTAAGAAGTCTTACTCTATTTTTTTCTACCAGCTATTGACTGGAGTGTTAGGACTACTAAGAGGGATTTAAAAAACAAATAAACCCCAAATCTCAGAGAGTCACAAGCCCAAAGGAAGAAAGGCCTGTCATAAAAAGCTTAAAAATCTGTTCAAAAAACTCTATGAGAACAATGTAATGAAATTCCCAGGAACCTTATTAATGCTCTGTTATCCCATTTGTATATATGTACTTTTTTCATTTCCTCAGTTGGCAGGCTTGTAAAACTTATCTTGGGATTTAGAGGTCAAGCAGGGTTTACTTTGGATTGACCTTCACCTCCAGGACAAATTTTTGCAAATGCAACTTAGGCTAACACGTTTAAACCCTCTATTTCAGTATGTTTACAAGAGAGACCCTGGTGTGTGAGAAGCACTAAGCACCTGGAGCTACAATATCAATAATGTGCTGAACTAAACAACAGGGCGCCTTTAGCTGGAAAAAAGCAGGTGAATCTTCAAGGAAGGGTGTATTTTCTAGCATGCAGAAGATGAACAGTGTTGTGTGTTTGTTACCTGGCAGTGTAATATCTTTAAAATATGGCACAGTACAAGCTTGGTTTACACACTACCTGTTAGTAAGCACAGGCTCTGCCTTGTCTTAGAAACTCCTACACGTTAACATAGAAACTTCATAGAAAGTTTATCTTTTATTTAGACCTAAATATAAGTCCTTTATTTTTCAGCAGAGTTCGCTCAAGGATGAAATCTGCGTTCAACATCTCTACCCAGCACTGTGCTATCTAGACAGGCTGTGCTGAGACATGAATTGCTACCCTCATCAACTGCAGCCATTTTAAGATGTTCTCTTACCGTTACAGGGAGCGAGTTTACAGACCCTCACTGTTTCTGGCTTTTCTCCATCGCACCGGTCACCAGCACGGCACATGATCTGCCGGGTCTCCGTTCCCTCCCCGCAGGTCACAGAGCACTATGAAACAGACACAAGACAATTCAGGACATTAAGCTTTCACAGCAATGTGCAAAAATTAATGTGTCTAAAATAGCCCAAGGTTGGCTCTTGGGTCAGGCTATACATTCCAGCAATTTGCTTTGAAAGCAGACTCTAGTGAAGACTGATGTCATGGAGAAATATGCAGAGGAGAGTTTTTCCCTTGATTCTTGCTTTCTGTAATGTTGAATTTATTATTAGAGCATATTATGAATTTTGCTATTTATTCTTCCTGTAGCCAATACCTGATCTTGACAAAGAGAATACAAAGGGCAGAGAAAACTGTTCACTGAGTTAGCTGTAGGGTTCAGCTGTTTCTTCCTATAACAGTACTTATAATAGTGTTGTCACTACCAGAAACTCTGTGATTCCACAACAGTCCCAGTTGGTAAAAAATGATCTGCTATCCTCAGAAGCGGGGAAACGAGAAGTTGGAAACTTGGAGAAAAACAAGCACAATTTCAGCATCGGTTTTGCAGGATTGTGTATCTGATATTTTGTTTTCCTTTGTTTTGGAAAACTGTCCAGCGCAGCTGGAAGCTTTCAGCCCAGGTGAAGATCTGACTTGGGAGGCATGAGACGTTAGCAAAGGCAAGTTCCTCGCTCACGACGGGTTCTTGCCTACCTCGGACCAGGGAGCAGCCTTCCACTGCGCGGGGCACGGCAGGCGGTTGCAGGGCCTGCGGCTCTCGGGGCGATCTCCGCTGCAGTACTTGAAGTGGACAGAGCGGTTTGCGCCGTCGTGAAGGGGCTGAATGCAACGCACAGTGCGGATCTGGTAGCCCGAATTCCCACAGGTTTTTGTGCAATATTCCCACTCATCTGCTGCCCAGCTGGGAAGTAAAAAGAAGTCCGATACCATCACAAGTATAATCCATACTGCTGCCAGGTCAGGCAGCCCTTAGTATACAGTATTTTTGTGATGCAACCACTCAGTAAGATCAGTAACCATTCTTACACAGGTAGAAAAAAACATCCATAACACAGGAACTCCAGTCTGGAAAGCTGTCAGCACACTACCAAATTTGGCTCGGGTTAACTGCCGCACCTACCACAAGGAGCAATCATTTATATCTCTTTACGAGACATACTTACAGAGGCTGTGTGCATTCTTGAAGATTGCACATTCTACGAATGGGCTTTGGCTTTTTGCCAGCTTCACAGAAGCTGCGATGAACCATTTTGTTATCACTTTTCCTGCGGCACCCATATTTGGTGTACTGAAACCCTGGAAAATATTTCAGAAAAACAGATCCTTGTCAGAATTTTTGGTTTACATCTAAGTTTCATGGCCTGTTAAATGGTTTTACATGACAAATATTTACAAAGTATTTAAAGATGCTCAGAATTTGTTGTCAGCCACGAGATTGCTGCACAGTGCTCTATGGATGCTATTGATAATGTGACACTGTGACAGGTTTTTAAGGCCAGAAGGGACAGTTATGACTCCTTAGTCTAACCTCTGCATTACACACAAATCATGGCACAGAGAGGGGAGAAATTACCTCCTTAACATCAAGCAGCAAGTCACTGGCTAACCTGGGAATGAACCCAAGTCTCATTTTAGTGTTTTTGCTACCAGAACACATCCCCTGCTTGACTCCTGTATGTAAGAGTTAAAGTAATTTTGACATCTGCATTCCCCATTCTTTGCATGAGAGTAATGTACATACTGTAAGTAAAGTAAACTCTCAGTAGCATCAAAATGTTTGAGTCTGTACTTCCAAAGTGGCTTTGGGTACTGAATTTAGCACCTAAAAAGGACTTTTTCTTTCTAGGCTGAAAGTGCAACACTTCTGAATAATCAAGCACTTCAGATATTTTCAGCTTGGACACCCGAAATAACAAACTGCTTTTTAAAAAAAGGAAGGCCAAGGTTTCTAAAGCATTCACTTCCCCCACCTTTTACTTTTCCAATTTTGGTAATTTGTCATTCATTACTAGAAGGTCTGTTTACCTCCACCACAGGGTTTGGAGCAATGCGACCAACTCTTTAAAGCCCACTCAAAAGTATCTATTTCTTCCTGCAGGACGTTGTTGCTGTTGATAGTTGGTACTGAATCCTCATGAATGATGTATTTGTAAGTCAGGCTAGATCTTGTGTCATTCTCCCGAGGAATGATCTATTAATAATCAAATGTAAACAGTAGTACAAAACCAGAGCTATTATTTATTCCTTTGCAAAGTAAAGAAACCAAGGCCTGATTCTTAGGGGAAACATGTAAACTGCTAGTTAACTCACTGGGGAAAAAAAATGGGTTTTGTCTTGACAGTTAGAACTAACAATAGTAAGATCAACACAGAGCCATTTAAAATGAGATACATTTCTAGGCTAGCACTCTAAGCTGGCCAGGTAGGACACCATCATCTAGGATGAAAGGATGGTGTGGCCACATCATTTACTTGGTTAAAGAGTAGGGCTGGTTTCAGACATGGTTTCACATGCAATACCCCTTTTTGGTCCACTGAAATTGTCCCACTGATGTCTGCCAATGCAATACTGGGCTTCTGACTGACATATTACCACTTCATGAACAGGCAGCAGTTTCCAAAAGCTGGTTACAGCTGATGAGAAAAGGGCTTCAGGCTATCAGCTGTCTCATCTGCACGTGTCTTTCAGAGAGGAGTTACACGATGGTGTTTTATCTCAGAACAAGCTCCATGCTGGCCATGCACTTTTAATGAAAGACAAACTCATCATATTCCCACGGCTTGACATGCAACCTACCAGCACCACCACTGCATCGTGCAAGGGCCCGGCAGTGTGCAGAGTTTCTATGTCATCCTCTATGTTGTACTCCCACTCCACTCCCAGGTCGATGAAAGATCGGGATCTGGCCTCCTCCCCTTTCCCATTCAGAATATAGTGTCCTGTAGCCTGGTTCTTAATTGCTAAAAGGATTGAAAACAGTGCCAGTCGTGCCTCCCATCATATCACCAACAATCATGGCAGCTTATGTCAAACTTGACAGGAGATATTGTAGAAGGCCTTTTGCAAGAAAAGCCAACATACTAGTAAGTGCTATATTTCCCTCAGATTATGAAAATGACAACGTTTTCATCGCATTTTAGTTTCTTTTGCACACATATGTATGTACTAGATACTAAAGTCAGTAAGCAAAGAGCTGAAGCATTTCAACCCCTGAGAAACCACTTGGTTTTGGGTTCCTGCACCTCACCTTAAAAGCCACATAGTGTGGGGATTATAATTACTATGCTCCAATTAGAAGCCAATACATTAGAAATCTGAAAGATAGACTCTCACTTTTTTCTTTTGTCCAACATTTTCCAGTGCACTATAAAACATGATAAAAAACATTACGCAGAAATCTTACAAGTTCCTGTGATTACAGTAATCCAAATGCAGGAGCTCTGCAGTACTTAGCTTCATGAAGCCACTTGCTGCCAAAGCAAAGCTATGCTTCTCTGAAAGTTACCAACAGGCTATACTTGGTCCAAAATGAAGCTCTTGGACCTCAAAAGTCAAGCTTCCCCCTTTGGCATTATCACAGTTGAAACAATTTCTTCTTCTTCTTGTTTTTGTTTTTTTTTTTTTTCTTCTTTTTCATTCCTATTTCTTTTTAGTAACTAATCCAACTCTGCCTGAAGGGTTTACAACTCAGACACTGCCCTAGCACATGAGGAGCTGATTCCAAGGCTGTTAAAACCCAAGGAAGACTTCACCCCTCCTCCCGTGAGCTAAAAATCCCTAAATGTTAGAAAATAGTAAGCAGTAAGATACAAACTGATTTACAACATGTGAACTGTTCTACATGAGAAAAATCTGAAATGAAATGGACTGCAAATATATCACAAGTTGCTCAATCTTCTTTCCATTAAAATAGCTGTTGCTTACAATCTGCAGCAAATAAGAACAATTAAAGATACTGAATCTGTTCACATAATAGAATACATAGTTTTTACCCTGGCAGTGCTCATTTAAATGTGAGCGATGACAGGCTTTTGTTAGTAAACATGCAAATTGGGATCAGTTTAATATTCTGAAGAATTCAAATGAGAAGTAAATGTTTGCTTGCTGAGATTATACTCTAGGACTTTGACCTTAACATGCAATTTTGAATGCACGTATTTACCCAAAACACTTTAATTTGGTTATCTCATTTCTCAGGTTCTTTTGCATGACTGCCCCGTGCTTCTCATTCTCAAAGCCAAATGTGAGGAGAGAAACACTTACCAAGAAAGTGAGGAGAAGCCTCGTCTTCTTGGATAAACACATGTCGAGCACCAGGAGGGATATCAAACATCTTAAGGTACCCTTTGGCATGTGTAGTAGTCAATGGAGAAAGCAGAGATGGAAAGAAAAAGTAATAGCCATGGTTAGGAGCACACTACATGACCCAGCTTCTACTTGCAGAAGAGGGCATCCATCATCAACTGAGAAGCAGTGCCAGAAAGAAATGGAGCAAATAGTTTTGTAACGTATTTGACAGGACTGCCTTGTGTTTTCTCTCTTTCAGGGAGAGAAAAGAAACCAGTTACAAATCTATTTGTCACCTGTCTAGCTACACTGCTATAGGCCATATCAATTAATAAGTCAGGCAAAAATATGTTTCCTATGTTCCTCAGCATACTGGGGAAGGGGGTGGGTGCGTGTGCGAAACACATTATTTTTTCCAAATCACTCATCAGCCTGGCTGTTAGATTCGAGTTTACTTATTGTCATGTTAGATGTTAATGACTTAAGTGTGTCTACTTACTTCCAAGACATCAAAGACTACAGGAAGGTGGGCGTAGTACAGCGTGTATTGTCTCTACACATCAGAAAAGGCTTGTCTGTATGGAAGTTAACCCCAACTATTTACAACTTGAATGTAAAATGCATCAATTAAATTGCTACTGCTTAAGTGAAAGGGCTGAATTCAACTCTCTACAGCTAAAAGGAAAAACTTCTTCCCAAATAAAATGATTCTTATTTTAAATTTCAATTATTTATCAGCCCAAACCACAGGTAGTTAGTGTAACATTAAGTAAATACTGTCATCAAGAAGACTAAAATCCCTCCTAGGGACCTGTCAACAAATACTTCTATATCCAGTTTTAATCAAGAGCCTCGTAAGCATGCTTAGTGCATGGTATTTTCTTATTTCTATTATTTTCTCTTTAACAACTGCAGATTTAATTCTGATAGATCTCTGTAGATCCCTTTTTAAAGAGCTGAGTTTCTCTCTGTTTTGTACTTTGCTATGTAGTCTTCCCAAGTAATCCAGCCCTGCTACAGAAGTAGTACAAATGCAACAGGAGTTTTTTTATTTGTGCATTGCAAACACATGATGTAACATTTAAGTAATTCTCTTTTGTGCAAGGGACTTTTGGATTAACAAATACTTTGGTAGTTTGTCACGCACCTGACGTACTACGGCTCCTTGGAAAATCTCAGTGGATAAAAAGAAGAGCTAGGAATATGTAAAATCATAGTCTTGGCTGATGAGTGACTGTGCAAACAGCTTTTGCCAATCTTTCCATTGATCATCTCTTGAGCGTATGAAACATAAAGCTTTTGCCTGATTTGGTGCTATCTCTCGATGTCTGAATGGAGATCAGAACTGCAGCAAGAACTCTCGAGTTGCCATGGATGCCTCTCTTTCTACAAGCA
This sequence comes from Athene noctua, assembly GCF_965140245.1. Taxonomy (NCBI): domain Eukaryota; kingdom Metazoa; phylum Chordata; class Aves; order Strigiformes; family Strigidae; genus Athene; species Athene noctua. The sequence goes on from NC_134040.1 coordinate 50,664,701, forward strand.
CTTGACACTTACCCAGTGTATTTTTAGACTCCTTTGTTTCAGAGAGGGAAATATTGCGAGCTCCTTTGGGCAATGTAAATGCTCCTCTTGTCTTCCCTTAAATAGAGCGTCTGTAATTAGTGCTATGGGAGCCAAGTCTTGTTATTTCATTGACTACGTTTGTCAGCCAGATGGTCTTTACAAGTGTAAAGTATGAATTATGTTATGTGTTCAAATGCATTTAAAGCAGAACTAGACACATCTAGCAAGTGTTAGTAGTCAATGAAAGTCAGACCAGTGATAATTCAGGTAGGTGATTTTAAGTTGGATACTTGCAGATTTCATTTTCCAGAAACTCGAATTCTTTTTGGCACCTCTTGCTTAAATGTTTTCCTGTTGGAAGAGGTCAATTAGTCTTTTTAATGACTAGATTGCCAAACTCACGGTAAAACAATAAACATTTCATAAACACTTCCATCACTTTCATGAAAGTTTGCAGATAAGTGGCTGATTAGCAGCAGTCTTCCCTGACCTATCTCCTAGGACTGTCTGCCACTTTGCACTGTCATGCTTCCCAGACACCAAAAATACTGTGCAAACACCCAATCGCATGCCAACACCCTGTCAGACAGGCACTGGCTCTCAGTGGTCCATATGCAGAGATGCTGAGCCACAACGTGGTGGAGCCAGTAGCATATTTTAGCCTCTGCTGGCCTCTTGTTTGTCCTGTTAATCTCCCAGGGAGTAAGCCAAACCACAAGCTTAGACAGTACGTGGGCTGCGAGCTACAAGCTCCAAACCACTGGTACAGACAACAGGAACCAGACTCATTAGAGAAAGTGCTTATTGGACTGGATCCAAAGTTTGACATGAATATCCTCTCAGCCCCCAAAATTCCAATCATTTTCTTAGTGACAAAATCATAAATGCTCTTAGAAGGCCGAGCACTTATTTCTGCTGGTTACTTTTTTTTTTTTTTTTTGGTAAGAAAAGCGCAGTAGTTGCCAGCTCCAGAAATACACAGGCTTATCTATAAGGCTCAAGTTACACTCTTAAATCCATTACTCCTAAAGTTTCAATGATTCTTGCATCAATCCATGTCCAATCCATCAGACTCCAGGGAACCATCCCTTTCAGAAAGGCTCTCTACTGTAATTTGATAACCACAATCACTAAACTTTTCCTGATTGGTTTGTAATAATGAGTAAGTATTTTCAGGAAAATATTTAATGTATTTTATTTCCAGTCACACATGAACTTATCTTTGTCCAAGTTTAGTTTGTCTGCTCAGTGTCCAAATTTAAATACTAATGCTGCAGTAAAGATTGTTGCAGTAAAGATTGCTTCATGGCAGCAATTACCAGCCTCTAAACTGTTAATGCAGATATACACATTATCTGTCCCTTAGCCTTTCTCTGCTTTGTCTTAAAACACCTAGTTCTATCAGACTGATATTCCTGAAATAACTGCTCCCAGTCATACAGGAGATATACTTCCCTGAGTAGCTTCCCCAGATTGAAAAAGAAAGCAATAGAGGAAAGCCTTAAAATACAAAATAGTCAGAGCAAAATGTACAGGATAATATTGCCTTGCCTTACAAATAACTGATGAAATAGAAATTTCTGAAAAAGCCCAATGAGATCTTGAATTATTATTGAGATGGAATGTGTTGCCAAATACCCCAGACTGTAGTCTGAAAATTTTAACCTGGTCATTCTTAGTTCTGAGTGAGCAGAATGCAATCATATGTTCCACTGGATCTCAGTCACACCACATAAGGGGTATGAGAAATGAGGATTCCTGCCAAAACATTTATATATTTGGTTCAGAATTCAGCTGAATTTATTTTTAATTTGTTTATTTGACTAAAGGGCTATAATTTGTGAGAAAGCATCATAAAGAATATTTTGACATGAGGATCCATATGCTCATTTCATATGCACAGAAATTCAGACTTCCACTTAGAACTCCTGAGTTTTAAGGAGTTTGAGAGGAAAAACTTGTGAAAAGCTTAATCTTTAATGGGAGAAAAAAAAAAATGTTTCCTTTAGTACTCCTACAGATAAAGGTATGCTACACTTGGTGTCAGGCAAACTATCTCAATTTCTTCCATATTTCACTGTGAGAAGAACAGTTTCTTTTTATTTAGCAGAACTCAGCATATCCCCACTTATCACAAACATTCCCTGGCTGGGCTTCAGCATTTACCAAGAACTAAACATGCTCTTCATGGTGAGTATTTCTTGATATACTTGACTGATCAAGCTTTCTTCTAATAGGCCCTTCAAAGGACAGAAATAGTATACTTTTCAAGATGCCATCTCTTTACCAGAGATTAAACTGTTTTTGCACATCAGTTTACAACCTGTGTTTTGCTACTTTTGAGTAGGCTGGATTTCTGCCTGGTCTGCAAAAGCAGTAAATATGACAGAAACACCAGAGACAACAGAGACTATACCCAGATGCACGAAAATGCTATTCCTACCAAGCTTTTTGGGAGTGCGGGTAAAGGTTCCCTTCACAGTTCGGCAATGAGAGTTATCCCCGCCACAGACACCACACTTATCTTCAACCTTATTGGAGCCAATTTCCTTGTCACAACCCACTTTCTGCAGAAGGAAGAGCAAAAGAAGAAAAAAAAGAGAAGGCTCTGTCATTGGTTGTCAGTTTTAGTTATGGTGGGATGCCATTGCAAAATTAATGCACGGAAGAAATTAGCACCCAACACTGACCTGTTTTATTTAAACACAAATTACCTGCAAATCTGGTGCTGGATAATGGTTTTCATGTGAAAAACAGGAAGTGATTCTTGCTTAATATTCACTGTACTTCAAGACTAAGAAGAGTGTGCAAGAGAGAGAAATGGACACAATTCTTTTCAGACACGAAACTAAGTGCAAAAAAGGCAAAGGAAACTAAGAGATGTGGAAGGTTTCCGTGGAACAGGTCTGTGCTGTTGCTCTAATTTAACTTAAAACTCAAGGAATTATGAGGAATATGATGCTGCAAATATTTAATTCAGAAACATCTGCAAAGCCTGTCTCTGCACCTTTGACTGAGTCATTCTGATTGAGTCTAACCAGAGTTGCTCTGTAACACAGCACAGCTCAAACTCAAGGGTGGCCTTGGGAAGCCATCACTCACCACGCATTCTCCACGAACACAAATGCTGTAGGGATCTTTATAGGAACAGCGAGTCCCATCGTGCGCCAGCTGCTTCATATAAGCAACGTCTCCAGTTTCTTTGGATTGGCAGTACAGGTGACATCTCTTATTAGCTGTGTAGGAAAGATAAGTAACTGCACACATGAACAGCAATCCAGATGTGCTTCAGAAAAATATCCCACTAAAGGAGTGAAGAGAATACAATAGAAAGGACCTTTAACAGACAGCTGTGGGGGAAGAAAAATAACTAATATGCTTTTCTGTGAATTATGGGTCTATCACTTTGTGATATTCTCACAGAAATCGTTCCTTCTAAAGAGGCTCCTAGGACTGGTTTCTTGACTATTCTGACAGCAGCTTTTGTTCCAATCTTACTGGGAACAGGGCTGAGTTTACAAAATCATAGCGATGCAGAAAAATGACAGCAGAAAAGTAAGTCCCTAAGAAGACGGTGCTAAAGCCAGGTGAAAGGCACAGAGGATTTGGATCTCTAACATTCTTTATCCTTTTTTGAAAATACCAGACAAGCACATATATCCTGGTTAATGTCTGTAACTCCTTAGCCAGCTGTGTAAAGGGTATCTCAGGGAATACTTGAGGAAGAAACGTCAGCAGCTCTGCAACACCTTTCAGTAAAAATAGGAATCTGTCTTTGGGCTTGAGACTGTCCTTGTCACTGAAGATAATTAATGGGTTAGATTAATTAGTAGTGAAGACTGACAGAATCAGGCCAAGGCAGATGGATCCATAAGAGTGGGAAAATACAAAGAAGAACTTCTCAAGCAGTGCTGTTAGAAAAACACTGTTAATACTTTCAGCAGCTGTGATCAAACATGGACCCTTTGCACTTGGGCAAACGAGCAGCTGTACGGGAGAGAAGGCAGGAAGAGTTTTTCACAACACAACCAGCAGCCTTCCACACTTTGCCCCAACAGTAGAGAGCCAGAGCTTGACAGTGCAGTGCATTAAATGCTACGAGCACCCACCAACTATTCCAGCAGGAGCTGAGAGCCTCAAGCCTCTTGATACATCTTGTTCTCACCAAGAAGAGGATGAAAGCCTGGGGAAGCTACTTGGCCTAGGATTGGGGAAATAGCAACTGTCTCGCATGACATCGTTTCTTTCCTTCTGGGGCCATCTATTTTCCTCTTTTTAGTCTTGCCTACACACCGATTACTTCTGGTTGCTGCATGGCTGGTGAACAAGACACACACCCCCCCTCCAAGCTCTAGGAGATTCCAGGATTGACTTGTCATAAAGGCAAATAACAGGACGTACAGTCAGGGTGCTCATATGGCAGCCAGTGGTGCTTGCTGTCCTGATACTCAAAGTGGGAGTTGCGCTGCTGACATTGCTGCGCTCTAAAGTCCTCAAAGTGCTTCGGACACTCCTCAGTATTGCAAAGTTGAAACTCAAAATTGACACCAGCACAGTCTTCACCTCCATTAACAGGCCTGTGAAGAGAAAACATTCAAGAGATTCTAAAACCCTCTGGATGTTAGCTCTGGGGACTTTTCTTCTGTCTTAGGTGAAATTTCACACTCTCTTTTAAGAGACAATTTTTCTAAAAAGGCATGTGAAGTGACAGAAATGGAAACAGAGCGGTTCCTCTGCACAGAGATACACACTTGCAGTATAACCTCCGTGCTTGCCCAGGCATCCCCAAGGCATATGCTGAAATGCAGAAGTAATACATGTGCACATACATGCTGCCAATAGTTCATTTACAATGAGATGTTATCTAAATTTATCCTGCAGCTGGCTGAGCTCACTCTTCACTCTCTTACACATCAGCTAAATCCTTTGGATGGTTTTCCACAGTCTTTCCTCTGGAAATTCCTGGATTCTCCAAAAATGATCCTGGCTCCCTACAGAAAGCCATTATTTCAAGGGGCTCAAACAGAATGTATATTTTGGCAGATTCTATCCAAGACATAAATGCCATTTAAACTGACACCTGTAACAATTCCCAGTTGACTGGAACTACCATCTAGCTAGAAGACCTACATTGGATTGTTGCACTGGCGTGTCCGAAAGCGAACTCCAGTTCCACAGGTTCGTGAGCAGGAGCCGAATTTGGTCCAGGGTCCCCAGTTGCCATCCTGCTTCAGCTGGTTAGCATTCTTCCACATGCAGTGACCTTTATAGCACCACTGAGAGAAATCGGGCAAGGAAAACAAATGAGAACAGAAACAAAACCCAATCCAAATGTATAATTGCAGTAAAATTAAAAGTACGCAGAGGTGAGCTCATGGGCTGTGAAGGGACATCTCAGAGAACTTTCCTGGGTGCAAAGGGGGTGAGGGTCTATGTACTCCAGGCCCAATTGTACCTGATCTCCCTCCCTCAAGGCAGTCTTCTCCATGAACGAGCAGGCGGCCCTGCCAAACCTGAACCTGAACCCTTCCATGGGCAGAACATATGAAGCTCAACACGTTCCACCCTCCCCTTCACTTAATTTAAATAGTATTTCTTTCATCTGCATCTTAGTTGCTACCACCTTTTTGAAGGAATTTTAATGTTCTGAATATCAGCAGAATAAAGTTTTCGCTGGGGATTTTTTTTTTTTTTTTTTTTTTTTCCTCTTACTGGCGAAATATCGCAAATAGGCTGGAACAGGGGGCTAGTTGCTGGGCAGGATGTTGTTTTGCTGATGGCCAGGGCATACTCAGATGGTGTAAGAGGCTCTCCTGTATCTCAAAATACATAGAATTTGCTAAACAAACATTTATTTGAGTATACTTTTATAATTAACAATGAATTAGCAGCAGGACACCCACTAATGGGGATATTAAAAGGGAAAAATAAAGAGCTAATCCTAAGACTACGCATTTAGCCACAGGATGTCTGGACCACAAGCACTAAGCAGCTGTTCTACAGTAACGGCATTATCTGTTACCATGGATTTCTAAAGACGCTTTATGCACACTTTGCAGATGAGACAAGAATCCAAAAAAACATAACAAAAAGGCCACAGAAGAGGCTGAGGATGGGTTACAGCTCAACTGGGGTTTCTATATACAAAATTTACTTCGTGCTACAGCAAACCCTGTACAGTTCACAGAGTATCACAGTGGGAAAGCACAGCTCCCTCTTTTCCCTTCCTCTAGCTCCACCCAGGGGATGCCGGGCAATTCCCTGGTTTCCTCTCTGCCCTTCAGCCCAAATGAATGCAATTGTTGGTTGTTTTTTTTTCAGTACAAACATAGCAAAAACACAATACTCACTTTTCCTGGGGCACATTCTGTCCCATCAAGTGGAGGCCCTTTCTTAGTCTTACAGAAATACGGGTTATCTGGATGGCTACACCACAACTGCTTGCATGGGTCAAAGGTTCGGAACTGAAATGCAGAACATTTATGAGTTGAAATTTATTAATACTTTTCAGATAAGGATTCAACCCACCCAGTCAATTCATCTCACACACAGAGCTACCAGTAAGTAGTGTCTTCAGAAAGAAAGGGCCAGTGCTTATTCCCTGCATTCTCTAGCCCTGAGCTGGTGAGAAGAGGAAAGGAGGAGACACCCAGAAGTGGGAGGAAAAGCACATTTTTCTCCCTTCTTCCTTGGGATCACTACCACAAGTCTGTGTCATGTGGACCACGCTGCCATCCACTTGACCATCAAACCAAATGACCCAGGTGACTGTGTTTCACCTGTAAATCTTTCTCACTCCTCTTTACAGATCTGTTTAACTGTTCTTCAATTATGAGAAGAGGTGTATATTGTAGCTCTTTAATAAGACCAGACATCAACTTGCTGAATGAACATTTGTCTTCACAATGACTGTTTTGGACATACCGCTGTGCACATTTTATAGCCAACGCCAAAATCAAAGCGGCACTGTTCGTCCATGGAATAATTGATGCCTGGCAGTTCAGGAAGCTTGGGCCAATCATGTTCGAAAGGGTCATCAAGAAGACAGTCATAAGAGCTGTGGACAGATACACAGAAAAAAAAAAAAAAAAGAGAAGATGCAGTAATTTTTGGTTTTGATCAAGATCAAAGTACTTATTCTTAGTAAGGCAATACTCCTTTTCGCCAACCTGTTTTATGTTCTGTTTATATAGTTGTTGCTCTCCAAAGCACAGACAGTCTCTTCTGTAGGAATATTGCCCAGTGCAATATGACTGAGCATTGGGTGGGAAGATCCTACAGCAAAATCCCTGCGTTTGCTGGAGACTGTGTGGAGGCATCTCCAGCCCTTCCCTGCTCTGGCCTAGTGAAATTTGCACTTTACTTTCCTGTCACCAGAGGTAGAAAACAAACACTCCTGCACTCTCAGTGCCAAAGGGCAACATCTCAATGTGCTTTCACCTGGTCTTAATACAAGGCCTAACACAAAGCCCACTGTAGTCACACGGGGCCTGTCTGCTGACTTTATGGCATTTCAAAACAGGATAGTAGTCTGAGAACAGATCTTCTGACCTGATATCCACTGTATTGACAGGGATGAAGCCCTGCCTATGCAAAGGGCAAGAATATGGCTTCCTTTTTTCTCATTTCTATTTAACTCTGATGTCTTAAAACAGAGATACTGGTAAGCTGTTCCTCCTGCACTGGGATATTTCACTTTAAGCTCTATGGTCTCAATCAATTACTATTTTATGCTTTATGTTACAAATAGGGTTCCTTCTGTAAGACATGTGGGTCAACTCATGAAGTTTTCACTCAGTTTTGACTGGCAAAACCAGCTATTTGCAATGGAGGAGGAAGCCTGGGTAAGAACTGGATGAAGAGGTACATACATGGAGGGAGACTAGAACCAGCAGAGTAGAGATCTGTTCTCCTTTTCTCCCTAATTCATACATGTACATGCATGCCACCTTCTCCTTCCACAACTTTTGCTAGTCCCTCTTCTGAGTTTAGGGCTTCATCCTGCCAGTTTCACAGCATAAATCCTAGTAAAATCAAAAACCTAGGGAAAACACCAGCAACCTGCCATAAAGCCTGCCAGAGAGGCTCCTGCTACCATCCCCCAGAGGAGGCAATGTGGCTCTAAGTACAGCTCTTAGTAAGGAAGTGTTGGTCCTGGTTTATAGCTTTTCTAATATAGATCTGAAGGGAAAAAAAGAAGAGAGGATGGAGAAAAAGATGATCAGAAAACTGCTCCATCAGAGGTGGCCAGACATGGGGACTGTACTGATGCATGAAGCATCCCTCTGGAAGCCTCTGAAAGCTGAGTCCCTTTGGGAAGCAGATGGCAGGCCACTCCAGAGGACCCCACTCCTCAGTACCGCTGTATTTACAAAAAGGGCTTCCACAGTTTTTGGCTTACACAGTCAAGGGGTCTCATTTACAACACTTGTGCCTGCTCCTTCAACGCCTCTCCTCTCCTCTTTGCTGCCTAGCAGACGGCAGCACACTGGCCCCACACCCAGGAACTACAAAGATTTCTCTTTTGTTTAGTAAAACAACTGCCACCGAATGCTGACAGGCCCTTACTGTATGTATCTTTTGAGTTCTTGGCCGCTGCATCTGGACCAGTGGTAACGATGAAAGGCAGCCTGCACCAAGGGAGCCATAACACTCCCCATCGCTGTCTCGTCCCCACATCTGTTCCCTTGCCCATCGTGCTCCATCCCCAGCCTGTAACAGAGAATTGGTATCAGAGCCCAGGCAGTTTCTGCTCTTCAACTGGTAAAAAAAACTGTAAAGAAAACAGCTTCTCATGCACATGTAAGCATGCAAAGTGAAATTGTTCTTTGCATTCTACAGATACCACCTGCACTTCAAACTGATCTTCTTTGATGACAAACCATAAGGGCTCTCTGGATACTCTTTCATCTATATTTTTTTTATTTATTTGTAATACCTGGAATGAACTAACTAGATGATGATGACTTCTTAAGCTTCAGATAAAGGAAAACAACAATTCTGCCCATTAGGGAGCAGTTCATTCAGACACTGATTGCTCATGTCTGTATACTCATTTACCAAAAGCACCTACTTAAACACAGAGCTAGTTATCATGTTGTATCTCAAAAGAGTCAACATGGTAGCACGTTACATCTCAAAGCATGCACCTCGTACAGCTTAAAATGCAAGTGTCCCTGTCATCTCCAGTGGGGCATCTCTCAGTGAGCTGAACAAGTGGCCTGCACTACTTAAGGAAGACAAAAATCAGATCCTCAGTGCTTGACATAATTAATCCAGACAGCTAACAGAGATTTCTGCTTAATCAGTTACTCCCAACCTAATATTTTAGCACTCTTGAAGAGGTGCCCAATCTAACAATTCTGCACTTTCAGTCAATGAGAAGACAGAAATTAAGGATGCTTTACAAATCACTGCAGTCCACTGCCTGGGCCTTCCAGGTTTCTTACTGACCTCTTCCTTACCCTAGAGGAAACAAGTTTCCTGTCTCTCTTCCCCTTCCTTTCTTCCCCCATCTATCTCTTCATTGGTTAAACCACTGATGCATTCCAGGGGGATGGAAATAAAATTAGGATTGCTTTCATATAGCCATTAAAATTAAACCACTTGAAGCAAGGAGGAGATGCAGCACCCTATTTTTGTTGGCAATTTAATTATAAAAGTTAGACTTACACGTGACCAGTTTCATGAGCAACGACAAAAGCTGATGAAAACCCATCCTCGTGGTTGAGAGTACAGCTTCGGACCGGGTGACACATGCCAGTAACAGGAGCATATCCTAGGGAGAGAAGTCATGTCTGATTCTTTTGCTCATTACATTTATTTTAAAAAAGACCCCCCAATAAATTTACCACTTGCAAAGACCCTAGAATTATTTTCTTCTGGTTGTAAATTTTTTCTCTGCCTGCGATTGCTGTCAAACAGAGTAAATGGTTCTGACGTGCTGGGATCAATTTCACAAATATCTGTGTTACTTCAGGCACTTACACTTTTATCACCAAAAACGCATAAGATTCCTGTTCAGTTAGAACGTAGAACTATGGGTTGGAATTTCTTGCATGTGTTCATATTAGTACCTTCATCTACATACAGCCTGGTGTATACTGAATGCCTTTTCCTCAGTAAAAGCTAAAATCTTTCTGAAGACAGGGAAGTCTACTTAACATCCCAACCTAACCAGTTTCACTCCAGGCATGCCAGCCCAGAGTTGAAGAAGAACTTAGATCCTTATCTCCCTCTGAAAGATGAAGGCAGCATGGAGGTACTGAACACAAATCTCTAAGACATCTCCAGCTAGACAGCCAAAACATAGTCTCACACAGACTCTTCTTTATCTGCACTAGCATAAATAACACTTTGTAAATTTACTGCCCATTATCATTACTTCTTTAAGTCATAAAGATTAATGCAGGTATCAAAGTAGGTGGTATGCTACCTATAAAAAGAAAACTACAGTGAACAATGCAGTAAAATAAAAATTGAATGCAAAGTGCATTGAGCGTTCCTAGTGATCCCTGCACACACAAACACCTGGTGTTTGAAGAAAGTAAATAGCTATTTATTTACACCTGCAATGTAAGAAACTTAATCTGCTACAGTTAGATATAAATGGCAAGGACTACTTGCTTTTTAAAAAGCATGTAAAAGTAACGGGAGGAACTACTTTCTCTCCACAACAGTCATGCGTATGTGCTCAGGCTGTCCACGTGAGCCTTTGCTAAAGTCAGAATAAGGAACCAAAAATGATGATGAGTATACATGCCTTCCCCAACAGGACCAGATTTCAATATATCTTTAAAACTGAACACTTCCTTAAGTATTTGCTGAATAAAGGCCTATGTTGCTTACGGTCTCAGGGTCACATAACAATGCAATTTTCAAATTTTCCTCTTTTCTGGTGGGTGCTAGCCAAGAAACACCAAGTCCGGATAGCTTTGCTCCAGGTCAGCTGCATTACCTTGCATACCAGCAGGCCCAAAATCTTGCCTGGTTAAGAAGATGGCATGATCGTGGTGCTCAGAGTGATTGGGGTCCGACTTCTGCTGCTGATACGCCCAGCGGCACACGTTCTCCAAGCTTCTCGAGGGATTCCCCCTTTCAATCAAGCTAATGGACTGAAAGAGCAACATATTAGACCCAGAAGCTCCTAAAGGTAGGAAATTCAGACAAGTTCTGATTTTCTTGGGGCATCAACCAGATCCCCGTTTCTCTCTTCCTAATAGCCTATCACTCTAAGTCATGATGGTCTTCTTTCCTATGAGAAAAGAAAACGTGTATGTTAATAGTGACCACGCATGTGTGATAGTACATCTTTAGGGGATTTTTTGAAGACAGTTTAATGAGTCTTCACATCATCTATGAAAATAACTGCCTGTCACATGTAAAAGGAACACAGAACGATGTTAGGATTGAATAAGGACATTTTTATTTCTTTTGCTGTAACTTGCTTACATTCTGGAATGCCAGGCGACAACATGATTCAGTTGAGATGAATGAGCATGTAGTGACAAACACAGCCTGTGCGGAGGAAGTGAATAATATAAACATATGAGACAATGCCTCAACTGGTGCAAAACACTGCAGTGTCAGTGAATGTGTACTGATGAACACAGCTTATACATTTGGTTCTGTGAGGCTTTTTGCTACAGCGTATGCCTACAACCTCAGTAAATTTAGTTACAAGACAAACATCAAACTGGTCTTTTGACTTGCCCAAATTCAATGCCTGTGTTAAACTGAACAGATATGATCTTTATCAAACCTAAACAGCATTACTGCTTTCCTCTCATCCTGAACAGTTTAACAAGCATTTGTTTCAAAACTCTCTGAGTGTATTTTACCAGCAAAATCAATGTACTGTTACAAGTACTGCCCAGGGTACAAAGTGGAGGAGTGTGCTGTGTCCCAGTAACAGGGTTGTATACAAAACAAGAAAATGAGATAGTTGCACTAGCAGACTGTTTGGAGGGTGTGTGTGCCAGCAAGCTGTGTTGGTCAACCAAGATGACTGCTTCTACTAAATTGATTTAATTGCTGAAGGACTCACAAGGGCAGTAATTCAGTCTGCAAGCCTGAGCAGGCAGAGACAGTCCTGCACCTGTGTCACAAAAGGGACACTTGTGGTCAGCCTCAGCAATGAGGGCACAAGCACATTTAGCACATGCTAAAAAAAAAGGAGTTCTCTGGAACTAGCTCTTCAGCAGACTTCTGTTTTCACAGCCCTTCATGTGATTAACTATAATTACAAAGAAGACGAAGGCAGGGAACTGGTTCAGAGGCTTGCTTACCTTCGCATAGCCCAACATGATCATTCGGACCAGCACAACATTTATGTGAACACCGAGAGATTCATCGTGGTAAATTTCATTCACCTGAGAAAAAAAAAGGAAAAATTAAGAAGGGGACTTCAAGGCCACGTATATGTTATTTCAATTGCTTATATTACTACAGTCTACTCAGAAAAGGATTCAAGCCTAAATCGTTTCCATGGAGGGAGAAACGTAGACTACACCTCGCATCACCACATACCCCCTCACGCAGAACTTTCTGAAGCGCACATCAGGACTCCTCTCAAGTTTAACAGCCTTTGGATCAAGGCCAATAAAAATGGGGACTGGGGAAAAAAATTACTTCAAGTTCAAACCCTGCAAATACTTATCTGAATGCTTAATTTCACTCATTTGATAAACATAACGAGGCTGTTCCTGAAAGCAAGGTTATAGCAGTGTGTTCAAGTTCACTGAAGGATTTAAAGGAGATAGAGTTTGCTTTAACAACTGATAGACCCATCACTATCCATCCCATATGGCCACCTCTCTATGACATCTGGCCACTCTAACTGTGGATGAATTCCAAATTCTGTTCCTATTTGCTTCATCAACCATTTGCCTCACTTTGATCGGTTTAAACACATGGGATGAGTATTTTAGTGGGTAGAGTGAGTGAGCATATTTTTGTTCATTTTCTAAAAGATACTGCTGCCAGTAGCTCTAACTCAAGGAAATGTATCGTTAACTTTAGCACTGGTTTGTCCTTGGAAAACACTTGGGGATTTGACTTAAAGCCATTTTTACATTCTGCAGCTTTAGGCTGGGAAGGCAGAATATTTAGACAATGACACGAACAATAAGGCTCCATTTCTGCACACATGTAGGCATGTGTTTAGCTTTAAAGATGTGAATAGTACTCTTGATTCTAAATCAATCTTAAAATTAATGGGCAAAATGTTTCCAAATCTCAGAACTGCTTTGGAAATTTTCATCTGAAAGTTCTAAACTTGACAGCGTTGCCAGAGACATAAATGCTGTAGTATACTTTACAGGGTAATGGTATATCCAAATATACTTGATTCTTACAAGTCAATGCATTCTGTTAAAAAAATCCACCAGCTGCATGGAAGCATGTATGTGATCTGGAAAGACTTACTACATTGAAAACAACTGCTGGCCTGAGAAAACACCCATCGTAAGACAACCCCCTGAGACCTCGAAAATCTAGTCCTCAAGGACTGCAGAAAACATACAGGAAAGAACAAACTTCAAAGTCCAGAGGGAGTCCTCATAAAACAGTCCATGGCTCTGCACCAAATTAGGTCTGCAGAGGTCTCCTATGAGATCTCTACATATCATTTCAAGGCAGAACTTTGATACGAGTGTTTTTAGCCCCATTTCCAAAGGAAATAAAGATTAGATAACCACTCCCTCTGTTAGATCTAATGCCCCAATAAATGTTGGCCCTGTTAACCGCTTTCCAGCAATGCTTGCAAAATAAAGACCTCAAAGAAATTAAGTATCCAGAAGTTTTGTGAAAAGAAGCAGGTGATTAGAAATAACAGCCTTATTACTGCTCACAAAGAAGGAAACGCTGCATTTCCTTTATCACACACGTACAGCAGCTCAGGGAACGCTCCCAGCACAAGGGATGCTTAAGTCCCATTAGGGAGCTCAGACACAAGACAGAAATCCAGAGATAAAACTGCAGCTCCACTGCTCACTGAACAACTGAAATATTTCATGTTGGTTTTTGTTTTGAAATTTTTTTTTTTTTTAGAAGCAACTAATACTGCTGCCCTACTTTTTAGAGATAAATTAGAATTATGTGGTCACTTTTGTACTAAAGAGAGTATTTGTGGAATTGAAATTAAAAAAGAAGAATTATGCAGATGGGTCAAAAATTTTCTTCTTGAAGACCCTCCTTGTGTCTGGGAAGGTGAGAAATGTTCTGCCACCAAAGTATAAATTAGGGGACTAAAACAGCTGCAGATCATCAATGAAGTTACTCATCTCCCTAAAAACAAAATAAATATTATATTATGGGTAATTGGTGAAAAATAAATACCACTGTTCAGAGGCTGGTATATTTGAGCAGGATTTAGAGGTATTTTTTTATAGTCAGGCTAAACAGAACTTTCCCCTTCCCTGCAGGGAAAAAGGTCATTCTGAGTTGTCCAGACTGTGGGACCTGGCACAATGATTTTAGCCCATGGTTTTTAAAAACGCAATCCCTTTGAGGACCAGCTGAGAACAGACAGTCAGCAGGACAGTTTTACAAGGAATGAGCACATAACTCAGACTGCCTGTCTTCTGAAGCAATTATTCCAAAGTTCAATTATTCATCTTGTATTTCCTCCCCATGAATGCAATAGCATTGCTCCCTCAAAGGTTTGTGTCAGAAAAAAATGTTCACAGTTTCCCTTGTGATATGAAACAACAAGCTTCCCAGGAGTGCCTTTCCTAGAAACAAAAAAGGATCCTGGAATTGACCTAAAGATTCAAGTCTTCTTCAAGATTTCTCCTCGACACAATTTTTTACACCATTGTCTGTGGATTGCTTTGGAGGGCTCCACTACAGGATTCCCACAAGGAGCAAGTTTGTATATACTATTGTGACTGAAACATAGGAAAATTTTGGAAACCTGTAACCTCACCAGAAGGACACAAATCTAAAAAAAAAGTGCTGAAAACACCAGTGCAGACTGCAGCACTTTCAGACTGCTGTAGCTGCATTTACACTGTAATTATAATGGCAAAAGGAATTATGTTCCAAGATACTAGTACAAAACACATAAATAAGTCACACCCCAGGAAGCTTGATTTGTCTGATCTGAACCTGTGAAACATATCACAGATGGCCAACTGGCCATGCAGCCCCTATCACAGTATTCAAGAGTAAAAAGGGGTTACACTGAATTCAACAGTGATGTTGACATGGACTGTGATGACAACTGTGAGACTCCACAGACAAAGTGGGGAAGTATCTGCTTACTGAATGGATAAAAAATTGTTCAGACAAAATAAATGAACCTGGCAAATAAACTGTCAGACTGCAGTGAGGAGTACTGGAAAGGGGAGATAACTGCTAAACAGGGGACTTCTGTGGGACTTCCACGGCGCTTCTGTGGAAACACACTCGTGCTTACACACCATGAATGTCACGGGTGAACCCACATTCCCACACTAATATACTCATAAGACAACAGTGAGAAATCAAAGGCATCCTATAGCCAGACCTCCTCCTCAAATGTATAGTGGCTGGATCCTCACCTGGCACAGAAATTGCTGCCTCTGAAACCACAGTCAGCTGTACATCCCCACGGACCGGTCCCATGAGCATCTCTTGCAGTATGAGCCCTCAGTAGCTGGCCTTTCAGATTCAGGACAGACAGTGAGCTGCAGCTGCATGGCTGGTTTTGCACAAGTACTGTGCAATCCTCTGGCAGGGTGGCCCACCAGTGCCCGCTGACCCTACCTCTGTGGTGCCCAGGTAGGGGCTGCAGGCTAAGCCAAGGCAATCGGCAGCCCTGCCAAGAGCTGAGGTCCCAAATGACCTAGCAGGGGGTAAACCATTTGCCCAGCAAAGCCTCACCCACGACCACAGTCTCTCCAGACCAGCTCTCAGATCTACCACCATAAGTGGTCCCTTCTGGCCTTCAGCTGCAGGAAGACTAGGAGGGATGGCTGCTGCTGTGTCGAAGCTCCAGAAGCCATGAGAAACCTGGACTCTGCCCTTGTTCCTGGTTTTACTACTGGCTGACCAAGACTGCATTTGCTTTTCTGTTCTGTGTTTCAGATCCTGACTATAGTGACCTCCTTTGATGTTTTTTGATGAAAAGCTCTACACAAGAACAGTATTACTTGACTACCAGCTCTTCATTTCCTTCTCTTAGAAACTATGGCATCTCTGATCACTTTTTGAAATTACCAAGATATGTCAACAGAAATTATTTAATAGTAATTGAACTGACTGGGGAAGGTTACAGAAGTTTCTTTGCTGTCATTTCCCTGCCTCCGCTCACTCAAAGCAAGTTCCTCTCAGTTTACACCAAATACTTCATTTGACTCTCCTTGGGTTTTGGAGGCCATATAGCCTCAGACCTTCTGTTTCTGCCTTGATGAAACTACTTACATTTCTGTGTCCGAGTTGCACGGGGAAAAGTGCAGATTCTTAATTAGTATTCTACAGTGAAGGAATGTTGAGTAATTCAGAATTTAATGATTAATGCCATCAGCTGCTTTACTGTTCACATCACTGGGAATGAAACAGCTTTGAAGAAAATTGTCAACTACTGGTCAACTGACCATACGTGGGTATAAATCATCAGAATAAATGGCAAGGAGTGAGTTGTGCTCTTCTGGTGACACCTTCATATGCTGTTAGTCTTTACTACAGGCTGACAGCAATATGAGATTAAAATTAACATAAACTCATACATGGGAGAAGTGAGTGTGTGATGACTGTATGCTATAGAGACAGCTCCCTAACTAGTAATCTTGACAGACAACAAGGTAAGCTATAAGCCTGACAAAATCAAATATCAAATGTCAGGGCTGTGAAGAAAGGATGGCTTTGAAGGAGAAACAGCTGTCACAGCCTCTGTGACAAAGAGAGAGGGCCTCGGGTATTCTTGAAGCCATGCAATTCAGCTCCACAGTGTAACCCAACAGCTGAATGAGTGGCACGGACAGTGACTCCCAAACTTGTAAGAAAAATTCACCACGTACAGAACAGGCTATTGCCCATTAAAGAACATCCCTCAGTGCTCAACATGAGATGTTGAAAAGTGAGGAAATAAAGAAGAGATTTTCTTCTGACCTGTGTCACTTGAGCATGCCTGCTTGCCACAGAAAGCTGGGCTGGGAGAGAGGACAAGCGAGAGGACACAACATGCATCCTTGTCCAGCTCAACACCCAAGCCACAGACTAGCCAAGCTGGCTGCAAGACTTGAGCTGCCTGCTGCAAGGTCTTCTGTAGGTGTTCAGGCTTCACAACACAGACCAGTCTCCAGGAAAGCCACCAAGTAAAAGCACTGGCAGGAACACTCCTCAACTTGGGCTCTTCTGGCAACCTTGTCATTAGGAGAATTTGTAAAAACTCGATACTCTTCTTCTATATCCATCATCTCTCCCTGCATTTATTTTGCATTATGTTTTCTTCTAATTTCCTGTTTTACCTGCATCTTGTTTAGAAAGTCATATAAAAAAAGACTACCATTGTTAAAATCTTGACAGGAATGACTAGATTGTTACAAAAGCATTCCTCCTAAAAGAGGTAACCATCTTCACTGCAGCTGACCAACAGATTCCCAGGGAAGCGGTGTTTCAGCTTGCACAGGCTCTGTATTGACATCCACTCCCAGAAGATGGAGCCGCTGATGTTTAAGAAAAGATGGAAGAGTTTTGGTACAGTGTATCAGCTCTGCTGTTTACAAAGTTAAATGTTTTTAAAACTAAAAAGACGATATTCTGACATAATCTCTAATGAAGATTTATTGCTGACATTTCATGGGGTATGTGGTTAAAAATAAAATTATTCCCTGCGAGTACTGTATAAGGAATATTTTGTTCCTCACACGAATAATAACTTTTTATCTCAAACTTTCTGGATTCAAAAGTTAACTTGCTTCCATGATTGCCAAAACTATGTTAATTCCTATTTCACATTCTTCAGCAATACAAACTACCCATGCAGCTTAGCACAGCCACAAGTCACTGCTCAGGGGAACCTGGCATTTCTGAAGCACTGCTAACAAGAATATTTAAATGCTGCAGATTACCTACAGATTATGCATGCTGTAGTCAGTCACCAGCATTAACCCTCGCTTCCCCGTAGAACTGTACAAAGAAGAATGAGCACTGATCCAACCCTTCTCCTTTATCTGAGGAAGCAACTATCAGGCAAGTGATTGGGTTAGAGATGCAAAAAAGTCAAGAGATCTCTCAACTCAATAATGTGTTTAGGCCCTGCTCTGCACACTAGGCAGAGGCAGAGTGAATGAAAAAACAACAGCAAGTGATGGAGATGAAGACCTGCAGGTAGTGTATGTGTATGAAGACCATGGCAGAATTTCTACACGTATCTGGCACTGTCTGCTGTTATGTAAGCTAATCGTAAAGGTCTCACTGATTTCAGCATGTGGACAACAAACTAAAATTGTTATTTAGAAAGAAAGTGAGACTGTATTGGGTCTGGCTGAACTGGAATCGGTTTTCCCCTATAGCAGCCCTCACGGTGCTGTGGTTTATGCTGGGAGCTGCAGGGTGTTGATAGCACCCTGGTGTTGTGGCTGCTGCTGAGCAGTGCTTACACAGCACCAAGGCTCTTTCTGATATTTTCCCCAGTGGGACGGGGTGGGCAAGATCTTGGGAGGGGACACAGCCAGGACAGCTGACCCAAACCGACCAAAGGGATATTCCATACCATATGACGTCTGCTCAGTATAAAGCTGGGAGAAAGGAGGAAGGGGGTGGGGTCACCCTTGGTCCTCCGAGGCAACTACTACGCGTATTGGAGCCCTGCTTCCTGAGAAGGCCCGACATCGCCTCTTCATGGGAAGTAGAGAATAAATCTGTTTGCTTTTGCTTCCGCGCGCGGACCTTTGCTTTGCTTATATTAAAACTGCTTTTGTTTCACCCACAAGGGTTAGTTTATCTTCTTTCCCCTCTTTACCCTGTTGAGAAAACAAAGGGAAGGGGGGGGGGGGGGAAGTGATAGAGCGACTTGGTGGATACCTGGCATTTAGCCAGAGTCAAACCATCTCAGTCTATTCTAGCGCCCAACGTGGGGCAAAACAACGGCAGTTTTACATTAAATGTGCTGTAGCTATAGTAGTTATTAAGCAACAAGCTCTTGTGCTGGTCACGGGCTTGTTTATTGCGCTGCTTATCTTTATTTTGTTAAGCTCGGGAACATGCTGCAAGGAATCGGGAACATCATGAGTGGTTTTATTTTGCAGGCTCCCGAGGTACTTAGTCATCCTTATGTTAGTTCATTGATACTCTTCATTAATGCTGTTCGCCTGTTGTGGGTTGTGTGGAGCTCGGTATGCTCTTGGTGTAAGAGAATGCAAATTTTGAGTGAATCGGTGCCAAAATGTGCTCTGAGGCAGCCTGTTCCTGGGTGGCAGGGAGAGTGGAAGGAGTTGGGCAGATTCCTAGGACGGTTATCACCTCCTGTAGCCTGGGATCTCACCCCTGAACAGGCAAGCAACCCCACAAAACTGACACATCACCTGATAGAGGGGTGTCTTGCCTATCCCAACCCATAAAACTGCAATGCTAGAGTGGACAGTGATTAGCAAAAGAGGAATTCTGTCAAAAGCATCTTGCAATTTGAAAGATATAAATACTGCCAAGTTCAAACCTTCTTAGAATCCCTCAGCATATCCTGATGCCCTCTGTGCATATCTTTCTGATCCCAGTTACTTTATTCCAGAGAAGCTTTGTCTTAAGTAAAGGAGTAACAAGTATCAGTTGCCTAATGCAGGAGACCTTTAATTTCAGATCTAACATCCCAGTGATGAAAATATCCAGCTTTTTTTAAGTATCCACTTAAGAAAGTGTACTAGATACCTCTTGCTGAAAGTGATCAGTATCAATGTTCCACTGTTTTGTTTTTTGTTAGCTGAAAAATGAAATTCCTCTAAACTGAATGCAGTGCCTTCAAGATCCTCTCTTTTTGTTAGAGGTTTCGCCTAGGTAGCACAGAGAAGAGGAAAGCCATGTCATGAGAGACAACATAACACAAAAGAAGAGCTAGCTGCAAAGCATCAGATATACTGACAGTGACATACTCCCATCAAACATTAAATGAAGAGTGGTGAAAACTGATTCTCCTTTTAAAAGAAGTGACCTTAACACCAGCATGGCATGCACCATGTCACAGAGACCGGACCCAGCTTCCAACAGACAGGGAGTCACTGAAGAGCTGCCACGGAGCATAACCGGGGTGGGGGAACAAACTGGGGTGTGCGAGGAAAGGGGGGTAGGCTTTTGCAGTCCTCCTCTGCCAGTTTTCGCTCTACTTGCTTTCCTGATGTATTTCTGCAGGTTCTCCAAGGGATGCTCCATGGGGGATTAGGAAAGGTGCTAACTATGGCAAGGTTCAGGAGGCAGAGGCTGCAACTCCTTATGTGCTCCTGGTAAAGACAAATGGACAGGCCAGTGAGCTACCCTAACAACCCCAGAGGAATGACGTTGTCTCCCATGGGTGATTTTAACCCTTCTGGAAGGCAGGCTGTCAATGACTTTGGCAGTTTGTGCTGTGAAGTAATGGTAAAGATTCATCTAAAAGCTAGACACCACACAAGATTTGATTGCTTTGGACTAGATGTACCCGTCTGGGCTTCTGACTTCCAGCACTGACCCTTAACACCTGTTTCAGATGCACTGCTGGTGCTGGGTTTTCCCGCCTGTTTATCAAGCCATGTGTATGTACCAATGTTAAGTATAGGGAAACATCTCAGGCATTTGTTTAGCTGAAACTACATGGTCAGCCCTGGAGCTCTCAATGGCATGGCAAGGCCATGCAGTGCTCAGTTCTGGCACAGACAGCCATACAGCTGTGCCAGCACGGCATGGCACCAGGATAACCAGGCTTGGCACAGAGTTGAATGTGATTTAATACTGCTTTTTTGCACTTGGGCAAAATAGTGTTGCTTATGATGCCTGTATATATTTGCTCTTTTGAAGCTACTCTGGAGCTGTCTTGCATATGCTGCATTACATGTGGCCCTTAACTTCCCTGCGTGGGAAGACAAGTCTTAGCAAGTCACCATCAGCCTTGCCAAAATCCTCATGAATGTTCCTAACATCCACCACAAACTCTTTCTCATAGAGAGCCTCCCATTTTTAGGCCGAGTAAAAGATACAAGTTTAGATATGCAAGGTTCAGTTCTTGGACCTTCACACCTCTAGGTTCAAATCTAAACCTGAACCTGAAGTCAGGTTTATGTCTGTCAGACAAATTCAGCTGTGTGGAGCTGTGTCTGTTGGTGTCAGCAGCGGACTGGACTGCAGATGCTGCAGTCCCCGCAGCTGCTGGTCTTCTAGGAACAAGCAAAGATTTGCTCATGTGCTTTCTGATTCCCTCAAGCCTAGAAAAGAAGCTTCTACTAACAACAAAGATACACAGTTACTAGGCGTACATGCATGGCCATGAAAACCTTGCTGTTGGTTCAGCCATGTCTCAGAGATGATCCCCAGAGCAGCCCAGGTTCAGTGGCTTGTTCCTACCCAAAGATCTTCACACCCAGCTTCCTAATGCTTCCTCTGTGCGTGTCAGAGGAGGAGAGGAAGTTATGCCTTGGGCTCCAAAACCAAATGCACAGACAACAGCCCCTTTTCATCTAACCAAGATTCTACAGCATTAATTCATTTATTGTTAGAGAGCAACTCCCCTGGCATGCTGAAATACCACAGTGACCTAAAACATAGAAGCTCACAATTACAGAAACAGTAGGAAAGGCATAAAATTGAACAAAGCTCCAGATTGTAAACCTAGCAGACTAAATTCTGTTTTTCAGTTACAATGTGTGTGTATGTCTGGGGTTTCTTATTCTAGATTTATAGCACAGTATAATTTTACACAGAGTTGTTATAATTGTACACAGAGTTATGCTGGAAAAGATATCAGTTGGTTTAAATTCACGTAGAGGTTTTTTTTTATCTCTCAAATTCTATAAATTAAATTTTTGGGAGCTAGAACAGGTGGGGCTGATTTTCAAAGACACTCAGCATGTTTGTGCACTTGGAAAACTGAAATAGGATTGTGACAGGCAAAAGCTGTGTGGTGCTGAGGTGGGTTTTTTGTGTGGGTTTTTTTTGTTGTTGTTGTGTTTTTGTTGTTTTTTTTTTTAAATAGGCTTTAAACATCTAAAAGGTAACTGGGGTCTTATGACAATGAGACCATACCTGTGGGTACACTGCTGTCCTGGCCCCTCAATATTTGAGGGGTCTGCGCTGTCCCTAAGCAGTGTAGTCTTTCAGACATGCAGGATTTGTGTTGCTGGAAGCACAGTTCCTTATGAAGGAATAGCTAATTTATTCGACTGAGGAGTTTGCAGAGAAAACTTCTCCAGATACGGCAATTCATTTTTCGTCTGAACCACAAGAGGTGGCGTTTCCAGCCTCAGTCTCAGCCAGGGGTGGGATGCAGCCACTGCACAGTGTGCAGTACATGGAAGCTGTGTAGAACAGTATGCGTTATGATACAAGCCACGTGGATCACAGCTCAGGCCAAAGGCAGAAGGCATGGGAGAGAAGTAATGTCTCAACCATTTTGAATGCAGCGTGTCTGTAATTGCTGTGTTACACACGAGGTCTGACACAAAGGCACTGTCCTGAGAAGTCCTGTATATAATGCTGAGTCTTGCTACCTGCTTTCCCACCCCTTTGCAGCATCATCAATCTCACCTCTTCTATCCACACATTGGGAGCAGATTTTCCACTGGCTGGCTTAGGTGCCAGGGGATTGCTCCTGTCACCCCAGCAATTATCAGTCACTCCTCATGTAATTCAGGTTTAAATGAACTAAGTGAAAGGGTGAGCCTCAACGAATCTTTTTATGCTTGCCACCTCAAAATGGTACAGAGTTGGACGGAGGGAAGGCAGCATTAAGAGTACAGAAAATGTCTAAGAAAAAATGATGAGCACAAGCATATGAACTAACCATAAAACAAGGAGTGAAGGACAAATTCACTGTATGTGTTATTCACACTGGCTGTTTCTCCTGAAGTGGAATGCTATGTACTAAGGAGAGCTGGAATGGAGGGTTGGGGATGAGGGGGAGAAGGTGTTTCTGGTTCTTTGCAACAGGGAAAGGACTGATTTCTCTCAGTCAGAAACAATGGTAGCTGATGTGATGAAGAATAAAGAAACGTTACAAAGATGATCTGTAAGCCTAAGCAATCATTTAAAAATTATTCAAGAAATAAAAAGGTGAGTATAAAAAGTACAAAAATAATTTCTACGTTCGTCAAATCATTATTAATTGTAAGCCTATTTTTTTATAATCTGTCCTTAGGATATTGGATTTTTTTCCTGAAAAACCTTATGATCTCAAAAGCTTTTAAGGTGTATCTGTATGGGTCTGACACATATGCATTAAGAAAAAGCCACATGTTACAAGGGATTATACATCTCCTTTGCATTCCATTAATGTATTGGTTTTAGATTTCTTCTAAGATAGAGAAAACAGAAAACATTTAAGTTTGAGCAATTCTGGCAGTCAGTGCTGGTATAATACATGACTTTTAATGTACAGTATGAACTGTGTTCTTCTGTAATGTGCATTTCCACAGAATCTGACTGTGTGGTTCAAGACTGTCTCTGAAAACATAGTATCTTGCCATCGATTTTACAGCCAGAAATGTCTATGTAGACAAAAAATACTTGTTAACCCTGTAAGACACACTACGATAAAGCAGTTCTATGAGTCTCTGTTCTTTTGCAGTTTCTATATAAATATGGATATTGCCACACAAGATAAGAAACAGACGTTAGTAGAAGGTTTACTTTCTTTCAAAGTGCCGTCAGGTGTTTAAAACACTATTTTGCTCTGCCTGTTTATTCTTTAACAAGGTTTCCTTCAGAACTGTGTTGCGGCAGAAGTGTATCAAGTTTACTTTTTTTCCCCACTGTTTTTCAACAATTTCCAAATTCGTGGAATTACCCTAGAATGTGCCCTAGAAAACTATTGCGAAAAAGATCAATTAAAGGGAACATTTTGACAAGAGAACCATCGCCAACAGCAGAAAAAATGATCATATTTATATTTTTATCAAGCATGGTCTCCTAGATACTTCTGCAAGAGATTCCAAAAGCCTTTCATATTCCGAAACAAGCAATGCAGCATGATGGAAGATACTCACTATGTTCATGAGGGTGAGGAGGTAGTTTTGAACATGTTCTTTGCCATGGAATCGGACGACAGAGTCATCCACACCTAGCAGCACCTCGATATTGTAGTCATCATCTCCGGCATGCCTGCGTCGCCTCAGGGTTTCATTCAGTTGCTGCTCGACACCACTGTACAGGGAACTCAGGTCTCCAAGGCCGCCAAGAAGAGACTCTACAAGAAGGAGTAAGACATCAACATCTACTCTAATTCCATTTCAGAAATATCCTCCTGCACATCACCCTCACCTGTAGAGTCACCACTTCTTTGGATAAAATAAAGCAGGGAGACTGAAAAGATTATTCTAGTGGCATGGGGGCAATCACCAGATACCCAATCAAAAAATTAATTCAACCATATAGTCCTATAATCACATGGCTCTTATATTTCAACCATATGGTTCTATAATCACATGGTTCTTATTTCAAGCTTAAAATACTTGGCCAAATACTTTCTAACCCAGAATTTCCCCCTGTCTTTTTTTGTACCACATCAGGCATTTGTTATGGAGTATAAGAGACATGAGATGCCTCAGCATTCACTGGGGATGCTGTACAACACTTGTGGCTTTAGTGCTCAAAAGTAATGCAGTCAGACCCAATTCATGTTGAAAAGATCTCAGATAGCAGTGCAGTGGGTTTCCCCCTCATACCCCATCACTGGAACAGCTAAGCTAGAATTTATGAACGATTTACTATTCCTGTAATTATTTGTTTAAAACGTAGGTGTTGGCATATAGCCTCCTGTGAATATCACAGAATACTAGAAGGGTCCCTCGAAGACACGGGTCAAGAGGCAGAGTTCAGATGAACCATTCTGAATTGGCTTTTAAGGGGATGCATTCCATAACCTACATCTGCAATGATTCAAAAGGTATTCCTTCCACTTCGGACAGTAAAGCAAAACTATCACCATAGATTTTTGACAGGAAAAAAGTTACAGCTGTAGGCTACTTAGTTCTTCCTAAATCTAAGCCAGCACACCAACAGGCACTAAGCAATGAACAAGTGAAGAGACCCGTTTGGAACATTTCACAGTGTAAACCACCAGCTACATACTGCAGTTCTCATTAGGAACCGGGCTGTTCTCTGCCTCTGTCTCTATGACAGGCAGGGAGCATCCCCATCTCCCATTTCTTCCACGTAGAAGAAAGAGACGATACAGCCCTTAAACACACAAGGATCCTCCCATTCTGTGAACCCAGCAAAAGCAACCAGCGTCTAATGGACAGAAAGGAGGGCACAGTCCCGCCTTCCACTTGGGTTGACTTATACTATAATGGGGCATTTCCTCAAATGATGGTACAGCTTTCAAGCCCTTCTTCTCTACACTGCAGCTGATGAAAGCCAAGGTTAGGAGTACACAAACTGGCCCTTCACATGTTTTCAGGCATGACTCCCAGTAAACTGGATGTAAGTTTTGCTGGTGGAAGGACAGCAGGACCAGGTCCAACATTGCAAAATGTGCTGGATGACCACACTGTAATTCATCTTGAGCAGATTCAACTACTGGTTGAATTAGCTGGGATGTCTCTCCCTCCTAAGTATCACAGTGGTTCACAGCAACACATAAATAACTCTGCCCAAACCTGACATCAAATGGCGAGGTTGTACCCTGTTGTTTTCAGAAGCTTAGCCTGCCACTGTGGGTGAGAGACCAGGTCTGCAAACAGCTTTACAATTCAACCGCAAGTCCTCTTGCTCTCAAGAATGCGAACCCTGTGATGGCACACAAGTGGGAAATTCATAGACATGCTCCAATTCTAAAAACTGCTGCAGCTGGCAAAGCTGCCGAGCACAGCGTCCAACGGAAACACACCCGTAATGTCACCATATTGCCGCGCCCGCGGCATGAATGGAACAGCTTGAGATCACTCCAGAAAGAACCAACTATCTGCACGGTGCAGCACCTTTGGTTTGGCCATCACTTCCTTTCTTAAATAGGTGGTTTTGCGGTTCCAGTGAGGAAGAGAATCTCTTTTTAGTGTGCATGTGAGCATGCAGAGTGAGTCAGAAAGGATTCCTTTTTTCCCACCCCTCTAATATGTAACCATTTTCTGCACACAGAGGCCATTCTGAATATGCCAATATTTTCCACGCATGCACCCACAGAATATTTTTCAAGTGTGCAATCCCAACGAAGTAAGAAAAAATAACCTCACTCTAGGAAGAAATGTAATGACCATTTTTGGCCAAGATTTGAAAAAAAAAAGAAAAAGTAGTACTGGAAACATTTTCAATTATTGAGCCTCCCACTTCCTGAAATGCAACTTGCATACTGCTTTCCACAAAACCCCAAACCTCCCCCTGACTGGGCTCAGTGGTGAAAACCCAACCATTTCACTCAGCCTGGCACCAGGACTTCTAAGGATATTAAGTGGTACCCACTCTAGCTGCCATTCTCCTGGTGCTGACTGGTTTTTAATTTTTTATCTGTTCTTCTTGGCACTACTTAAGTGAGTTCCTCCCTAACAGAAATGCTAAACATCAAAAACGACTTTAAGGCTGATTTGAGCTACTTATCAGCTAGTAATTACTTTGCAAGCCTCATTCTGTGTGTTGCCTTCCCCCATACCTTTCTGGGAAGTAAAGCAGTGGGATCCTCTCCCTAAACGTACCCACTGTACATAGCTATGTCCTGTCCAAAAAATACAGGGTAATACAAGTGGTTTATTGATTCTCTTGCTTGTCCATTTTCTATAATCTAGCACTTAAGTGACTTCAGAGTCAAACAATCAGGATCAAACCCAGAGTGCAAGTACTAAGGCTAGCTCTGTTTGCAAATGCTGCAATCTGCATCCATTGACAAGCACTTAAGAGAATGTTATGTAAGGGCAAAGGGATGATGTATGACATGTGAGAGCAGCAGCACAAAGTCAGAAGATGCCCTTTCTTCATGCCCTTGCTTATGATTCAGCTAAGTACTAGGGCACTGTTGGAAATTTTAGTAGAGCTCAGACAGTCACTGAATCTTTCCACAGCATTCAGGTCCCTTCTAAATACCTCAATCAACCTCAAGTTATTCAACCTAATTGATCATCATTAACTTTGGCTAGTTCTATGAAGTTTGTTCCATGTTTCACTGGCTTTGGCAGAAGCATAGGGAAGGGGGATCAGCAGATATCCTTTCTGAGAAGCAGATTAAGCGTCCTCAGATGCATTCTGTTGAGGAGATGGCATTATTACCCTTATAAATACAGAATACACACATGTAACTCAGAACCTCTCAGGCAGGTAGACACAGAGCCAAACACATTAGATATTTTATCTAACCCACTCTACAGAAGGCTATCCAAGTTTGTATCTGGCCTATGCATCACACTGCTCCAAATGAGACTAATTATAAAGCCAATCCCTGTGTTTACTGTGAAGTTGTAATGAAAACCATCTTCTGTTTCCTTTCTGTGCTGAGAGATTCCCGGCTTTGGAAGGGTGAGATTTTCAGAACACCACAACCCCTACAATTCAGCATTCTTTCAAAAATGTGTGAATGCTGCAGCAGGAGGAGACATTATGGAAAAATCTTAGTGGAGAGCTATTTACTGAAGTATGAGTGCTACAGCCAGTTAAGACATCAGCATTCCCCATTCAATTCAATCCTTAGGTACTTACAGGTACTTATAACAGTAGGGCAGAGTTCAGTCTGAATGCTTCTTGCATAAAATCTTGGTTAATGCACAAGTCAAGACTGTTGGGCTGTGCTCAGCAAGCCTTCACAGACTGTCTGTATTGCAACAAATAACCAACGCAACCATCCTTTGCCTTTTGACCCTCCCTCTTGCCAAAACCAAAAGATATGCAAATTGTTTCCTTCAGTCCTAACTGTGCTCTCAAACACATCTGCACATATCTGCTGACTTTCAGGGACAGAGAGAGATGTGCAGCACCAGTAAACGTGCATTATCTATTGGTAGTACCACATACTACTGTAACGCAGGACACAAAACACAGCTAAGTCTCTAGAAATCATTAGGCAATCGTTAAGAAACACACATGCTATGACTTCCCCTGTGTATGACTACAGGCTTTGTGTGTAATGGACTATAAAGCAAACTGGCATTAAAAAAAGCGCATCATAATCTTTGCATGTTAATACAGGGCTTAGAAAAACCTGTGGTGCTGGAAGCTGGTATAACTCTACTGCAGGGAGCATATCATCTGCAAATATTTAAATGCAGGGGTGGTTTCAGCACTGAGATGAGCAGTTTACACGTAGGCAGTCCTGCAGATTTGCGAGCTGAATGCTGCAGAAGTGCCTTTGGGAACACCCCTTTAAATGCATGTTGAAGCTGGTCACCAGGTAATGGAGAAATCAATCTTTCCTTATAAAACTCTTCTCTAGAGCACAGAGCAAGTAATTCAGACACAAGCAAAAGTTGGAGAAATGACCCCCTTCTGAGCGGGAAGAGATCACAGCAATACTTGCTGAAGTGAATTATTTAAATTAATCATTTGAAGACAAAGGTTCTTTACAAGTTAATCTACAAAGCCTACCCTGTAGCTTTGAGTACATTGTCTAACATAGTAAATAAGAGATGGCTGTCACTGAATGGCAATATTCTCTGTTAACGCAGAGAGGAAACTAGTCTGTTTGCTTGTGGATTTGTGCTAGACAAGACTAATCCTTCATAATCTTACTCTGGAATTAGCTGGTTCATTATCTCTTCCTTTTTTATTTTGCTAGTCACCTGCATCTTCTACATCACGATCTTTATCTGTCAGAAAAAGATTAATCCGTGCTCTTTCACGAAGTGAAATGCTTATGCAAACATTTGGGTAGGAAGTCAAAACATACAGCATTGTATGCTCATGTGCAGGTGTGGGTTGGTTTTTTTTTTTTTTTTCTTTTTTCACAGCACACATCAGAGCCTGTCTACTATGCATCATCTAGCAAAAATGAGGAGAGCAAAGGATGACATCTTTGTCCAGTCTAGCTTGGGTTCCTCTGCCAAGAGAAGGCAGGAGGAGTTTTGTGCTTGTAGCAAATGAAGTAGTGGAAATGGAGCAGAGACAGACCAGAAGGAAATCTCCCCCACATGCTTTGTCATCATATTTTGTTGATTTTGTTGAAAACTGTGGCTGCTAAACCTTGCCTTGTGCCACCTCTAGAGACTTGGAACCATGCTGCTGGAAGCAGACTGCAAGTTTCTGTCAAGTACAAATATATCTACAGAGCCTCTCTGTGAACCCAGACGTGCGTAGTCTAAAAGCCATAACCCCTTTGCAGACCAATAAAGTCTGCCTCCCTTCTAAATACTTTTTCAGAAACACCGAACTTTTAACATATACACCTACGTCAAAAAATGGGCATAACTGTACCCCTCCTAAATGTGTTAAAAAAAATATTCTGGGTTACAACATGTATCTTTCCTACAGTGTATAAAAGAACGAAACTATAGCTCATTCCCTACTATTAAATAAAGCTGTGATCTGTCCAAGTCTAATTTGATCAACGCTGTTGTCAGTACAACCTCTGAGTACCTAAAGAAAGCCCTAAGTATTTCCCACATGGAAGATTCTTACAGTCTTATTTTATATGGCAAAATACGTGAGCTGAATTCTGTGATACAATGCCAGGAATAGCAGCAGCATTCCTTATACCTAACTATGTATATATGTTCCTCGTGTGTGCTTAAGGAGTAACAGGGTATCTCCAGATGTTGCATCTTTTCTTCAGCCACATTTCACTCGGTGTAACTGGGCTGAGCGCGAGATATTGACACTTCACTCCCTTTGAGCTGGCACTGGAGACCCTTGGAGACCTCAGCTAGTGGTGGCAAATGAGGGAAGGCAGGGATTGTTTTGCAGCAGCAGGAATGGGGTCATCTTCAGAATCAGATGGTTACAGCCCGGTGCTTCCTTAGTCCCTGACTGCTTCCCTTATGTTGAAGAAAACTCAGCAAATAAGACAATACACTGGCTCCAAGATTCACAGTGGTAAGTACAAGGTGGAGGTGAGTGCAGGGTAACTACAAACCTGCACTTGTCAAGGTACTCACTCACTCCAAGTCACACCATGCACCAAAGAACAAGATGATGACTCTCCAGGACACCAGACTCACAGACAAGAGTCTGCTGAATTGATACCACAGCTGCTACTGCCGCACTTCTGGCCTCAAGATTTATGCCTTTTCCTGCGTTTCTTTTGGAGGCACTCAATAGATGTCTGAGCTAGCAGACAAGCAGTTCAACAAATTCATTAGTGCACAAAAAAGAAAATGTCTCAAAACAGCAAGATGTGACTCATGCTCCACTCCCAAATGCTGACCGCTCTCTGGAGAGAAGTCTGGCTCACCGTACACCTGAAGTCACACTCCTTAATCTGTAGAGCTGGAAAGCAACAGATTCAGTGGGCAGGGCTGTCTTGACTTATGGTGATCTACCTTGTTGAGACATAGGTTTAGTGCCCAGTATTAATAGTAGTGTTCTTAATAGGAATTGTGTTGTACTGTTTCCTGAGAAAAAGAACAAATGGAGAAGGAAGAACTGCATTTCAGGAAGGATCCTAAGTATAATAATGAAAACTGATCAATAGAGATAAGAACCATGGAGAGAAAGGAAGCATAGAATCACAGAATGGTTTGGGTTGGAAGTGACCTTAAAGATCATCTAGTTCCAACCCCCCTGCCATGAGCAGGGACACCTTCCCCCAGCCCAGGTTGCTCAAAGCCCCGTCCAACCTGGCCTGGACCACTGCCAGGGAGGGGGTAGCCACAGCTTCCCTGGACAACCTATTCCAGTGCCTCACCACCCTCATATATGTATCTTCCCTATATCTAAATCTACCCTCTTTCAGTTTAAAACCGCTACCCTTTATCCTATCCCTACACCCCCTGATAAGGAGTCCCTCCCCATCTTTCCTGTAGTCCCCTTTAAGTACTGGTAGGCCGCTCTAAAATCTTCACGGAGCCTTCTCTTCTCCAGGCTGAACAGCCCCAGCTCTCTCAATCTGTCCTCATAAGGGAGGTGCTCCTGATCATCTTCGTGGCCTCCTCTGGACCCACTCAAGCAGGTCCATGTCCTTCTTCTGTTGGGGGCCCCAGAGCTGGACACAGCACTGCAGGTGGGGTCTCACAAGAGTGGAGCAGAGGGGGAGAATCCCCTCCCTCGACCTGCTGGCCACATTTCTCTTGATGCAGCCCAGGACATGGTTGGCTTTCTGGGCTGTGGTAAGCACATGAGCAAAAGCAGAAAGAAGAGACTGGGGGGTTGCAAGCATGCAAGCATGGCTCTTCTGTGCCTGGCGAAGACCTGGCAGTGGTGCTGGAGAAGGACAACCCTACGTTTGGGTGTTCCGGCAAAATTGCCCACAAGGCCAGCGGGCGAGCCAGGATGCATGGCTGGGAATGCTGTGGCTGGTCCTTGCATGGAGCCACCACTGCACAACGGGTGTGCCGGCCACAGATTCAGAGTCCTTGGGGGCAGGACGATGTTGCCGAGGCAGCCATAAGGTAGAGTTTCTTTTTGGCAAAAGATTATGACCCACTGAAAAATTTAGGAGAAGCAAGCATCCAACTGCCTAATTTAGTCTTTTCCTGGAAATGCAGCTGGCAACAGTATCTAGGGAGGCTCCACAACTTCACTAATTCAAAATGAAAATAATGAAAAATCAGTTTAGAACAAATTGAGATCAATGTATATCCCTTCTTAATGAGTGTGTTAATGTATAAAATGTCCCCAAGGACAGCTGTATTCTGTAGCAACTAAAAAATTCCATTATGCTGTCTTCAAAGAAAGGAAACTAGGCCAGCTCATAATGTCACTTCTAAAGTTGCATTAAGTAGCCATTGCACATTTTTCTACTTGTTAACCTCTGGATGAATAGGAATTTCCATGATTGCTTTCTCTCCTAGTTATAGTTTCTTGAAGCTCTGTGTTTTCTTCAGCTCTCAAAACCTGTGTTACCAGGGTGGAGACAGGCATTCTCACCAAGTTTTTCTCTGACCTTTTTCCCAGTCTTAATGCTTACATCTTTAAGGCTGCTATAGAGCTCTGTCTATTTATTTTATTTTGTTAAACTTCTGTGCATCTGCATCCAGGACAGTGACAAGAGAAACTATTGGACACAAAAAATGAGCTGTAAGCTCCTTGCACAGTCAAATGCAAGAGAAGTGTGGAGAAAAGGATGGTTCACTTTCAGAAAGGCAGCTGATGATACCAGCAGCTGTATTATACCCTGAAGATAACACCCTTGCTCAGGTTCACCAAGCACAAGATTTAAAAAGTGAAGCAATTTTGTGAAGTAAACGGTGAAGGTACTCTAAGAAATTCTGCTTTTGAGGATATTTTTCTTTGTGATACAGAATTCTCCACAGAAAACACATGTGGGATAAACTGTGTAGAGATAACTGTTGTATCAGGCTGCTTTCAGAATTTAGCAGGTCGTCTGGCCAGACCCTGCGATTCCTGACTGTCAAGGGCCAGCCTTGGTGATGACATCTCACACCCTTTCCAGAGAAGTTGGTCACTGACAGCTTCCACCTGACCCCGAGGGAAGGCCATCAGCATCTTTGACCAACAGGTCAAAAAGACTGAGTAAGGGCAGAAACAGAGCTTGGTAACCAAAGGAACTAGCTGAAAATAACCTTTCCCCACTTTGCTCTGAGATTCACTGTCAGAAGTACTCAGGTTGGAAGGGCTCTCTGAAGGCCACTCAAAGCAGGGCCAAATTCAAGGCTACAGCAGGCTGCTAGAGACCTATCCTGGCCACTTTGAAACTCTCAATGGATGGATGTCCCAGCACCTCTCTGGGCCACAGTCCAGGGAACCACCTTTCCCGTGAACCATTTTTTCCTAGTATCTACTCTCATTGCCCCCATTCCAAGTTGTGACTGTTGCCTCTTGTTGTCTTGTTGAATGTTTCTGAGATGTCTTCTCTGTAACCCCTGTATCTAATATGATTACCATACTCGTACATTACTTGTCTCACTCTTCGCAGGGGGTCTCATGAACATGACTGTCCTCAAGACAGAAAAAAGCCATTGTGAAAAAGTTATCCTGTAGCTTCAAGCCTATTAAAGCCAAAGACAGAGATTTGCTCCAGATTTTATATATGCTTAATGCAGATCAGATTGTCAAAGGTCCTCGGCAACCTGCTTTATACAAAGGCTTATCTGCCATTTAAATGCACCCATGGAACTCAGATAAAGAAGCATTTTGAGTTTTACCGTGGATTTTTAACAGTTCCACAATACACTTTGTTGACTGTTTTGTTTGTTCTTGACTAACTACCTTTAAAGAACAATTCAAGATGTTGATGCCTTCTAAAGATCTGACCCTTTAGATGTGGAACAAGAAGTGTTCCAGGAGTGGATGGACAGATGTTTTGGCAGCTGGCTCCCACACACTTCAGCAGGAACACAAGAATACCTGTCAGCTTCTGTGGAGTTTTTGCCAAAAAACATAGCAGGTTGTGTAATTATAACAAAGATCAATATGTGCACTTCAATAAATCTGTGAAAGCCCCTGTTTTTTTTGCCTACTAAGGCTTATTTTGAAGTGTGCCTTTGGAAAACCCAGGGAAGAAAAGAAGAATCATGTAGGTCAATTCTTGAAGAATTGCATGAAATTGCCTTTTACTCCAGAAGTATCAGAATGACTTTCTAACAGTCTCACAGCAGCTTTTGTGGCATGAGAAGAATCTATACTTTACTTAAGTGTCACTGCCCTGAATCCCCCCTTCTCACACAAAACACCTACACCAGGACTTGCAGTCTTGACTCGTGAGATTTGGTTCCTTAATACTATTATTGCCTTTGATGGAATGTGTATGCAAGTTTGTTATTACTCTTACTTAACTGTTGTCAAAACTTCTTCTTGTTTATTTTTGGGGGTTAAGCAAAAGGGAGAGTTTGTATCTGAATCAAACCTAACCAAGCCAGGTGGCCATAAAAATACCTGGTTGCACTATATGTTTCACCATATGTTAAAAGCTCAATCTGTTAAGTGCTTCCAGAAGCCAGTGGGCACCCTACAGGGTACGTCTCTAAGGTATTTCACAATAAATAAATATTATCTATGAAATTTTGATACCACAAAGCGAGCCAGTTCTTCAGTGCAGTTACACGGAGGAAAGAATCGGATTTAACATTTCCCTCAAGGGAGGCAGAACAATCACTTGAGCATTAATAAAAAATAATTATTTAGTATAATTCAGTGGGTATTTAGCTTGCTTTTGAAAGCCCTGGTGAAATGAACGTGAAGCATTAGTGATTGCCAGGATCCTCACAGCTAAGAGGGAACACGGGTGAGATTTCAGTGTTTCCTACTTTAGGGAGCTGCTCGCAGCATCATGTCAAATGTGGGTGGCAAAGGGACAGATTGAGAAATCTTAGAAAAACACTGGGGTTTTTTTTCATGAGCATGAATGACAGAGGCACTAACATGTATAGGAGTGAGTGGATAGTGGAGAAAACTGGACCCACCAAGATGCAAACCTTCTCTATTAGAAAAAATAAATGGTTTGAAATGTTCTACATGTAACTTTCCACAGCAATGTTTTAGCATTGTGATAAATATGGAGATCTGCACATAAAAATCAGATTTCATACAAAACCCAGAACCCTGAGTTCACAAGGCCCAATTTCTTTCATTGGCATAACCAGGCAGAGAAAACCACTTTTAAAAGCCATTCCTCCCATGTGAGAACTGCAGCCCTGTGGGGAATACAGTCCTGGATCTTTAGATATGTAATTCCTCCATGCTTTCTGGCTACTTTTTGAATGAAATCACATTAAATTCAAAAGTGAAATAAAAACTCAAGAGAAAACCATACAACTCCTGCTGAAGCAAATGACACCAGGAATAGTGTTTAAGCAAGCAGTCCTGCATTTGTTCCTACTTTTTTTCCCTTGGGTTCTCCTTTCAATGAAACGTTGTGGATAATGTTTCTCACTGGTGCAGCCCCAGCTTGCCGTGCAGCCCAGACCAGCAGCCATCAAAACACTCGCCTCTTCCCAGGGCTGCTTCTGAAAGTAGTTATGTGTCTGCTAGCTATCACACAGAGGAGTAGACAGGACAAATCCTTACCTATCCAAACCTGCACCATAACAGGGACAGAATTTTAAAGAGAAGGAAGTGCTTCCATCACTTCATCATGCATTGTAATTTGTGAACGGTTTTAGGTTAAATAGAGAATGTATTTCATTTTGAGCTTTAAAAAATACATCTCCCTTAAAAAGAGTATGAACTTATTTGCATTTCAAAACCTACATGAACTAAGGGGTAGTGTAAATATGTTTACAGAAGGTAACCTTCACTTGAGGGTAGTCAAAGGGTCTTCAGAAAGGCCAAAAAAGCAACTTGTCACATAGCACAAACACAGAAGTAGTCTGAAAATATTGAAAACCTAAACAAACACAGGTATTACTTTACAGACTAAATAAAATTCAAAATATTAATTGAAGATATTTAGGACTTAAAGCATTAAGAAGAAAAACTGGAGAGGAATAAAAGTTACCCAGGAGATGCCAAGAAATGAAGGCACGGGAAAGCAAAATTCAAGACATGAACAGGCACCAGGTGTTCCTTCTGCTGTGTTGTACACCATGAACCAGTATCCCACTGAGTGCATGAGCTTTTTACCTATTAAGATTATGAACTATTTTTTACAGGCTCCTCTTTTTTTCAAGGTCTCCCTTGAGAGGGAGGATATGACATCAGAGATGGAATGAAGATTTTTTTGAGAAACAGCCTCCCACAATCCCCTCGGTGTTTCTGTTCTCCATCATGGTCTGTAAGCCTCCTTCCAAGTTGGGATGGATTATTTAAAGGGTGCTTGACTGGTGTTAGAGATGGGCTAAGGAAGAAGCACCAAATGTGACCAAAGACAATCATATGATGAGAGTGGCTTGCTGTTAGAGCTGTGGTAATGCAGCAATGAGTGGAGGGGAAGCCTGGGAGGAAGAAATACCACCAAAATGGAAGTAGGACCTCCCAGACTACAGCAGGACTGCAAGGTAATGCTGACTGTGGTTTGATGAAATAGACTGTGAAATAAAAATAGTAGTGATTAGGTTCAGACACAACTTCACTTTCACAGTATCTTAACCATACTGAGGAATTAAGAAAAGAGAGAAAAAAATTTCTTGTGACTTCACAGGCACTCTGGATATCTTTCAGGCTCCTGAGATGATTAAGCAAATTACAGCTTAGAGCATTAGCTCTGTTTATAGTCTCTGCAGTGGGACCCTTAGAGTGACAGTGACTGGTAGAATCACAAACAGGGATTAAAGGAAGGTCTGAATCTCTGGGTTGCAGGATTAATTCATTAAATGCATTAACTCAATGGGCCATAAACACAAATCTTTCTTTGTTGTTAGACTTGAAAGAGAAAATAAAGTATTCTGAAATGCTGACTGCTTTCATAAAACATTTGCTTCTCTGGTGGTACGTTAGCAATTTCAGCTGCAGAATAATTCTGGGAAGGATGGAAGATTTCCTGTGCTGTATTCTTTGCTGGCTCTGCAGAGCCAGCTTTGCTCTGATGTAACGGGAAAGATTCTTCCCTTCCATGCATCATCAGCGAAAACAGTTCCTAGCGCTCATTTACATGATGGATTGATGCCAGTTGCACATGTAGAAAGCCACATAGAACCACCAAAGACATAACTCTGTATATATTTGAGTAAGTTTAGAGCCAACTCAGGATAAACTTTTCCAATGGAAATGGCTAGAATTTTACCCCATAATTTTCTTGTCATCACTTCCATACCTGGCATGAGGGTTTTCTAAAACTGTAGGTTATCCTTACCTGGCAGCAAACATACACAAAACAAAGCCAGAATTTAAATGCGATTAGGAAAACTATAATTAAATATGTCTGAATTTGGGTCAACTATTAACTGTTCTCCTTCATCCCATGACCAGAAAGTGTCACACAAAAAGTAAGAGTTCCTGAGCTCTCACTACCAGAGAACAGGAGCTTGCTGGTGCGAACTTACACTTGACAGACAAGCAGGACACTTAGTTCCCACTGCAACAGCTCTGCATTCAGTTGATTCATGGTGAAAGCACTTGGAGATTTGTCTGTGGACTTGCCATCCTCTAGGTCTTAGAAAGTATGTGAGAAATGTTGCTGGAAGCGGAGCTGTCACTGTGAGGTTCTAACACATACAATCATACAATCACACTGAGATAAGCAGCAGCTAGAAAACATAGCTCGGTGAGGGGTGGTAGCAGGCACCGTGCTACTAAAGTAACTAGATATCAAAGCTCCTGAATAAACCTACAGCCTTTAACTTCCAGAGCCAGAGTGAGTCTGGTTAATATAAAGCAAACAGGAGGCGTATGTCTGAGGCATGCCAACTTTAAAAGACTTGAGTTGTTTTTAGAAAAGAATGAGGCCCACGGCATGGGCCAGATCTACAGCTATGAGATCATTTCTCTAACGACCTTCCTTCCATAGTCCTGACATGATATAAACTGGTGTGGTATTTATGCATGCTGGAAACTCCTTTGATACGTTTTAGAGCTTTAAGTAAAACCAGCTGTCACCGCTCCGGTGTAAGAAATACTGCAAGGACTCACACAACGCACTTGTCAGGTTCTCGGATAGATTCGCGGAAAGTGCCACAGGTGCAGTGAGATTTAAAACACAGGTCATCTCAGATACTCCAGAGTTAGTGGATGACTGTCAAAAAGATGAAGAATATGTCTCAGGATCAAGCTGAGCTTGTTTTGAACATGCTGCCATTCTTTGTTGAAGGACTATTGTCTTCTAATTTGACAATCAGATGCTTAGGAACACATGAAAGATGCTCTCGACATCCACTACTGTAGCAAAGAGGAAAAGTAACAGAGAGTAACAATGCACAGCTTACCTTCTGTATGGCCCCATGGTCTAAGGAACACTTTAACACCTTGCCTCCCCACCACTAATACCAGATCACAGCTCTGCATTAGCTTAACAGACGCCTCAGGACTTGTCTAGCCTTGCCCTGGCTCATCTGCTCTTGACCTTATTTTTAGCCTGGTTTTACCTGTAACAATGCATTGCCCATGGACAGGTGACTACTGCCTGGCTTGCCTAGCCATAACAGCCAAGTTAGCCAGAAGTCTGATGATTAATGTGTACCTTGTTTTAGCTGTAGCTTCCCTTTAATTAGTATTACCATGAGGAGTTATGTTAAATATACAAAAAAACCCCTAACAAAACCTTAGATATGATCACAGAATAACACTACCTGTAGACCAGTAAGAAAGAAGAATTATAAACAGTCTGCTTGATGACCTGTATCAATAACAGAGTGGACACAAGATCAACATGGGAAAAACTCCACTGTCAGGAGCAGAAATCTCCAAGTGAGGAACTGAGGCCAGAAGTCACCCATGGCCACAGCAGCAAAGACAGGGGTAGCTATTGGCAAATTCCCACTTAAAAGTTTTAGATGCATTTTTAAAATAATTAGATAACAAAGTGTATGTGTTAGTTGCATTCCTACTGTACCACAAGTAAGTGAACACACAGAAACTCCACAGCCACAGAACAGACTATTTGTGGAGAAAGACTCTCAGTCTCCCTGAAGTGAAAGCAGGATCCTCCCAGAAAAGTAACACCACTGCTTAACAGTTAAGCAACCAACTCGTGCTTTCAAAAAGGAAGCTCTGACTAAAGAGGCGATTTATCCATCAATAAATCTCACAGCAAGTCCTCATAGGAGAGAAAACAGATAATTTTTGTTTCCTTCATCAGAAAGTGAGGTAGTGAAATATATATATATATATGGGTTTTCTCAACATACTTTGCTGATAAAGTATGGCCCTGGCTAGACATCCAGTGCATACTGGGCTGTGGCAGACAGGCTGCTGGTATCACCCAGCAGAGTTGAGAGCTGGCATATTTACTTTGGACAAATGACCTGAGAACAAGAGCTGAAAAGTGGAGATAGGCAAGAGGGGACACAGAGAGAAATGATCTTTGCACAGTCTGAGGCTTGTTAACATGATCTGGGATACTGCTAATAAACTGACAAGTGACAAATATGCCTTTTTCTCTTTTTTCTCCAGATCAGTGGAGTGAGTTACATTTATGCCGCTAGTCAGTAATAAATTGAAGTTTTTGCACTTTAATTCTGTCAGGTAAGGGCCATAATCTATTTGTATACATGAAGAAGATTTGAGCATTTGGATCTGACTCTTTAAGAGACCTGACTGATATTTTATGCTGGTGGTTACAAACAAATACAGAATACGTAGCAGAAGTCTGCACATCACAGATATATATATATAAAGCAAGCAAATCCGTTCCTTTTTTGTTTTACACAATACTAAGTTCTTCAATTAAATGTCAGTGTATAACTGCTCATGTCATAATTGCAGACAAACATCACAGCTTCATGTACTACCCGGACAGTCCAAAAAAGTCCAAGACCAGAAGCATTTATACATAATGCTAAAATCAGTCATGAAGTGAGCCCTTTAAACAGTTGTAATAAAAGATGAAAAAGATCAAGGAAAAAAGCCACATTTTGCAAAATCATCAGATGTATCAATGTCTAAAAGTACGAAAAAAGCATCTTTAGAGGCTCTGGTATTCACTTTGTAGATGAGAAAAAGTCAGCAACAATTTCCAGACTGGTCCATTGCTGAAATGCATACCTGGATACCTGGTCTGCTAGAACGAAACATATGTTTGGGCATGTGAGGACTCTCTTGGTTATTACAGCTCAGACTAGCCAGCCCCTTACTTAAAAAGTTTCCAGCTAGGATGAGAACAGAGTGCATGACTTTCAAAGTCTCTCTCCCAGGAACATCAAAGAGCTCTGCATTAGCAACCCTAGATGTACTCATGGCTTCATGTGTCATTAAATCGGTCTGAAAATAATTTTATTTCACAAAGAAGCACACTTAAAGAGACCTTGGATTCATAATTTGAATAATGCATTATAAAAGGATAGGGAAATTCAGAAAGGGGGTGCCTTAAAAGTCCGCCACATTTTGACAACATAGGATGCATTCATAATTTATTTGCTGACTCGGAACTTGCTGGAAGAAGAAATGCTGGATGCTTGAGTTTTCTGCAGCTGTGGGCAGCTTCTCTGAGATCCCTAAAGACTTTAGAAGAGTGCCAGGGCCTAAACTCTTTAAACAGCTATTTTCAGTAGCAGACCACTATTATGAACTTTCAATGCTCTAGGAAATTGCTTTAACAGAGATCTAGCCCCCCAGTGCTCATTAATTAAATTGTTATAATAAGGTCTCAAAATTATTTCAGTCCTGCTTTGTATTCCTTATTGCTAGGAATCTGAGCCAGCTTCTGTCAGCTGTTCAAAACACAGAAAGAGCAAAGCTTCCTACCTGGAAAAGAGGGCTAGAGAGGCTGGCAGGAGCTCAGTCCTCTGCAGCTTCAGGTCACCATGAGATGGACTCCCAATTCAAAACCGTCCCACAAAACATCATGCGTACACAGCACCACCTGGGCACCAGGGAATGGAGAGCTCTTTGCGGAGAGCTTCAGATAGGACTAAAAGTCATAACTATCATGTGCATTAGAGAGAGATTATTTCCTTATCTCACACCTTGATACCATGTATGTTAGCAGCATGTATCCATAAGCCAACCTAGAAATTTCTCTGTCACTAGGAGCAGAAGCGCACCCACCACACAGCTGGCTTCTTCTGGCCGCCGCTAATCTTTAAAGTACGGTTAAAATAGAAAACAAACCCACACTCAAATGTCAAAGCATGGGGGTGGGGGAGGTGGACAGCAGAGGAACAGTCCCCACAAGCTATCAGTAAAAACAGGAATAACTGCAGCAGAAAATAGAGCTCAAAGAAAGAGAAGTCCAGTCACACTTTACAAGTCCCTGCATATATAAACACATTTAACACCACAGAACTTGTATGAAAAGCTTGTATTTTCTAGCTCCAGAAATATCCCTAGTATCATTTAACAATTTAAATTGACCACATCATCTGCTTTCCCACTCCTGCACAGAAGCATGCCATGCTTCTTATCTATCTAAATGATGCTCTTAAAACACATTTCTCATTAGAGAAGAAAGGTTCTGCTAACCTCCAGTTCACCGGCTGCTCTTCTTCTGTGACAGAAAAGGTAAATTAGTTTCTACAATACGGTATTCAACACTGTTAGCAATTAGCCAGTAACTTCATGGCTGGTCATCCCTTGTTTATAGACATCTCCGCAGATTTTCAGCTGCTCTCTCCCTAACAGAGGAAAAGAGTTCCTCAGATCCATTCAAATGAATATTTCTCAGTATTTAGCTTTGTTAGTTAATTTGTTGTAAGGAATGCTGTTGCCAAGGATGTTTAGAGTTACTGTCTGTAAAGCTAGTTTACAATTTCCCTCCACGATCTGGACAGCTCAGGATGCAAGAAGCCTTTCTCGATGGATTGCATTCTCCTCAAAGCAGTGACAGCTGGCTGTCGATTGTCTGATGCTACCTGCTAGTCAAAATTACATTTATCCTATTTTATTTCAACTCTGAAACGTTGAACTTTCTGGTAAACTTTCTAAGTCAATGTGAGAACACAACCATACAAACAGGAGGGGTAGCGGTGCTGGGATTGACCAGCACTGCTACTCAAGACCTCCCACTGGTCTCAAGGTACCAACTGGCTGTGGAAACTCTAAACCTCTAGTGTGATAGAAGCCAACAACAAGAGACGATTTTCCTGCCAAGTAATAAAACCAGGAAACTGTATTTATAAGTAGATAAACTGGAGGTGGTATGGGAAACAGGAAAAGCAAAAATCTGCAAAAGAACAGTTTCTTTACCATAAAAGCCTAAGGAAATTCTACTTGGAGTAGACTTTCTTCATAATTTTTCCTTATGTATAATTTTCTTCCATCAAAGTGGCTCTTCCATCTTCTGTTTTGTTGGGACACCTAACTACTATTTTGGTTGTTCATTTCACTTAGATGAAGGCAGAGATGCATTTATATCCAGTTCCTTAATTTTAAATGCTGTGAAAGGAACCTGTTCTTGCCACCATAAAGGTGTAACAGGAGCGTGGCATGGCCTGTGCTCATCTGTACTCCCAGCCACAGCCATTATCTCTACCGAGCAGCTCACTGTCTACTGTCAACAACAATTACACTCCAATCATCGCTTTATCTGTCTTAAGCCTCTGAAAGTCTGCAAAGTCTGCTACACTGTCCAGACAGAACAGCAAGACATCAAGACAGAACACAGCTCCATTTGATAGGGGATTATTCAGAGCAGGGAGGCATGCCTTGCTAAAAGCTGAACAGTAGTAAAAAGACAAATGACTCTCCCTAGCTCTTGTTGATGAAAGGTATAGAGATTCTTCCTACCAAGGAAGGATTTCTATATGCCACCAACATGCAATTTAATGGTTCACCCAAAAAGATATACCTTAAAATCTGTGCTGTGGACCAGCACCACAAATGACAGAATATCCCTGTCATGGAGGCCTGTCAGTCTGATCCATGTGAGTGGTAAGCACTCCTGTTGGCTCGGAAAAAATCCTTTGTCCTTTTCCAGGATGGCTTTTGTGCTCTTTTGCCTATGGAGAAGCAGAAGGATGGCTCCCTCACTGAGGAGCTCCAGGCTGAAGGCCTGTGTGTTGCTAACACACACCGAGCCAACACTGCTG
Organism: Athene noctua; assembly: GCF_965140245.1. Lineage (NCBI taxonomy): Eukaryota > Metazoa > Chordata > Aves > Strigiformes > Strigidae > Athene > Athene noctua. The sequence goes on from NC_134040.1 coordinate 50,707,471, forward strand.
TCCAGCTGGAGAGGAGAGCTGTGAAAAGCTGAAGCTGGTGAGGCTAAGCTTTTCCATTAATGTAATTACCAACACTGAAAACACATCGTAAAATCCAAGGAAAAAATGTCAGTTGTGAAGAGGTGGGGCACAGTAACCTGCTACTTTAAAAATGCTGAAGTACGAGAATATTTTGATGGCACCACACTGGAAAACCCAGTAACACCCCTAACTAGCACTGATGACCAGTTAATGCTGAGAGTTTGGTACTCTCTACTGCCTGAACAGCCTTCCTCTGATGTGTTGCTAAGTTCAAAGATGAAGCTTGGAAATCTGGACGATACAGCTGGAGGACTGGCTGAAGTGGACATTTGGCCTGATACAATAAAACATCTGAAATCTAAAAGGACAAATGAGAAGTGGAGGGGGGAAGAGATGAAGCTCAGTCAAAATGCCAAAGCTAGAAGCTCTGCATATAAAGAAATGAAAGAAGACTTCTGAATTTATCAGGGCTGAAACAATCTCTTTCCAGCTCTCATAAATTCACGCCTGTTCACAGAAGAGGTGCAACAGAAGGAATAGCTGAGCCAGTTTCCCTTCCAAACTGAATAAACCTCTTTACAGGTATAAAACGTGAAATTATTCTTCAACATCTTCAGTCTCTCTTCTGATGTGGTTACAATAGACAAAGGGCTGGGTTTGGGTTTTTTCAATATTTCCAGGTATCAGCTGTCACTGACGTGGTTGCACAGGCATGACACTTGTCTGCCTTTCATGCAGGAAGGCTGATGTGTCTGCAAAGGAATAGCTTTGGTAGATTAGGTCATATATGTAAGGCGCTGGTCACCACAAATGAGCATGCCTGCATATTATTAAACACCAGATTTTGTTTCAGAAGAGATATTTAGTGTTGGCATTTTAACAAAACAATCCTTACAGAAGTGGATGAGATAAATTATGTGATATCCCTAAGAACAGCCTACAATAGCTATCCAGCAGCTGCAGGAGCAATCATATCCCCATTTAGATTAGGAAAAAATATTGTGTTTGACCAATAATTTTTCACTTCCATCACACTTGAGATTTAGGCTTATTTTTTGTGTTAGTGAATTTAATGAGAAGAATTCAGCTTCATTTCTAAAGGAACACACAAAAGAGAAAATCATTCAGTTAAGCTGGTAGAGGTGAAAAGAAAAAATAGTTAACCTAAACACTGAAAAAGATATTCTTGTAAAGTATGTCAGTATGGACAAGGGTAGCATAAGCAAGCACTGCAGCTTGGCTAATGCCTTCTCAAATCCAAATTTTAGAACAGAACTCATATACCGAGTTTTTGTGTCTTTGTGTCCACAGGTAAACACTTCAAACTGTGTTTTCAAGGGCTTCACTCAAGTCATCACCAATGAGAAACAGGCATTTTAAGAGCAATATATAGTGAAGTATTCAACTGCAGAGCTCTCCTCTCTGACAGAGTGTTGGAGCATTACTACTACAGATAAAAACTGCTAATTATGCTAAGTTGTTAATTCATTAAAAAGACAGAAAAGACAAGACATAACATCCACTTGGCGGAAGCTATAAAATGATGACATGGAAAGTGCATTGAACAGTTTCATTAAACAAGCTTCTTCCGTGCTTTTCAATTAATTCTATAAATAATTTTGTGACAGTGTTTGGTATGCAGTAACTCTGCTGGGAAACTCCAGGCCAGAAATGAGCGCTTCCTGCCTTGTGAGTGAACTTCACCTCCTGAAGCTTGATGTGCTTCTGCTTTACCAGTCGCAACCCCATCCCAGCGTATTTTTCCAGAGGAGGTTTCAGGGAAGAGCACTCGCTTCATGACTCCAGGTGTGCTTTCCTCACGTGGCCACCAGTGCAGACTAAAGCCAAGGCAGCGAACATAATGGGCAGACTCAGCTGTTAGATGGCTTATGCAGAGATAAACATTTAAAGGAGATAGAAGAATGGAATTCACAGCCACATAAAAGGAATAACGAAGTGTGTAAAACTGGAAAAAAATGTGGGAAAATATTTATGCAGTCCATATTACTAAAACAAAGAGAAGTTCAAACACCCTTCCAATGATGCCATGAGTCACAAATTATGCGTGTGTTCGACAATGGGCCATTTCCTTCCAATGTCTTACTACTGAGTTACTCGTTAATGTAGTTGAAAGCATAATTGTCCTTAATTGTTCAGTTGTCACTAAGTGGATTCCAACCTTCTGACATGACAAAGCCCAACGACTGTCTTTTGGAGAGTGGCCTGTCAGATGAGCCCATGCACCTGCAGCAGTACTGACCCAAGCCCAAGGCAGGCTTCCTCCACTGCAAGCGACCAACTGTTGGGCAGCGTCGGGAGCCAGGGCTTAGATAAAAGTCTGCATGTATGACAGGCTGCTGAAGGACACAGAGCTGGGAGCTCAATGCCTCTACCCCAACGGATGGCAACCAAGGATGATCTTGGCAAAGTTTTCCTGACAGCTGAACAATGGTTCCTCAGATGCTTCATCTGCAGTGTGGCAATTTCTACCTGAGAAGTCCCCAGCAAACTCTGCTTTGGGCAAACCTGCAAAACTGTGGATCTAATATAAAACCTGGTGACTTCAGTGCAAAGACTTGATGTGTTTGGGTCAAGATTATCACAGATTATCTAAAACACTGAGTGATGCATTTCAACATCCAAACTATCAACATCTCAACCTCTAGTAAACACTGCACATTGGTATTACACTGTAAGAAGGAAACTACATACACACAAAGTCGTCTTTCCTGCAGAGCACCATCTAATGTATATATACACACACACATATTTATATACATGATGTTTAAATAGATATGTTAGCTTATAATATTTAGGTATTAAGGTGTATGAAATTAAAGTTTTGAGGATGTTTCATTCGGTCATCAACCTTATCTCAAGCTGAAATACTTCCACTGTTCAACTAACTCATACACAAAAGCTGGCTGGAATAATGAAGATAGAATAATTATTTTTTTTTTTTTTTTTTTTTAGAAAAATACTTGAAGTGGGGGATTACAAATGTATTCCAGATAGCTGTTCTGGGTTGACAAGTTCTGATTCCTCATTACAAAATATTATTCAGTGTCACACATACACACTACTGTACATTTTGTGCAATCATAGCAAGTCAGTCAAAGCCTCTCCTGTCTCCTAGTTATACATTTTCTCTAAGAGACGATTTTAAAACTGGAAGGGATAAAAGGGGAAGGGAGCAGTACTGAATTTATAGCCAATTCTCAAATCTCACAATTCCTTATGAAACAAAATCTCTCCTACCCACAGCCCTGGTTATAACGATTTAGAATATGACCCAAGTGTGATATACTTACAAAAACCATACAGTTTGACATTACATAAATACTGACGTCACAGAATTTTCAGTGAAAAAACCAGCAAATATGCATCTTAAAAGTTTTAATTTTGACTGTCATACCACAAAACTGGTTTAGAAACAGAAGATAATCCCACATTAGCTTTCTTGTTTCTTTTCAGGGAGGGAAAAAAAGTCTTCTGCAATGTCCAAAACACTGTCCCCTCAGTAACTGCAACGGAAGTTATTTCATTATGGATTCATTACCCTTTGATACTTTCCTTTTTTTCATATAGACTCTTATACAGAGAAGCACTTTTTTTTCCTCCTTCCATCTCACCAAATTCCTATTAGTGAGCCAACCTTGACTGCACCTCGCACAGATGTGTTATGAATATAACTCACAGTGTTTCCACACAGGATATTTTGATCATTCCCCTCTCCTTCTCCCCATCCTGATCCCGTCCAAAATAGCACAGTGTCATAAATTCTCCCATTCTGACCTCCATCTCTTTCTGGCTTGAAAGATGGTGCCATTTACGTTTACTTGAATAAGCAGCAACTAAGGAGAGGGAGTTTTTTCAGAGGTTAATTTCTGCTCTGTCTGTGCTGTCTGACATCGGGGGTGCAGTAGGCTGGAAATACCTTCTGTAGGAGATTACTATGCACACTGTTAACTTCTTGATGCCCAGAACTGATCTCCCCCCTGGACATTTACAGTTTGATGTCAAGACCATTCAGATAAAACCATAAATTTCCAACTCTTATATTCAAATGAATTTGAATACGATATTTGAACATTACTGATAGAACCTCACCATAATGTGTGAATAACCAAAATGCCATTTATTTGTGGAACAGCATTTCAAGCCAGCATTTTGTGCCCTGTATGCCTCTTCAATAGCGTACTCTCTTGATGAAGCTGTTCCCTGAAGCCAAGGAATTTCCCCGTTAATGAAGAGTTGCCAACTTTCCCTATTTGGCGAGCAGGGTCCCATTCTTGCGCCTCTCTCGATTTCCTGTACAGTACTGTTTTAATGAGCCCTCCAGTCTGGTGGAAAGCTAACAGAGACGGCAAAATAATAATAATAATAAAAAAAAGAATAACCTGAGAGGGGAGAAGATTTAGGAAGAATTTTCCACGGAATATACAACGGGTCTGACTATAAATATGACAAAAAGAGACAGTTCTCCTCAAAAGGCAGATCAAATGGTAGAGGGGAAACAGCCCTGGTGTGCACACTGTTGTGGGGCAGGCGAGGGTGAAGAAGGGAGAGAAAGGTGGCCAGAATATGACAAGAACTGTTTTAAAGTGTACATAAGTGATCTCTGGACCTGAATATACAGCAGGTTTCATTTTACCAGGCGGCCTGGTAACAATCCTATTCTCAGTGAGGATGGTTAAGACCTCCACATAATACTGAGATAAAACTCACAAGGATTATTTCTAACTTTTTGAAACTAGAGGTCCAGATTACACAGTACTTTATGTTCAAATTTGTTGCTGAGTTTTTACTCTGCCCTTTCACAGTTTCAGACACATAGAAGGACCTCTTAAGCTAATGCTAATCAGCAAATTTAATTAATTTCAAACAAAATTACAAAGAAAAAATGCTTAGTCAAATACTATTTATGTTTCAGGAGCACAGGAATACTGTATGAATAGCAGCTATAAAGACAGTCCAAGGCACCAAAAGAAATGAAGCTGAAGCGAGTGTTGGAAGAAAACATAAGGTGAATAGAGGATAAGTACTTTTTGCACAGCCAAGTATCTTGATAGTTTGTTTGACAGAGCTATGTCAGTGGACATGGTTAACAACGCAGCAGATACAGTCCTGATGCATTCTGTGATTAGCAAAGAAGCAGCATGTAAAACTAACTGAAGAACTTGTAGAGGGATCTTGTCATACAGATTGATTAGGAGATGCTGGAAGCTGAAATTCACTGCTGATTAAGTACTAACTAGCTCCCAGCAGATAACACAATGAAGCACACGCCTAAGCACAGCATTGAGCTGTGCACAGGCTAAAAGAAGCCTGAGCATCAGGAATTTCGTCCATGCAACAACACTACAGCTGCAGATGTTGGACCCTTACACCAGCCATTTCACTCTACAGCTCCTCTCCCATTCAGCAGCGCAACAAAGACAGCCTCTTTCCACTCGTAAGGGAATACAGCAACTTGATTTATCAAATCCAAGAGCTGGTTACTTCATCCTTCTCCTTCCAGAGGGGTGCCATGCTGCCCTCCCAGACTCTGAGCAGCCTGGGACACAGACCCTGCTGCATTTGCACAAGTCCATTACTTGCTGCAGTTACAGGAGTTGCACTATTCCAAATGCCTGTGGCAGCACTAACATCTTTATTCTCCTATGAAATGTTTCCTGTGTCCAAAACTGCTGCATGCAGCATCATGCTGTAGCCAAGTACCATTTCTCTTTCAGTTGCAAGCTGGGGACACCCCAATGCTGAGCTGTCCTTTTGCCTTTGTCAGGCAGAGAGACTGCAGCAAAAACAAGGATCTTACCCTGTGTAACAAGTATCTACTGTCACTTCCATCAATAGGAGCATGAATTGCCTAGTGGCATCCCTAACAGAGATAAAACAGAAGAAGAAAAAGCAGTTTTGTCTCCCCTAGTATATTTAACAGTGCTGTCACACAGTCACTTTTTCACAAGGGCTTAGAGACCCACAGAAGGAGAAAAAGCTTTTTAATTTGAGCACAGGTATATTCTCTTTTGGGAATTTTTGTGGGAAGGATCACCCAATTTTTATCCTCAATTAAATTCTAGATAATACTGATAAATGGCAAATCTACATTTCCAGACTGTTGCACATCAACACAGATACAAGCAAAGAACTGTCAAACCATATAAAATAAAGGCAGTTGATATTTGGAAAGAGGAGAACTGCTAGATCTAAAAGTAAATTGAGATTCTAAGTTACAGGAAACCATTTTTCTTTTCTGACATAAAAGTTACTTTAAAAAATGGCAGTACTTGATCTTGAAAAATACCTACCTTGAATGAGCAAGGCAGACAATAACCTGAACAGGTCCATATGGCATTTCTGCTCTTTGTTTTTGGCAGACTTCATATAATCTCAATAGTGTCATCCAAAAAAGCAGACTTCAGCTTGGATTCAATTACTAACTAGCACAAAGGCTATCTTATCCCTACTACAGATTCAGATTTGATAGTGTGGCTGCACTGGCCAGATCCCCAAAGGAAGATGGGAGAGTGAGTAACATAAGAGTAACAATCAAAACTAGTTGTTTAAAATGATGATGCAACTGAAGCAATCAATACAGCAAAAGTGTAGAACTGGCATGACAGCAAATAATACTAATTTTTTAAAAATTCATCAAAGTGTTAGTCACAGATAATAAACCTCTCTTTCTTGCCACATGGAATTTCAGCCATTTTTCAAAATTCCACTGGCATAAATATAAAGGAAAAGCTCCAACTATAAACTATCACTTTATGTTGTTGTAACTCGGGTTCCTGCTTTTTTTCCATAAATGTACTGTAAGTCAGCATTCCAAGACCAACAAACATCTCCAAACTCAAGATATTTCCAAACAGCACATGTACCACTATATTGTCCAAAATAATGGCAAAAATATGTACGAAGCCATTCTCCTCTAACACCACATAAAAAGAGGAAAGGAGTGCACCAACAAAACATGCTGATCTGCACAAATGAGATCTTGGGTTTAAATAAGACAACAAAAAGCTTCAATAAAACAACTAGAGCAAAACCATCATGATATTTCTGAACTGAAAAACAAACAACGTGGAGGTCAGCTCTCACTTATACCGGCTGAAATTCAGTGTAGCCATGAGTCAGACACAGTATCTACATGGGACTTGGGAAGTGTAGATTTGGTTTTAAGCTCTGCTACAGACTGTGGAGCAGTCTCTTCCTAACCTTGGGCATCAGTTTACCCACTTCCAGTTGAGGTAACAACTTGCAGTGTCTTTGAAAATCTCCCTTAAGCTGTAACTATTATATTCACCCTAAATAAATCTCCACAAAAGGTGCTAGAAACTAAAAGGTTTCATGGAGGGTCTTCTTGTTCAACTCTACTCTTCCAAGGAAAAGGACCTGAAGGAATTCCCTGTTCAGCAAAGCAGCAGGCTTTTCTTCTTGGAATTTGGCTTTTCCTGCTGTGAAAAGCCAGCTGATGCCTCAGTTTCTGTGGCATTTGAGCCAGAATCGTGTCTTTTACCTTTGCAGCAGTTTAAAACAGGTCATGAAACTGTTTTCTTACCTTGCATAGAAAAAGGAAATACCCACCTCCTGAGGAAGAGACAAATGCTTTTGGCTCAAGGATAACGTGCCAAAAACATCAGTGCTGTTTAGAAGACCTCTCTGTCACCTGGCAGGTGGTTTTAATTTTTTCCTCTAAAGTCACTCAGCAAAATCTTACTTCTCCTGCTCTCTCTCATTTCACCTGGACATGAGCAAGCACCTAGGAGTCACTCAAGTCCCAGAGTACACAAATGTACCAGTCGCTCCATTCTAATTGTAGATAAGGTGCTGATAAGCTAACAGTATCAACAGTGACTCGAGTGGGATGCTACAGTAAATTTGTTAAATGCCGACAGAAGAAACTTGAGGTTCCAAAGGTCCCTGTTATTTAAGCAAAATCAGGAATATCTCATAGTCTTCTGATCTATGGTGTAAGGACACTTCTGAACACCCATGTGCATGTGGACAAGCCCTTGCTCTCTATAGGGCACTTTGTGCCTAAAGGGGACCCTCAGGACTCAAGGCAAGGAGAGTACAAGAGCTGCAAGCTGCCAGGACTTGCTACTGACTCAGGAACATCACTGCAACTGTGTGATGCCCACAAGGCACAGGGACAAAAAGTAGCAAAGCTCTACTAGGGATGCTTGCTATCCTGTAATATTATTCACTTTTAGTACTTACAATGTGAGTCAGGTTGAGGTATGTTTTTATCAAGTAATTCGAAATGCTTGTGTTTAAATAGTTTAAAAAAATTCAGTGCCACATAAACCCTAACCCTCGCAGATAACACCAAGTTAAGCAGGAGTGTTGATCTGCATGAGGATAGAGAGGCTGTATGGAGAAACTTGGATAGGTTGGATCAGTGGGCCAACATTAACAGGATGAGCTTCAACAAGGCCAAGTGCCAGGTCCTGCACTTGGGCCACAACAACCCCATGTGTCACTACAGGCTTAGGGAGGTGTGGCCAGAGAGCTGTCTGGAAGAAAAGGATCTGGGGGTTCTAACTGAGAAGCAGCTGAACGTGAGCCAGCAGCGTGCCCGGGTGACCAAGAAAGCCAAACGGCATCCTGGCTTGTATTAGGAATAGTGTGACCAGCAGAAGTAGGGAGGTGATAGTGCCCCTGTACTCTGCACTGGTGAGGCCACACCTGGAGTATTGTGTCCAGTTTGGGGCACCTCAATACGAGAGACATCAAGGTGCTGGAGCGAGTGCAGAGGAGGGCAACGAAGCTGGTGAAGGGCCTGGAGAATAAATCCTATGAGGAGCAACTGAAGGAGCTGGGACTGTTTAGTTTGAGGAAGAGAAGGCTGAGGAGAGACCTCATCACTCTCTACAGCTACCAGAAAGGACACTGTAGAGAGGTTGGTGCTGGTCTCTTCTCACAGGTAATTACTGACAGAACAAGAGGGAATGGTTTAAACTCCAACAGGGGAGGCTTAGACTGGACATTATGAAAAAAATTTAACAGAAAGAGTGGTCAGACAGTGGAATAGGCTGCCCAGGGAGGTGGTGGAGTCCCTGGATGTCTTTAAGATATGTTGGAGGAGATGGTGTAGGGGAGAACTTTGTAGAGTAGGGCTGATAGTTGGACTCGATGATCCCAAGGGTGTTTTCCAACCTGAATGATTCTGTGATTCTGTGATACATGTGCTTTCAAAGTCATTCCATGCTGTTTCTGAAGTCAGAACACAGCCTGTTCAAACTGCAATATGGAAGAAATGGTTAAAAGTGAACAAAGTGGGAGAAATATAATTGCATGCTACCTGACAGAGCATTTGAACAAAAAACAAAAAATACACAAGAATTTCAACATAATCATTTTGTAAGCATGATGTAAACATTATGGTTTTGCTTTGCTTCATATTCAACTTTACTTGTTTTAAGTTAAAGGCAGACCCAGTGAATGCTTTCGAGACAGAACTTGGACCATGCAGCAGACTTATGATAAAGAAAGATTGGCTGACAACACTGCTGTCATAAAAGGTGTTCTATGACACCACAGTAAACACCAAGTAACGTAGAAGCACTCTACGCTCAAATAGAAATAGAATTCCATTTTCTCACCTGTGAGCCTTCAGAACAAACTTAATTTTGAATGTAATTGCTTATTGATCTTTCCTTCCTCTTCGGGGAAAATCTCAAACCAAACCTTGTTAGTACATCCAACAAATTCAGGATTAGTCTTCAAGCAATGAAATAATTCTACAAAACAAAAGGTCATTTCTCTGAGGCAAAAGCTCACATCAAGCAGCAGAGATTTGAAAACTTCATCCAAACAGCAAGCAACCGTGTGGGTGAACCTTCGCCACAGCAGCCTATCTTCAGCCTTAGAAACATGACACTTTCATTTCTCCATGACCAAATGAAAGGTCCAAAAAGAGCTTTCAAGAACAAAGGAGAATATAGTATACTCTTCCATAGATGGTACAGACATTCCTAACACCATAGAGTAAGGAATAATAGTTGAGAAATTTGTTTTTTTACAAACTATCCACAGGCTTCAATTGTTATTGCTATAATTCTGAGCCTGGTGACTCTTGTAAGCATTCCTCCAGCCTTTTCCTGTGAAGCTGCTTCCTATACAGCTGGTGCAGTCCTTACTGGTGCATGGGTTTGTCCCAGTCCAGGAATGCCACTGGCAACTGGGCTTCTTACTTGCTCACAGTGACAGTGTGCAGTGTCCCAGTCTGAAGGAAAGGCTTTTACTGATCGGTACAACACACTCTGCTCAGCTCAGTGCTCATCAGCGCAATATACTCTAGCATATCGGTCGGTCGTTCCTCTAGTCAGTGACATCAAGATTATTGTGATATATATTTACCAAATAGCAAATGAAATGGAAATAAATGGTCTTTTTTTGGCACAGCTGAAATGACATGAGCAGCTGCTTGGGAAAAAACTACAAACAAACTTCATTTTACACCCATTTTATCTCCAAACCACCTAATTCTCCCGGTTAGTAGCTCAGCATTTGTGGTATATTTAAGCCCATAATTGATTTGAGATAGTCTACCCTCTTGATGCTACATACCTTCACCAGGATTTCTATTCATCATTATAATGCTACCCTCACTTCCCTTCCAGCATTTCAAATGTTTTAAAGTCACACTCATGTACTCCACGTCTTATGGGTTAGAACACGCCACTCATGTCATTAATACATATCCAGTGTGAATTCTGCTCCTCACCAAGAAGCATAAGTCTATTTTAAAATACGCTAAATAATGTATGAAAGGTCCAGACACTATGAATGAAAATATGTGACAGCTAAGAGACCACAAACCAACCAAGTTACTTCTTCTGAATTTGAGTTCAGTCAGAACAATTCAAAGATTTTACCACCGGGTAAGTATCTTTTAATATGTAAATTAAATACTTACCTCAAGTGGCTTCTAAGGGCAGTCCCACCAAAAGGCGTGGGTTTCCACTCACCTGCCCGAGGTCTGCCTTTGATCAGTCAGTGCTGGAAAGGAATACGTTCTCTGAACAAAATTCTGCTCACCCTAAAGTTTACAACAGTCCTCCCCGGTAAGAAGAATTATGGTTCTTCTTCGCAAGGTACTGTCTATAAAATGTGAGCCAGGTGGTGTGTAATGCAATCTCCCTTCCATGTAACAGGCACTCTTCTTAAAGAACCACAGAAATCTGTGCTGGAAGCTGGGCTACTCGATATTCACCAGTTATCTGGAGAAGGTAATGCACATGAAGGTAATAAAGTTTCTGATTATTAAAGCAGTGACACTTAAAGGTAAATGAAGAACTTCTACATAGATTGCAAAAAGGAATACTAAATTCAATGGAATGTCTAATAATAACTCTGTTCAACTGACAAGCCACAAAGGCACCAACAGTTACAAGGGGCACAGAAGTAAACATGATACCCCTGCACAAACCCACAACGTGTCTAAGTCCTGTGCGCTGCATGCAGCCAGCCACACTGCCTGCACCCGGAGGATGGGGATGGAAGGCTCCAGAGATGGTGGCAGGGATGGCTACAAATAAGGAACTGCTTATAGACTGTGAGTGATCAGTAAAATATTTCCCTCTGGACTGGAAAAGAACCAGTGAAGAGAGATAAGCAAGATCAATACAAAACCCAAAAAACCCAAAGAAATGCTGAAGAATATTCTCCTAACATAGGAGACAGGGTGGAGCAAATAAACTGTCCAGGTAACAGGGTTAAAAGGAACAGAAGTCCTCCACAGTACCTAACTGCATCGTGCATTGCTCCGGGAGGAGTTCTGAAAGCATCAAACATGTGGAGGTGTGAGAGACCGTGGGTGAAATGGGAGCCCAGGCAAGTCAAACACTGCCGAGGGCTGGAAGGATGTGCTGGAGGCAGGAGGGCTTTCTCCAGATGCCTTGTGTCAGCTCCTGGCCAGTGTCAGAGACAGGTTACTGAACCAAACAGCTCTTTACTAGAATTCAGTACAGACAATTTTTTGTTCCTCTACATGATTCGCTGTATATAGCCTGTATCAGTTAAAGCCAAGCTTAATCTAATAATGTCTAGATGTAGCCACTACAACTCAGCAGCTCTCCCATATTAAGCAAGGAAAGAACAATTACGTGTTGGTTTTTTTTTTTTTTAATTAATGCAGATTTATTTAGGCTTTAAAAAAGGAGAAAGGGCAGCTTGAGATAAAGGACTCTGGGTTTACAAAGAACATTACATCTGAGGAACAGCTGTGAATCAACCTGCATGGCAAAGATTCAAGAATACAAGTGCTTAGCTTTTTAAATCCTATAGATACAGACAACGAATAACCTGAAGGAGAAGAATACAAGTGCTTAGCTTTTTAAATCCTATAGATACAGACAACGAATAACCTGAAGCAGACACTGCTGGCTTTTCTCCATCACTTCCCCCAACAAATGCCACAAGTTTATTTTTTACACAGGAACAAACATTAAGGTGTCCTAAATGTGAGCTATTAAAAAGCCTGGTCAAGAAACACGCATTTAGGTTTTAGTGCCTATCAAATTTCTTTCACTACCAGCAATCATAAATCAGCCAGGAGACGGGAAGAGAATGCATCTGCTCAACACAGTGCTAGCAAGAAGTTCCTAATAACGATGCAGATGTTTCCAAATAGAAAGTGGATGGGATGCCCAGATGTCTTTCATTGTCATATTTTTCCAAGCAGCTTGACAAACTTCAGATGTAAAAAAATAAATATGAATGATGAGTCTGTCTCGCCAGCAAAAATAAAAAGCATGTTTGACAAAAAAGCAAACGAAGCAGATCTGCAGAGGTCAGAACTTCGTCAGCCTTTGTCCAATGAAGTTAGCATATGATCAGCCACCAAAACATTGCATGGCATTATGTGAACTGAACTGCTGGTCAGTTACCAGATTGCTTTCATTGATTTATCTCACCTTGTGTTCCCTATTAAAGAGCCACTGTTAACTAAAGGAAGATTTTGTTTTTCTTCTAATAGTAAATGTTCTGGGTATCAGAAGCTTGGAACCTTTGAAGTGTGGGAAGTAATGAAAATACATTGTTACTTAATCTTGGTGGGAGAACTGCAAACTGATTAAGAAAAGGGTCTTGAAATAAATCAAAAATCAACCCTGTGAAAGTAAATTGAGAAATACTACTAAAATACCAAAACATAGACTCAAATGCATCTGTTTTCAAATTCACTTGCAATTAGTGATAAAAAACCCATTTAGTTGGCTGTGGAAGAACCTGAGCAGAACCCAGTTATAGGGCAGTGCAGTTTCAAAGAATGCAAACTATTTACAATAGTTATCAAAATTAATTACATGGTTCCTAGATACTGAGTGTTGGTTAAAACTGAGTATTTTGAAAAAACCCTAGGTAATATAATATTTTGTGAACTGGATTTCTGTTGCTACTACAGATCTAAAAAAGAAATCCAGGGCTTTCGCTGAAAATCAACAAAATCTATGATGCTATCAGTTATATAATCTGTGACTATATTAATTATGTTTTACTCATAAGATGCTGAGCATAACAAATTACCCTTCATTGTAAGATATTTTTCAGGGATTTTCAAAAGAGCTGTTGCCACAGATCAAATTAAAGCAACAGATATAATTTGAATTACTCTCAGTCTAGAAGTACCAGCTGGAATTTTTCAGAAATATGGCAAATGGAGCTTTGGTGAATAGTAAAGGAAGCCTAAAACAGGTAACCTATCAGGAGAAAACAATGTGTGAGCATGAAACAGCATTAGGAAAATTAACAAGCACGCTGTATCTGACACTTGGAATTTAGAGCAACCGAGTAACAACACTGCTTCCACACAAGAGGGGTCATGTGTGTGAGTTGAGCAACAGAGACTTTTATACAATCTGGAGAAAATCAAGTGAATGACATTTGACTCCCAAAAGTACAAGGGTGCAAAGGAGCAAGTATCTTGGACTTTCTCATCCGGAAACGTTCAACAATGTGATTTTTAGGTTAAGCCTGAGATATTCACTCAAGGTTGTGAGAAAACTTGGAAGATCAGAATGCGGTTTTACTTAACCTGACAGCTGTTCCATAGAAGGCATAAGGGGATTTTTCAGAGCTTCCTCATCCTCCTGGGCAGGCGCTGCCCAGCCCTGTTTGATCAGGTGTTGCTGGCAGAAGCAGCAGCATCCAGCTCTGCCCCAGCTGGTGCTGGGGAACAGCAAACGGTGTGCACTGCGGCTCAGCCCACTGGCATATACCCCTTGCCAGTTGTCTGTGGTACGCATACCACTGTTTGTACACTTAGCTTCAGAAATAAAAAGTTCCAGTTTTTCTCCAGGATTGCTTCCCAAAGAACTGATCTTCCAGACAAAAAATGCTAAAGGCCTTCCTTTCTGCCCTAAGCAACAGAAAAAAACCTGCAAAGAATCTTTACCATCAAATCACCGATACTCAAAAAAAGTCAGATGAAAACCTGCATCCAGAAATGGTAGAAGCAAAAGACACTTATTTCTAGCTGGACTCAGTTAGAAAGTCCAAGACCTAAGTGAAAAATAAATCAACGAAGACAAAAAGCACCAAGCACTAAATGCATTCTGTATTATAAGAACGGTAACGCAGATTGATTTGAAATACATTTTTGAAAAAAAAGTGTTGTGCTTTCAACTGCTTTCTGTTGTGAAAACTACAGGTTCTCAAGTTCTCAATAAAATTAAATTGTTACCTTCACAGTTTTTTCCAACAATACAAAAATCTTTCCCTTTCTTTTGGATGAAATAATTTCTTAACAACTTACATTTCAAAAACATTTTAATCAAGTTGCGACTATGTCATTTATTCAAGCTTCTCCTGTAAACTGGCTTCTCTGGGCCTGCCTCTTGCCTTATTCCTGATGAGCTCTCTAAGGTAACTTCTTGGACATTAAACACTACAGCGAACGTCCCAGGCACTCTGTCACTGAGCTGTAGCAGTAGTTAGATGTTCGCTCTAGGAAGCAGGGCAAACAGATCTATTCCTGCAGTGAGTGAGACCCAGAATCTCGTTACCTGTTACTGCTCTGAAAAAATACTGAAGGATCAGACTCTATTCAGCTATATAAAGGAGTACTAGAGAGAAAGAAAGGCAGACTTTGCTGCTGCCAGAAAGGTTTGTTAGTTGTTTGGTTTGGTTTTTTTTCCTTTTAAGGGGCATGCCACCTCAAAACCACGGCCTCCTCGGGGCCAGCCATTCTTAGCAATTTTTTTTTAACTAAAATAACACTCTTTCAGAAACCAGGAAGGACTGTGATATTTGATAGAGACTGAAAACCTCTGGCCCAAAGGATTAATGAGATTATCCAGGGTAGGAAACAGATGCAAGCCTTTCACTGTCACACCACTCTTTGACTTTTGTAAATAATTAACAGAGTTACTATTACCTGCTGCCTTAATATTGCTAGATTTGTTGTTGAGGAGAGAAAAGCACAAGTGCATTTTCTCCTGCAATGAGAACACTTTCTAATGTTGTCTCCTACCATCAGGGCCACAAGCAATCAGATTGTACTGATGTTTCCAACATGCTTTTTAATATGCAGATGACACTAATTTGGACAATTGCATTTAATTCTGTAAGACAATTTCATTAACACAGGGCTGCAGCAAGCGGTAACCCTTTTTAGCTTAGCTGCTCCATGATTCAGTCTCTGGCAGCCTTTACAAAGACACAAGCAGAATATCTTCTGCTGTCTGTTGGGACAAAAGCAGCCAACAACGCCAAAGCTTTATTCAGGAAAAATCTCCAATTCTGTACTGTTCCTGCAGCAAGTAAAAAGTTATTTAAAGGGCCAGAACCCATTCTTGACTACCAATAGCTGACCAGTTCCCAGGTAGAAACAACACCACCAGAGCAGCTGCCTGGGCATTTCAGTGAAGAAACACAGCTGACATACGCTCTTGAATTCACCAGTGGGTGTGCAGAGCATTTTAAGTGTGTGAACAGGTACATCATCTCTCCCTCAGATAAGCAGGCTTTAATATGCAGCATGTTTTCTGTAAAGTTTCTTGTAAAAGAAGTAGGAGGGTGGGAAGAGCATGCAAAGGGATACAGAAAGTCTGATTTGGACAAAGTAATTTTTAAGATCTGACCAAGAACCTTCTGGCAATCTGTCTATCCCAGCATTGACCTGAGACAACAGTGCATCAGAGAAGCACATCTAAGCCCTTACACCTCCCTCTGCTCTCAGATCAGGGCTGATACTAAGCTGGACCAGCAGTACATTACCCATCCCTCATTCTGGTCTAGCTATCTAAGCCCCTGAGCCCATTCTCCATGTCCTCCACTGAGGATGTGAGTGCATGAATCCACCCTTCTCCAGGTGACGAGGTCCGCAGATAGGTAGCCCATGCAGAAATATGGGAGAAGAAAGATAATCTTACTGTTTCTCACCACCTCATGGACAGAGTCCCTTGCCATTAACAAAATAAATGAGAGATTTTACCTACAGATGTACATCGTGAGCCTAGCACAAGTAAATAATTGAGCGTGAGAAAGGCCTCTGAATGGCAACACCAGCTGAGCCCCATGCAGTTGTTTTTCCCTGACTTACAGAAAGACAGAGAAGAAAGGCAAGGACAGAAAACTGTCTGTCAACTCTACCTTCATTTGTCTTACAAATCATTTATCTACTTCATCCCAGTCTGGGATAAGCCTGCTCTCTGGCACACATGCCCTTCTCCAGCTTTCCCGATGGAGCTGTCTGCTTGTTATCTGGGTGGAGCGTGAAGACTCCCAGGGACACACCAGAGGGCACCTGAGCCATTAACTGTATCTCTCCTCCAGACATGTCCTCATACCTTCCCAGGGAATGTTTAAAAAAAGGCCCTGCCAGTCATACTGCAAAGGAAGGCACTTTATTTGGCTACTCTGAAAGGTACAAGCCACTAAAGCTCTTCACTCTGTTTTCTTCCCAAACCACACAGTATTTGACAGTCTAACCCAGATTTCCCACAGGTCAGTCTCTCCTCGTCACTATGGCAGAAGCCAACTTCCCTTAGATAGCAATTCACCCTTTTCCAACTCAAACTGCAGACTCAGACTTGCGTGTCTTTTAATAACCTCCAGAATCCTAACTATCTTGACGATCTTATCCTGTGTTATTAGAAATACTCGAAAGAATTATTAGGCAAGGCGTTCTGGCAAAACCCCCCCCACTGTTTTCATAGCAAACAACAGCTGGGTCATGCTGTTACTCTGCAGTGTTTTACTATTTCATTTTGGAAAGATTTACGCACTTCTGTAACCCAGAAATGGATCTGAAGAAACATGGTCTGCTGGGAGCAAAATTGACTGCATGGATGATGTTCTCACGTTAGTCACTTCCAAACACAGTCTGATCAGCTTCAGTGGCCCAACAGTCTGTTATCCCACGTAAGATGAACAAGTTTATTCTTTTTTACCATCTACACAGCGCTTTAGAGGGACAAACAGAAGCATGGGTGAACCCTAGGAGACACCTTGGTGCAACATGCACAAGGAAACGTGTCACCACAAAAGGAGCTAGCTGGTGTCTGCAAGCATCTGCATCACTCATTTGAAGGAGAGAAGATCAGTTTTTCTTCTTCTCAATCATCAACCATGGATGACTACATTGTATCCATAATTTTTTCAAGATATAAACTGAATTAAGGTGCCTAGTTTCCCCTCAATTTGTATCCTTACCTATTTCTGCATTTCTCAAATCCTTCTAACAACATACTGAGCAACAATCCCATTAAAACCTGGTATCTCACAATGGGGAAGAAAGCCAAAACAGCACAAAATTCAGGGGAAGAATATCCAGAAACAGTCATATGCTATGAAAACCACCATTTTATATTATGACACAAACTGCTACATTTTAATTCATTTTCCCATCAAAGACATACGTTAAAAAAGTCAACTGGAGAATGTAGACTGATTAAAAAAGGGTCTTTCAGTGAAAGAGAGTCTCTTGGTGCTTCACAGTATCACATTTCAGTATTAAATTTGTATGATGCACATGTAAAACACATAAACAAGCATCAGCCCCCGCAAGCTGTGGGAGGATTAATTTCCTCATGTTCCTGACCTCTAACTCACATAAATTCATCTTGATAAGGCATCTCTTCTGCCTCCTATCAGTGCATTTTCTCTGACAGGGACTCTCCTGGTACATCCTTGGTATGACATCCAGTGTCAAGCGGGACTTGGGGAGGGCAGATGGCTGGCCAGAGCTCACAGGAGGCATCGTCCCTGGATACCACCATCCTGGTCCCTCATCTCTACCTTACTCAGCCAACTTCAAAGCATTTTTAACTGTCTCTCATCATCGTTCTTCCTGCACTCAGTAGCAGAAATGAGTTATTTCTTATCTGAGTTAGGGAGCTCAGTTCTACAATGCTGTCCAGCACTTTCGACAGTTATTATTTACCTACATTAACATTATTCTTCCCTTAAAAGCTTCTACTCACCTCCAGCCTCAAACAATGGGAATGAAACAGGCAGCAGAGAGGAAATCTCGGCAAGAGCTGCTTATTATTTCACTATATATTTAGCTGACACTATGAATCTCATTCTGGGAATCACGCTGCTCCAAAAAGCATCATCTCCAGTTAGTTAACTACTCAGAGCTGCCATACAGCACAAAACCAGCTCTGGTAACTGTTGTGCTTAGGGAGAAGACACCAAGTGCTGGCTAGTGTTTACTGTTACAGACAAAGCACCATGTGCAGGGTTTAACATCTCCTTATCCACTGGAGGCAATGGCGAGTCTGGTGTGATGCTCTTCTCTGACACGACACCAGAACTGTCTGTTCTGCTGGACATGTGCTGAAAGGGCACAGAGGGTGGTCCTCACCTTGGCATGTCTTCACCTCTTAGGACACTACTTTAAGAATATAATCTGTAAACAGAACAGGATCCCTTCACATGAGAACAGCTGCTTACACAATATTAAAAAAAAATCTCTGCTGTCATCACCACTGTTCATTCAAAGGTTTCTTCTTCCTACATAATTTGGGGGCATAAGGAGTTTTTACTGGGAAACTGTAATCCTTGCAATGGCTGCAAGTTGCATGTACTGATCTTTCTCCATTTTTTCAATTTTCCCTTCATACAGATTTCTGTGTGTTTTACTACCCTGGCTTTGGGTGCCTGCAGTTGGAATCAAGCCTTTATCCTTGGTTTTATTTAAGAATAATTTTCCTTTGTTATTGCCAAGAATTGAAGATGACTTAAACAGATGGATGTCCCTACTCCCATCATCGGGAGGTAAGCACAACCTCCCTGACAGTCACTTTCTATCACTTTTTGATCCATTCCTACTCAAGTCTGTTTCTGTCTTAAAAAGATTTTACAAGCTTTTCCTCAGCTATGAAGGCTGGGTTTTCTTTTACTTATACACATTTTAGAGCAAACAGGATAAAGCCTGTACAGCAGAGACCATGGATCTTACGTTTTTTTTACAATTATCTGGCTACCATGAAGGGACTCTTTCCCCAAGGACACATCACTCTGAACCTCAGCTTCATTATCATGGCCTCACTGCCAAGCAGTGCAGCAGGTTTACAGCAGTGCACTTCATGAATATAATTTCTTAGACACACCTTGAATATAATTTCAATACATCTTACTAACTCTTACAACTCTCTTTAACATGAGGGATGAGTATTTGCATCAAATGTGTTCTATTCCTACCTTTGCCACAGACCTCCTTGTTTGATTACAGCAGATTATGTACTCCACTTGTTAACCACCTGCACTTTTCAGCCCTGTTGTCTAACATGCCCAGTTATAATTCATGCAAATGCTTTTTGTATATTAACTCAACCTTTAATGTAGAGCAATTATGAAATCAACTGTGAAAAGTCAAGGCTGCATAGTGAATCTGCCAGGAAACACCCAGCTATCTCACTACCTACTGAATTTCTGGACACAGTGATCATTACTGTTTAAAACCTTTTTACTGGATGAGAGGTAATGGACATTAGTTGGAACAAGGGAAATTCCAATTAGATAGGAGTGGGGAAAAAAATCATAACAAGTGTAATCAAACACTGGAACAGGGACCCAGAAAGGTTGTGGAATCTCCATCCTTGGAAATATTGAAAACACAACCGCTGAGTTACCGCGTTTGATTCTGTGAAACGTTGAGCCATAGAGGCCAAACAGACAGGCACACAAAGGGAACTGAGAGATGTCCCAGAAGACAGTATATAATTCACAGTCTACAGACAAGCACCTTAATTCTTCTCCACTCATGTCACAAATTTTGGATGTTTATCTAAAGGAAGAATCGGGTTGGGTTTATTTTTGAAGCTGGATGTATGGAACTGCACACAGGACGACACTAGCATTCATCACTGAGTTCTGACAGCTAATCGCTAAATTGCACCTCCCAGCACATGACTGGAAATACACAACATCGAGTTGACTTGAACTGGGAGGAAAAACACCTCACTAAGCCAACTTCATACCCAACTGTCCAATCTTCTTGTATGCCTCTGGTGACACATATCATTAAGAAAGAGAGGACAGACAGGAAAAACTAAAACACACTTTCCAAGTACAAGATGAATCCCAAAATGCACCTGAGGACAAGTGGGCAAAGCCCAACTGTGAACTCTGAGGGTGATGCATGCAGATCTGAAACCTGATTGTGGGCCAGCCCTCAGTACTAAAACACATGGAGGACATGCATCCCGGGCCACATTCACCATGGGGCATTCTGGGTTGAGACCAAAGCAAGAGTGGCTCTGTAGAACCCAATACTACACATAACTTCTTGGTTATGTTTTGTGGCAATCTCAGTTGATTCCACAGTTGTACTGACTGACTGATATGCGAGCAAAGAAAGTTAAATCTAGTTCAGGTTATGCCTAACCAGGCTAAGAAAACACTTCTGTCTGTGGTGCAAACACATACTCAAACCCTTGGAGAGGCTCTAATTCTGTTGCACTCAAAGGTATTACTCATCTACTTCCATTTCTAGAAGTGCTCGATGGTTTTCTCATTATTTTTCCTCCCACTTCTCCTTCTCCTTCAATCCCTTCTCTTTTTTCCCCATGTATTGTAAATACATCCACCACCAATACTCATTTTCCTTTGTACCATGCTGTGCTGTTCCTGTTTGAAAAGTACTTTATTGACTACCTTTCCTTTGATTAAGCAAACTATTACCTGAAAAAGTGAAAAAAACCCGAACCCCACAATCCAGTATTCAATCAAGAACTTCAACGAATCCTACTGAATGTCAATTTTATAGAAGAAGGCTGATTTAAAAACAAAAGCTCTAGCAGTTCCGGATAAACAGGCAGGATGTCTTTAGATGAACACATACACAGGTTATCGCCACCAATACAACTTAGACAAGAATGCCTATATCGCAATAGAGCACGTTACAAAATGTGGTGTACGAAGTCTCCACAGAAATCAGTTCCAGCTTTCCTGTTATTACTGATGCACAAACTTATGTGTTTTGCTGTGCAGCACCTAAAATATCCTTCACCAGAACACAGGTCATGAGAAATTCTGTTGGGAAAGATTTCAGACACCTTCTGGCATGATGACGTTTCTAAGAAACACTAATGTGCCTGGGGAAGTGCTGAGGGAGGTCTCCAAAGCAGGCAATAGTCTTCCCATTCTTCTACCTTCTATTCCAGGGTTTCATTCCCTGGCAACCAGGAGCAATTCCCAAATCATTTCTTCCTCCTACATGTTTCCCACCTGGGACAAAGACACTTGAAGCCAGTGCCATGGCAACCCCATCAGCCACACAAGCACTTTGGTTCTTTAGGGAAAATGAAAATTCTGAAAGGAAGCTGGGAGATAAAGGCTCCTATTCCTTGTTTCCCACTGTTAGGAAGTAATTACAAAAATACTTTAATTTCAAGTGCTCTCTGGGTGAGTAGGTTGTAATTTAAAAAAAAATACTATGATGTGAAGAGGAAGATAAAACAGGATAATTTTGAGTACATTAACATGCTGCGTAACCTCCATGCTCAAGGTTGGTTACCGTCATTATACTATATGAAAAGAAAGTGCATGGAAAAAATAATAAATGAATGAAGAGGAGGAAAGATAAATCAAACTCTCTGTGATCAGCTCAAGTAGAATATGATCCAAAATGTGCCTCATCAGCCCACTGACGTAAATCTGAGTCTTCTCAACGACCCCAGTGGACTTGGATCAGGCTTTTACATTTCTGAGAAATACAATTTGGGTTTTATTTTACCATACTCCTGGAGCCTGATTCAGTACGACTTGCAAAGAAGGCCTCCTGGGTGCAAATTTGATTCTAAACTCTACAGTTCTTTGCCTGTTTCTTGACAGCTTTCAAGGAATAAGGTTAATGATCACACATCTTGGTGATGCTTGTCAGCTTATTAACAAAGGAGAACAGATTCTTTTCATCCTGTCCAGACACAATGATATCATCATTGTACTTTCAAAACCTTCCAACTCAGACTTGTCCAGAGAGCACTGCTTTCCTTTCCTAAGTAAAAAGCTATTTTGGTGATAAAAATTTAAAGATTTATTTAAATGATGTTTTAACATCACAGCTTCATACATTATTCTAGTTTTTTCAGCTTTGTATGCACAGCTTGTTTGCTCTCTGTCCCCCAGACCCTTCACCCTCAAAATG
The DNA here is from genome assembly GCF_965140245.1 of Athene noctua. Classification (NCBI taxonomy): domain Eukaryota; kingdom Metazoa; phylum Chordata; class Aves; order Strigiformes; family Strigidae; genus Athene; species Athene noctua. The sequence continues at coordinate 50,730,098 of NC_134040.1, forward strand.
GAGTCTTCTGATATTTGCTTCTTTTTGCCCTTAAAAATAAGCATTTTTTTCTTTAACAGATGGTATTTGGGAATAACACTCATGACGTGAACGCTGATCACGAGTACCTGTAGTACTCAACTAAAATGAGAAGTACAGATGTTCAGTGTCTTTAGGACCAAGAGTTAAATTACTGGGGAAGTCAAGCTTACAAAATGTCATCCCAGGGCAATCTGATACGGAAAAGCCGTTAGGAGACAACCGTGCATATTTACACCCATGAAGAATTCTAGAGATTGTCCTGCTCTGTGATAGGATTCCCAGACTGTACCTAATCAGATGCTCATCCCAGATGTTTAAAAACAAATTTCCAGTGTCTTTAAAAAAAAAAAAAAAAAAGTCTCAGGAGCTATACTACTCCCTTCTCCTGGCCCAGCACAGCCTTTTCCCTGAGCATCGCCTCTCACACTGCAAGAAAATCCTTTTCTGCTCCCCATCCAGATGGGCGACCCCATAGAGCAGGCAAATGCTATAGCAGAGCAAGTGCTTGGTGGGATCCTACAAACTCCTGCCCACAAGCATTAGCAGGGGATGCCAAGTCACAGATCTTTTCATATGGATTCTACAGTACAGCAACTATTTAAAATATTTTCAGGAACAGTATAGAGACTTGCATAAATTGCCTTCATGATACAGTACCAGACATGGATGATGCTAAAGTAGTAATAATTCAAAACAGGGTTATTCTCTGGACAGCTCACTCATTTTGGTTTAACAATAAACATTTGGTAGATTAAACACAGTGACTCATCATAGCTCAAACTAGGAGTTCCCCCCTTTTCATACTGCTGGATGAATGGATGGTCAGAGGCTGTTGGCTGTAGAAATAATACCTCCTCCTCCCTCTGTGCACTTATCACATTTTCTAAAGCTGAAAAGACTCATTAGGATTGCTGGGCTGCTAAGTCCCCACCGTCAATACATGCATTTCTGGGTTGTGTTTCTCCTCCAGCACAAGTCAAATGAAAGCACGCTGTATTAGCTGAGAACTTCTATGAAATTCTGAGTGCCACCTGTTTCTCTATATTCCTACCAAGCCTGGTGAGAAGGTCCTCTGTAGTCTGAGCAGTCTGTCTCAACTCACTGTCACTTGCTGTAAGCATGTATCTGTTCATTCATGTTCTCCTACCAGGGTCATGATGCTTGATTCCACCTCACTTCCAAGCACAGATATAAGTTTTCAATCATTTTCTCAAATTCAGACAAAAATTAGGACAGTACTTTTTGAAAGTACTTTTTCAAAATGTGTTTTGAAAATGTGGTATGAGGTCATGATTACATTAAATATTATGAGCTGACCAGTTTTCACATGGTTTTCTCTGTGACTCCTATCTGACCCAGTTCTTCACAAGGAAGAATAATCAAGAGTCTTTTCTGTTCCCAGGGGAGAAATCCACTTGACATTTGTTGATGCAGTGTCATATTCTACTACGTGTAAGTGGTTTTCAATAGATGAGACTTCCTGGGGGAGGCTTTGGCTACCATCCTGAGAAGAGGAAGAGCTTCCCCTGTTCCAAAGAACTAACCCAGGCTCAGCATTTAAACCAGGCTTACCCAGGGCAATGGAGACTGCTGATACCAATGAGGTAGTTGTTTTTTTAAAAATGATTTTAACATTAACTGGTCAGGACCTACTACTTCTTTCAGGTCCCTGCATGACCTCACATTAGCAGAAAAAAGATCAGGTTCCCAGAAATACAGTAAAACAAGATCCTTTGGATTAGCAGATGGATTACCAATGAAATACAAATAACCACTTCTGCCACCAGTCTGTCAACATACGGAAAATTACCCCCATTCCCTGGTATCACAGAGTGAGAGCACAGGCATTTTATATGCATAAAACAACCACCAGATATTGAGAGCATGCAAGAGATCATATTCACAGCATAATGACTGAAAAGAGTGAGGTATATAAATCTAATAATTAACAAAGGGTTCCTTCAAGAAGTGTAAATTGGTTGCGCACACAAAGAACAACAAACGCCCACCAGTTCAGAGGATATCTATACCATCTCTTTAAAGGTTCAGCCTCTGGTATATTTTTCTAGCTCCTTGAGAGATGATGAAATTTAAAAGAAAAATTACCCCCAAAAAATGGAGGGGGGAAGCACATGCTATCTTGTCACTTAACTTTTCTTTCTGAAATAATCACATTTCTTCCTGTTTTCTGTTAAGTGTTTTGAGGTACTCTTCCCTATATTAATGAAAGAAGTAAAAAAAAGAAAAACAACCAAAAAACCCCCCCTACATAAAAAAAATGGCTATGTAAGCATTTCAGTGTGTGAAGATGCAGAAGGTTCCCAGCACTCCTCCTAGCACAGACATGAAGAGGGAAGGAAAACCAAGGCCTATACACAAATGTTAACAGGTTTGTCATCCTACAGCATTCCTCAAATGAATAAGGCAGGATTTCCCAGCTGATTTCTTGAGTTTTCATGTAATGCACTTCTAAGGAAACCAATCTCAACACAAAGCAAATGATGAAAACACCAGGGTAGTGCATGCCATATGCCATCATTCCCTAAAGAGGCTACAGATAGCCATGGATACCATAAATAGCAATCAGCACAGGGTGCTGCTTCAGTGGTAGGCTTATGTTTCTGCAAAACTGCAAAGGCTAAACCCACACTATGCAGTAGCTCAAGCATCCTAATACCTTCTCCAGAAACTCAGATTTCTAGTTCCAACCTAAGAAAGCTCTCTGCCACTTCATCACAAACAACTGCAATAAAGAAAAACAAAGAGAAGTAGATAGGTCGTATATGTGTGCTTATTTCTATGAGAACACAGTACAGGAACCAATAAATGCTCCACACTGTGATCATTGCTAAAACCTTGCTCTTAAGATGGTGTTTCTTTGACTTAGAACTCCTATGCTCGTTCTGTTTGATTGTTTGAAAAATGTCCAACAAATTCCCAAATGTTCTAAAATCCTTCAGGAATACCAGATGTCCTGTCAGACTGAAAGCTTCTTCCATATAGCTGGAGTTGGAAGCTTTCACGACAATAGTATCTTGGAAAACTGACTTTTTGTAGAGAGAGCACAACGCAGTATGTCCTGTTTAATTATGGAGGAAGGCTTTTACACAGTGTTTCCCAGTTTTTTATAACAACGTCACTGACAACAACAATTTTAAGTACTTTTTTATCTTAATTTTTAGTTCTTTGAGTCATCTGTCATCTTGAAGTCATAAGGATAAACACAATACAACTTACTCCTTGGTTTTGTCTAATCTGAGGCAAGGTAGAGCTACCAAACAACAGTGCAGGCAAGACTACAATCTGCTTTATATATTAAAAAACCCAGTACAATAAAGATCAGACTTTACTCAATTGGAAGTAGTCAGTAACTTGGCTTAGTCAAAGATGATGAAAGGTGGCTAAAAGCAAAGAAATTACTCCAGCTGAAAAGTAACCAGGAGGGAAAGTTAGCCAGCCTCCATCTAACTTTTATCTCTGAAAAACAGGAAAGATCAGAAAGCCTTCTAGTTTCCACAACACACTGGCAAGCAGAGACCTTTAGACACATCTGATAATTAAAGACCAAGGGAAGCTCACCTCTAGAAGAAAACTCATCTAACACACTTAAGAAACCCTCTTAGGAGAAAGTTCAAGATACCAACACTATGAACATCTACAGCATTCTCACACAAGTGTAGGCACGCCATACTGTTACCTGTGCCAGGATCAGCCAATGGTCTTATATGTGGGCTGTTGAGAGGTTCTCTGGCCCCTTTTAAACTGAAAATGACCTGCATAAAAAAGCAGTTTGTCTAGTACATTGAACTGTTCAGCAAGGCAATAATCAAGAGGAATTTTTCTGTGTATAATGTCCATTAGAAAGAGGTCAAAACTCTTCTGTAAAGGCAAACTTTAATAGGACTTGCACACTTGTTTTAGCTCAACAGGCATGGAAATGAACATGCAAACACGATTCGCCTGTTGTCGTAAATGACCTTACAGATTAGCAAATGACCTAATTGATTAGCAAAACCAAGACAGTGCCAAAATACAGAAATATGGAAGTTGAAAAGCCCATACAGTGTTTTCTATTTTGTAGTGGCAATTCTTTCATGTTAGGTAAGGTTTTACTCAAGAATATAAACTTTTGGGATGGAATGGTTTCAGTGTCTTACAGGAATAGAGCTTGGTTAAAATATGGCAGCAATCTAGGCAGTACAAAACATCCCCTTTTGCCTACCATGATAAGCTGCAGGTTCTACAGGACTGGATTGTACCTTGGCATTACCAGGCACCTTCAGCTAGGCACGGTTACACACACGAGTTACCTACAAATCTGTGGCTACTGCTCTAGGAACTTTAAATCAAAAACATATCAACAAGTTAGTGTAAGCACAGTGGTACAAATGGTGTAAACAGTTTTCCTTTAATGTGCATTTCAAATTATGAAAGACAGGGGGAGGGAGGAGAAATCCTATAGATAATAAAAGCTAAAATACTAGTCACAGAAAGTACAATAAAGCGTTAGAGTCGGGTTTGGTTGCAAAATCAGCAGATTTTGCATCACAAGTTGAAATATAGATAAGTTTCATATTTATATGTGTGTGATACATCAATAAAACACCTACCAGTGCATACAATGGACACAGATTGCTGTACTATACCACAGCCAAAAATCTGTTCATTTTTGCTAGGGGTAGAACAGGTTGGTGACCCAGCCTAGCTCTCTATAGACCAGCTGGGCTTCAGAGCACTCCCAGTAACATGACACTACCTTCAGCTGTTTCAAGACAAGACTGGTAAGACTTGTAATCAAGCAGCAGACACAAGCACCTCTCTTCTCTCATACCCTCCACTTCCACTTGAAATAAAAAGCTGTACCTTTCTCAGAGTTATATGGGATGCAGCAAGTTCCCTTAGTCTGTCTATGTTTGATCAAGTTCTTGTTCCTTTCATGTTGCTCCTTTCTCACTAAATGCCCTCAAGGTATTCATAGCCATCTTTCTGGTTCTTGGTTCCACTTAACACGATGACCTGTATTACATACTGCACAGATCTTTTCCAGACAAATGCTAAAAAAACAACGCACAGCATCATAGAAATAGATCCCCTCTGCCAAAGGATGGAACAAATCAATCTACAAGAAACAAGCCTTTTCAGTCTGAACTCCTTGATGAACAAGAAATCAGCTACAGACACATGGCTCTGACACTAACTAAAATGATGACTGTAAGTTATGAAAAGGTAGCTGCTGTTCTGTAGCCCTCCCTCTGAACAAACAAAAGAAGATGGGGAGACGCTGAAGACATTAAGACCCTCAAAGAACTGAAAAAATCCCAAACAACATTCAAAGATTCTGAGGTAGGACTCATAATTTAGATGTTTATCATCTCACTAATTTTCATATATTATGAATTGCAATTTAGAAATTCCTGAATAACTCCCGTCAGCTATTGCATGCTCCTGCTGACCTTCCCCATGTTGTAGCTACCTGAGATTTGCAAAGGCTTCCATGGCTTCAAAACACATACAAATAAAGTCTGCGAGCACATGAAAGATTGTCAAGGATAGAGATGCTGAATTTGTTGCAGGAGACCCAGAAGGTCCATCATCAAATACGCACTGTCTCTAACAGTGGTCCAAGTCTGCCAGCCTCACTAACCAAATGGATTCAACGCAGAAACATCATGCTGAGTGCACTGCCAATACTACAAAGGGTTATTTAGCACTGTTTAGTCAATCACACAACAGACATGCACGAGCTAGGTTTAAACAACCTTGTTGGTGTACCAAAAGCAAAGTACCTTTGGCAGCACAGGTCTCAAAGAAAGGCCAGGTTGATGAGCCTGCACAGTTCAGACAGCTGCTGGTCCCCAAGCCTGCTGCAGTACTGCCGTGCCATAGCGCAGTCGGCAGCATGTCCTTAATCTTCTGAAACACTAATAAAAGCCTGAAGGGATTTTTTTCAAAAAATCTGTCAATTCCTACCTGTTTTTCCAGAAAAAACCCTCCAAATAATCTAAGATCATGAGGATTGGCAATGAGGGACTGCTTGACTCCTCTCTGTTGAATATCTGTATCTAATTCTAGCTCTGTGTGTTGTATGTAGTTGTCCTCCTCAAAACCCTTTAAGTTTAAGAACATGTGAACACCAAGTACAAATAGGAACTTGAGAGGCTGAGAGATGTTGAAAAAGAAGCAGAGCACTGAAAGGGAATGTAGTTGCTCTTTCATCCTCAGCCCATAGTGTCAAAAACTTCAGTGTTCACTATGCAATGCATTGGCTTATAAGGATTTGTATATTAAAAGCCAGGGGGAAACATACAGGCAAGTGGATCAGACTACACTATAATTATTCTCAGATGGACCAACCACATTATCTTCACAACGAAGGGGGATTGTTGGATATGTCAAAATATATCCAGTCAAGACAAGTGCCTTCAAACTGCATTAATTGCAACTAGTAGAAGGAGGAAAACAGTATCAATCGTTGGCACAATTTAGCTATTACTCAGAAAGGAATAGGACCCAAACTTTAAACAAAAGTTGTATGGACAGAAGAGCCTTAATAACAACTTAGAACATTAAAGTCATATGAATATTTCTATTAAGATCTCATGTCCCACAACATCTTACCAACTTAGGTAGAGCTCAGACTTGTTTCCAACTTAAAGCAGTACAAAATTTGCCCTCAGTTTAAGGAAGGAAAAAACCAAACATATTCCACATTTCTTGATGAGAACACTTTGTGACTGAGTTCTGTTCTCCCAGATGAAAGCACAAGAAACTGCCTCTGTGACCTGATGCTGTATTTCAGCAAAATGTTTAAGTGCTTTCTTTTCAAACAGCCCAGTCAAAACTGCCTCTTTCAAAAGCTACCACAGGCTAGAGTTACCTGGGATAGATCTGTAAACAACCAACATAGGAGTACTATACCTTCTGTATGGACATCAGGGAGCATGTCGGTGGGATGCTGCACTACAGCTGATCGCCTGTACACCATGTGGATTCTTCCCTTTTCCTCTTCCATTTGCTTTCCTCTTTCCAAAGGCTCAATGAAGTATTCATCTTTATCAGTTCTTATCATTCCAGCCTGGTGAGGAAGAGAGAAAGCATGGCGATATGTCATTTGAGAGCTTAAAGGCCTGGCCTGATGCTTTAAAAACAACTATCAAGAGGGGTGAAGCATAAAACACCCAGTAAGACTCAAATTACTGCTGGGTTTCCTTTGCATGGACTTCTTGCCAAAGGCGATACCCTCTACACTCTGGGGATGTTCATCTGGCCGAGGCCACTGTTCAAAGGATTCAGAGAAGACAGTGTATATGTATAAGATACACTATCCCTTCAAAAACACAACTAAGACCAAAGTCATACAGGAGTTGGCCATTTGTATGTTATGCATAGCTATTTTATAATTGAATCATGGCACACTGAACACGGTGTACTGCAATGTTCTGTTAATCCTTAACCCATACATATATATTCTGAACTTCTTATGACTCAGGCCCTTCATTCTCCTTCATTAAAATCAGCAGAAGCCATATGGTTTCCTACTTAAATGAACACATACTGCTCCATCCTGTAACTGTGTCGCTATTGATGATTCTTCAAATCCCTTTCTCTTTATGTCTTCCACCTGTGAAAGCTGCGGGACAGGTCTGCAGACAAGGCAGATTTATCCTGGTGATTACCACAGTTAAAACTCACTGGAGAAGTTTCACCTGCGTTAAGTATGGTTTAAGGAAAGAGAGACTCATGCTCAGGAGGAAAAATTTCTTTGCTGGCACTCAAGTATAAATCACAGTAAATAGTGAAAAAAATCTGGCCATATGCTCAAGGAAACAGTCACCCTGCTTATATCTAAGGGCAGCAAGACTAAACTTCTTCCAGCACAGCCAGTGAAAGCAAGAATATCATGTAGGGGAAAAATGGATATAGAATATTTGAAATTACTGGAAAACACCAATAGGATATGTATTTTGAAGCATCTGCAAGTTATTATCAAAGACATTAGCAATCAAAACACAAACACTTGTATAAAATGTAGCAGAGCAACTACTAACAAGCATTACCCTTATGACCTTCCTTTTATAAAAATGAAAATGTTGGACAGAGTGAGCCAGACCCCTGTCCTGCACAGCCTCTGCGGAGGCTCTGTGACCAGCCACCCTGGCCAGCATGTCCAGGCAAATGCTCTGCAGCCAACCTGCTGTGAAACTCTGGCCAACTTCTTCCTCTGGAGTGGAGGCGCAAGCTCCGCTCAGCTAAAAATCAAGGCGTGCGAAACCTCCTGTTCTCATCCCACCGGCATCAGTTCCATGGGTGAGCTCAGGACTTGTACATCTATATGATAGGGCAGGATATACCTGCAGTTACAGCTGCCACTTGCTCACTCTCAACCGAGTGATGCATCAGTTTTTTCCATAAACCAAAGAAACTCCTATGAGATCTCAGTGACTGTAATGCTGTAACTCAAGATTTCACTATAGGTAAGGTAGGAATTACAGTTATGGCTTTGATCACAACCATAGACACATACAAAGTGTGAACCAAAAAAAAACCAACCCCAAAACCCCCAAAGGAGACAATTCTGACTGTTCTGCAAACTGCTCCAGGGCCTCCCCAAGCCCCGCTGGACTAAACAGCAGCTTTGAATGCCATCAAACTTAGTTATGGCAATGCTACACAGATCTGGGTTTTGGGTTTTTGTTGGTTTTGGGTTTGGTTGTTGGTTTGTTGGGGTTTTTTTTTGCAACAACTAAAGATTATCATAGTCCAAGTTTACATAATTTGTCAAATACAAGTAGACAGAATTGTGAAGGCATACAACAGAGTATAAAAATTAACGTTGTAATGAAAATACTCAAAATATCACATACAGTACTGCTCTGCAAGCTTTCCATGCTCTGTATGTTTTCTTGCATCTACACTCAAATTTTCAGTTAATGAATTTCTTCAAATATTGGCTAAGCTACATAAATCTAAATACTACATTCTTCCTTTGTTTTCATTATGTGAGTAGCAGGAATATGGGAAACTTTGGTTAGAATAACTCAGGTTAGCATCACAAGTCAGTTTTTCATGTGGCTAGTACACATAATTAGACTGGGAATTAACAAGATCCCTTTGCATGTTAATGGCTTATTTGCTTGCCATTTTTCTGAGCAAAACTAAGTTTCATACCTACAGTTGCTATGCTACTGGTGTAGATCTTGTCTTGGTATAAAATATTTTGTAAATAACCCATTTTCTATGCAGCTGTTGCCTGTCAGTTGAAGGTAGTTCTACCCAAAAGCTGTGCTCTGTGCAAAAGTGAAACTTTGCTTTGCTTCCCAGCTTCAAAGTGTATGCTTTTTCTTGCCTGTGTTAAATATACAAAAAAAGAGCCACAATCATATTTTTGAGAATAGTTTTCCAAGCTGGATCCCACATCAATCAGATTGTATCTCATACTCAATAGCTTCTATAGATGATTATTTACACAGACATAAGGTGCATCTCTACTTTTTGTTCCTCTTCATGGTAGTGGCTAACTTCACCAATTTCAGTGGACTTGAACTGTGTTGAGGGGATATGCACCCATAATCATGAACAAACGTGACACAATTTCTCTGCAAAATTTGAAAATGTAGCTAAAGGGCTGTATTTCCAACCAGTTGTCACCAACATGGGCTTCCTAGAGAGAAACATCTCCCATAGATCCAGCGTGACAGCAATGACCTGACCTCCAGTATGACTTGCAACCTCCCGTGCACAGCAGAGCAGTTAATTAAAAATACACACTGTCAAACAGCTTGCATAGGCTGAAGGCTGCATGCACAGACCATTTACCACATGCAGCGATGGACTTTTTGGAAGAACAGTGTTCCCTGCAGTCCCAAGAGAAAGGAAGAATTACAGTGGAGACCAGACAACTCTGGCTTTCTAGTCAAAAGGCCAAACCTAAAGGGCTGATGAGGGAAAAACATGGATTTAAATTAAAAAAAAAAAAAAAGGGAAAGAAAGAGCGCACTTTGGTTATACTAACAAGAACACAATCGGGTTTTATTCAGTATCATTTCTCCCTCACTTTGTTCCTCATCCCTCACACACCTTTTAGCCTTGTTTTACTCTTTGCTTCATTTGCAGGTATGATTTGGTATCACCTGTGTAGAAGCTGAATACATTTCACATGATTCTGAATAATTAATTTGCATGAGCTTTTGAGATACTCACCCTTGCTTTGCTTCAGCACTACAGTAAACAGTACAAATACTAACATGCTCTGTCTGACACTTTAATACATAACAGTTAAAATTGCCATAGTGACATTATCTTACAAAGCATGCTGTAAATGACAGCAGACACATTTTTATAAACACCGATTTATTTTTTCCTTTTATTGGAAAATGAGATTTAGAATCAACAGGGACAGTTTTGGTCCATTTTAACAGCCTACTGGCAAGCATGAACGCAGAATTCAGCTTGCTTTTCATTCTGACTTCCCCCCCCCCCCCCCCCCCAATTTATCAATAAAGAGAGCTTGAAATTTTCCAAATGAATGGAGAAAGAGGGGCATAAGCAAGTACTGCATTTTCAGGTGAATGTTCACTGTAAACTCTACTGTCAACCCAGCTTCTTCTTCTCCACCAACCAGCGAGAAAAGCAAGCAGATGTTTAGAGAACGTATTTTTAAAGGCTCACTTGGAGAAAAGACTGTGGTGGATTTTCAAGAAAGAAGTAGTAGTGGAAAATTTTTTTTCACAAAAGCACATTTATGGAGCAATACAGGAAAGCATAGTCTGAAATCCTGGAATGCTATTAATTTTACTACTTTTTCTTATAAATTAACAATGTTCAAAATTTCCATCAACTGAAGGATGCAGTTTGAAATCTGTGCTTCTGTGAAGATGATCTAGAACTGTCCCTATTATTCTTAAAATGTAAAAAAGGGACACAGCAAAGCTACCAAAAGCAAAAAGAAGCCTTTGCGGCACAGGGGCTAGAAATAAACATGCCTGTTCTCTGCAACCATTTCAACCTTGCCTGAGGCTCGGGAGAAGTGGATTAACTCCTCATCTTTCCTACAGATGCACTTTTCCCATGTTTAAAAGGGCAGCGAACTCCCCTCCCTGAGGAGTGTCACAGGGGAAACCTGCTGAAGGTCTGTTTAGCACCTTGCATGCACGCCCCTTGCTGCGTAACATCTATAGCTGTCTTTAAATGACTCACGACCATTAATGCATTTCATCCCTGCAGATCTTTTCTCCCTCCTCAATCCAGAAGCAATGGTGCATAGTGAACTGAGGGAAAACCCTTATGCTGAATTAAACTGATGCAGGAGCAAGTTCTGCTTGAGTTCATAATAAAAGGTAACTGGGAGCAAGGCCAAATCCAGCCTGGCACAGGCAGCCCACCTAGGAGGACTTCCCAGAGGACAGCAAATGATGCATTCTTTACTGGACAGTTCAGTGATAAAGCAAAACCTGGAAAAATGTCTTTTTTTTTTTTTTTTTCCCCAAAAGATACAGACAATAATAAGGTAATTACCAACAATATAAGGCCTTGAGAAAATAACCTACAAGGGCAGGTTAAACTAAGGAATCAGCTCCTGAGCCAAAATCAACAGTATTTAAGGGGGAACATGATTCCATATAAATATGCATGGAGTATTAGCTGCAAGAGAGGAGAGAACCATCCATTCAGAAAACACAACAGGGAACTGTGAAGAGACCATTAAGAATGGATACATTTAACTTCAATATTAGAGTACACATTATGGGTGGGATTTTCAAAAGTATTTTAGGAAGTTAAATGCTCCACTTCTAGTGGTTTGCAGTAAGGGTAAACCATTTAATTCTCAGGTGCATTTTGAAAAGCCCACCCTCAAATGTCGGAAAGTGAAAGAGTTTGTTTAGTAAGGCAGCAGTCACACTGTTGGCCATTATCAAGTCAAGTGCTGCTAATACTTGCCACCAAGTGTTACTGGAGAGTGGGAAATGCTTTGGGTTGTCTACAGTGCACTTCTTTTACAAATTAAACTGACAATACAATATTCCCATCCTAACTATCATCTCAAGTTCAATGCAGTGAGGTCAGTAAATGCTCTCGCTTTTTGATGCTAGTCTCCACTGCCCACCTGTATCCCAACTTCTGGTTTTCTTTCCTTCTTCATGTCCTCCAACAAACAGACTGGATGTGGTGCCCCCAAACACCAAAGCTGCTCTTTCTCATGCAACTCCCTCTGAAAAACACTCATTCACCTGCCTATGAAAAAAGCTTGACAAAAGTTAGGTTTCTAAAGTACTCAGACCCTTGTTAGCTGTACTCCTCAATCACATCTGACTCTTCCTGTCTGCCATCCTGTCCATCTCTGCTCCCTCCTGTTCCTCACTGAGCTCTGGATGCTGTTCACAGCAGAAGCTTTGTGACCTGGGTCTGCACAGCATCCAGTGTGGTGGGATACCTGATCCATCAGTAGGTACTGCTACACCAAATTATACTACAGGCACACTGTCAATTGAAACCAAGTATTACATGCATCTGTATACAATAGATACAATGCTAGAACACTGAACAACTAGCAGATGTGACCAGAATGATTCAAGAAGTCCATGTTTAGAGTAGATCCAAGCATGTGTGCTATAGTATCAGCAACTGTGGGATCCTCTAACACTATCAGAGCATACAGGTTTGTTGCTAAAGGAATTGCAAGAGTCTTTGACACGCTGGGAACATGAATAAAGACAAGGAGTCAGGTTCTGGGACAACTGAGCACCAATTCGCAGACTTTTCTGTCATACAGCAGTGGCCAATGCAGGCTCCAAGGGAAAGAGCAGAGAACCAGATATGGTGTGGAGAGTCTTCCCCCAAGGCACTTCTTTGGGCTCTAACCTAGGACCTGCCTCAGCAGGAAGCTGGGACCAGTTTATGTTTCAATCAGAATGGGTCAAAGCTGGTGGTGGTGGTGAAGCACAGGGAATCTTAAAGGATACCAGTGAGAGAAGTCCTCCATTTTTCAGGTTGGCCTGTAAAGGTTCAGCATGCATTTCCCTGATGTTATTTGTAAATGAGCAACTAGTTGAAACCACAGACAGGCATTCAGAGATTCCTCTTTGCCCCACCAGTGAGGACGACACCAAAACCATCACTCCTGTGAGCTCTATGTGATTTCATCCACAAGAGTTTCTCTGCTGCCCATTTCCATACCACTAAAAAAATATACATTTAAATAAAATTACATTGAATTATAGCCAAATACTAACAGGTAAAACTATTCTCCATTGACTTAAAGCCAGTGAGTGCACAAGATAATAATCATTTTCAGTGAAAAATGCTTTCACTCCAATGTTTTTGTGGCTTTGCTATTATTTTAATCTAACCGTCCACTTATCTTCACAATAACCTATTTCAGTTAGTATCTGTATTTTGAAAATGCTGCAATTTTGTAAGACTTAATAATATCTACCACAGAAGAGGTAATAATATCAATTATGTTTTTAAACTGATCTTAGTGCCCTTGTACTACACAGAAATAGATTTTAAAACATTGGCATGATACCCTAGGGAACTGAGACTTTAATCAGCAGCTATTCCTCCTAAGCTAGCTTTGAACAGTGAGAGAACTGAACATGCAAGGCTGCTTTAAGCAAATCAGAAATACAATATTGAAATATTTGCAAACTGCGACATGGCAGCACAGACTGATGGGGCACGCATGGGAGCAAAGTGTAAAGACTAAAAGCAGTTCTGTTGCCAAGCTGGCTTTGTAGGCTGCTCACATCAGGTTTCTCCCTCTCGTGGTTGGTTGGGTTTTTTAATATCTTCCTTTCTTACTTAGGTGAAAAAGAAATGAGATCACATTCCAGAACGTTCCTCGCAAAGATAAACTGTTTCTTGCACCACACCTGCTCTCTATGCTCTGTTCAAGCTTTTCTAACCAACTCATTTGTCACCAGACTTGTTCCAGACTTTAAAACTCTGACTTTTTTGTTTATTTTTCTATATTGTCCTTTCTCCTCTCCCAGCTAGAAACTAGGAGCGATATGTAAATCGTTTTCTGGCAGTTAATCAGGATTACATATTTAATCCCTGTCTTTTACAAACCGAGGACAAACACCATCGCACTGAATCAGACAGACCAGGCCCAGTAGGTTGGCATCAGCTCTGGAGAGTGGTCTGGCAACCCCTGTCTCACAGTGCTCACTCATGGGTCTTCAGAGGATAAACATCAAATCGCTTTCTTCTGACGGTACTGAGCACCCAGATACATGACATGTTGGGCTCACTAGCTTTGTATTCCTCTGTAAAAGCTCATGCTCCAAGATTAAATGCTTTATTTGCCTGCTTTCCGTTGCTTTTATGAAGACACAGAACCTTTGCACTACGCTGAATACAATGAACAAGGAGTTCAGGTCCTTCAGTTTCCAAAAATGAAATGTTTACCTATATGATGTATCTTTTTTGCAACTAGCCATTATATATATATAGGTGTCTAGCGAAATGGTAACTGCTCCGGCAGAATACACAACAGACCTGCTTTAATCTGTACCCAAGGCATAAAACTTGACAATCTAAAAAAAAGTCAGTCATCCAACCTACAGTTGATTACACTGCACCACAAGGGATACGTGATCAATAGGGCTTCATTGCATCCCCCTACACGAGAATCTTCATTTGTATTACAGGCCCCTTTTATCTGGCTTAGGATATGTACACCCTTCTGTAATACAAAGTAATTTGGAAATATCACGTACTGTGTCTTGACTCTGAAGATTTGAAATAGGGGAGATTAAAAGCTTAAAAAATTGAAATTTATCATCACGTTCAAGGTTCTATATTTATCTCTAAATGGAGTAAGTTGTCAATAACGTAAGAAGCAGATTAATAAGCAGGCCGGAGTCTGTCTAGCAGTAGGAGATTGTCTGCATGAAGTCGGGCTGCAATAATAGTCCTTGGTAAGAAATGGGCAAGCTATGTAAAGAAAAAAAACCAGCATAAGCACAAGAATCCAAGGATGCAAAATTTACCTTTCCTCTAGAAGAAAGTTCCAACTTGGGACTCTTCAGTAGTGTACAATAACGAGTAATAAAAACGGGCTATGTTCACTCTACCTAGGAAGGAAGTAGAAATATGAAGAAAAGAGCTCTCACCAGAGCACATGTGGAAGCAGGCATGTGTCAAAGAGCCAGTTACCTTCCAGTCCAAGGACAGCTAAGAGTTCAGTGGGAAAAAGGAAAACTGCTTGCCCAAGACAGCCACCCCTGTTTTAGGGAGAGACTATGCTCAGGAGGATCCATCTGCTTGCTCAGAAGAATAAGATCTAAATCCAGTGACTGCAACCAACATGGGCAAACACAGTGACAAGTTTTGTCTGCACGAAGTACAGTAAGACTTGTAGAGCCCACCATTCTTCAGATCAATTGTCATCTGGGTGTGAGCAAAGGGACTGTAACCACCCAACTTCAGGAGAGTAGCGCCCAAATACACCTGTGAAATTAAATACTTCACTGTTCTGTGAGTGCCTATGACAGCCATAAAGAATTGCAGCTTGTGTTCAAAGAGGAAACAAGCCCACTTAGATGTTCCTCCACCATCTCAAAGACAGGGACTCTCAAGTTACCTATCAGTCCAGGCTACGTGTTAGCCCTCCAGTCTCACCTGGTGTAACTGTCATCTGCTCCAAAACCAAGACATTTCTCCAATTGAAACAGTGTAAGCCACAGAGTCCTTAGACACTCTTTCTGAATAAAAGGAAGAGAAGTAGGATACTGACAGCAGCAAGTCAGAGAAAGAATCAAGACAGTGAAATATTGTCCAAGCTTGCAAAAATGCAAATGCATTACTCCCCTCCTCATGAAGATTTCTTCAAATTTTTTTTTTTTTCCCCCTTCCATTCTTCAAAGTATGTTGTGGGGACAGAAGAGGGCTTTCTTTGAGAGAGGCTGAGTACCATTCTCTCTCATGGAGACACACAGAGGTACTATATAACAAAGAGGGACATTGCATATGCCAAGTCTAGTTTACAACTTCCACCAGCATTTTCTAAGAGTACCCAAGACAGGCTCCCCACACAGTAACTAAATTAATCCATCACCACACATGCCTTAAAAATGAAATGCAGAAATTTGTACAGTATCCATAAGTGTCAGAATTCGGATATCATAGAATCATAGAATGGTTTGGGTTGAAAGGGACCTTAAAGATCATCCAGTTCCAACCACCCTGCCATGGGCAGGGACACCTTCCACTAGACCAGGTGGCTCAAAGCCCCATCCAACCTGGCCTTGGATCTATACTATATGTGAATCTATTCTCATTTCAAGCCATAAATCGCTTGTTCAGCTCATAAAATCTCTTAAAAGATCCTCCACTTGTGATAAGTTAAAATAAGTTGCTTGTGCTGACCCACATAGTTTCAGCTAGCATCATCTATTTCACCTACCACGAATGCCAACCAAGGCAGAACCTCAGCAAAAGGACTCAGTCAAACCAACACAAAGCTGTTACCTCCCAGAAAATGCTTCCTTCTGACTATTCTATCGATGAAATTGGAAAATGTTTCCAGGGCTCTCCTCCCACCCCTCTTCTCCCTTTTTCCCTGTTGGACAATCACAGGTGGCTGACAGCTCTATCCTGCCGCTAACTAAATAGAAGCCCTATTGAAAAGCATCAAGAGCTCTGTGTTCCCTCAATTTAATATCCTAGCACTAGCCAAGCAGACACTGCACCCTGCCAAGACAAACATATGGGACTTGGCAAAAGGGGAGGGGGGCAGTTTCTGGAGACAGCCCTCCAGTCTAAACTTCTTAAGGAGTCGATATAAACACGCTTTTATAAAAAAGGTGCTGCCTCGTCTAAAAACACAGATTCAGCGCAAAAACACTACTACCTTTCACCCTCTCTGTTAGTTTAAGGTGTGTTCAGTTCAATGACTGTGCAAAACCTGCGTCACAGCTACCTGCTGCTCGCTTTTTTAATCCAGAGACGAAAACTTTTTGGAGTCGCACTGAACACTGGTTGATTTATTGGAAGAAAAATAAAAGGAAAGAAGGATGCTTTGCCTACAGCACATTTCCCTTTGCCTGCCTCCACCAAAGCAGAGCTTTGGTTGGTGGGAATTGATTCTAAGTTTCCTACAATGTGTAGCTCCAGGGTTATACCTTCAATTCACTGGGCGGATATTATTTCTCATGCCACATGGTATCCATATTTTGTCAAGAATCAACTGATTCTCCAAGGTTTCTTCTTCAAAAATAGTCTAGAAACTGAAGTTGTAGAGTTTGCCCCATGATACCTCTCCGCAATTCATAACTATCAACTGAGTGTTACTATCCAGAATTTCTTCATATGCCAAGTACGCATCCCTCTATTTCAGTAGAGGCACACAAAATGTCTTGCATGACATTCACTCGCTCACTCAGCGTTAAGAGTGCAGGCTGCCACCTCGCAGTATGTGGACGGTGACTTTTTCAGCTTCTGCTGCAAAGAGGCACCCTATCTCTGGGGACAGGCAGGCAAGCTGACTCTGAGCTGGAGCAAGGCAGCACCCTGCATGTACCCCTCGCTCCATGGACAGGGATCCATGCACCACACCGCAGAGACAGGCCAGAGAGAATCAACTTTGAGAGACTTAAGGAGATAAATAAGACATGACTCACAGACAACGGGGCTATGTACGTAACCTGGCAGGATAATTCACCAGGCTGGTGAATTCACTCACTCACTCCCCTGGCTTTTGTTTCTTTTTTACCAGGCATGACTGTCAACTCCTGCAAGAAAGAATGAATTGGGCTGGGATTTTGACAAATTATTCTAATAGATCCAGTGCTGATGGCTAGGTGCAGCCTTTTGGCAGGGGGCCTTTCTGTCTGCCCCATTGTGCCACAGACTTGCATCACTGGATGTGGGGGGAAGGCCGACCAGTTCCCCACAACAGTGAGGACAAAGGACAAGTTACATTACGTGTCGCAGTACCCACAGCCTATCCCTGACACCCCTTTTTCCTGGGGCAATTTACCTGATCATATGCACAGTGTAAAGCATGCATGTCAAGTATCACATCTGTCCAATAAATGCTGGAATAGCTGTGCATTCCTATTGCAGCCACCTTGACACCCACATTGAAGAGGAATAAAATTTTAGCAAAGAATGTATCATATGAACAAAACAATGACAGTAATAAAAAAGGAATATCAGTGTACAGCCTACCACTGAAATGAACTGGCAAACAAAAGTACATCTGCACAGCCCTGTGGCTTCAGCTATTAAGCTAGCACAGATATGCATGTATTGCTCTTACACTAAAGCATGTTCATCATCTACTGGGATTAAAATTTGTGACAGAATGTCTATAGATACCTTTCTGACAGCACAGATAAATTTTCCTGTTAGATAAAAGATTTTGTAGATAGACAGCTTCCTTTTCCAGCTTCCCAAAGCATAATTTTGTAGTCTGTATCCACAATCTTAGTGCTCAGCCACCCACATAATACCCTCACAGCACATGTCATAAATCTCAATTCTGCGAGACTTCTGTGGATAGATGGAGTCAAGTAACTTCATACGTACAGATGAGTCCCATTACTCACATACAAAATACATCTGGCAAACCAGGGATGAGATTCCCTTCTGCGTGCAATTCTACCGAGATAATCTGTAATGATTACCCACTTTTTTCTCTTTTCCCATTTACTCTTACTTTCTGTAGTTATTGCTTGACCAAATTGCATAGGTCAGCATATATAATGATTAATCAAAATAAAGTGAAACCAATTAAGTATCAGACATTTTTTCTATTTATGACATGTCCAAGTAATTTAGACTCATTGATCTGTGTTATTTTATCACAACGTTGTGTACAATATGCAGTACTGATCTGATAAAAGTGGCTACAGATAATTTAAAAATTACATAACGTATGGAGATGATTTGGTAGCAATATAGAAAGTTTACCAAAGTGACCATAAATGGCATTCATTTCAAAATCCAAGCAACTATGCAAAATTACTGATTTTTTCTTAGCCTCACTAAAAATGTAAAGAGAAGAGTCCACCCAAAGAGAAAGGTCGAAGCCATCACTCTGCCCAAAGTGTGTGTTGCTGCAACCTGTTATCAGAGCTGCAGCTAAGCGAAAAAGAGAACAAACTGCTCTGTCTGTGGGACAGAACATGGAGACAGAGAGCAGCACCTGGGCCATCCCTGACGCCGCCGTGACTGCTGTTCCTTGCTGCTGTGAAACCTGGCAATGGTAGCCAGCATGGACAGTCTTCCATGGGTTGAGCAGGTGACAGAAAATTAAACAGACAAGCAAAGACCTAGGACCATGCAGACAAACAGCTGGATGGATTTAAAAGCCTGCAGCATGGGAACACGGCTTCACTCTTTGATGCTGATCCAACAGGCCCTTCCCTCATGCATCTGCTCGTGCATCTGTAAGCATGACATATCAGCATCTTAATGATACCAATCTAAATACATTGCCACCATGTGAAGTTACAAGCAGACCAAGGTACACACTTAACAGAGCTGTCTCAGGAGGAATTTATGAATCCAGGAAATGGCACCACGAACCAAGCAGGGTTTGTAGTCCCTGTGATGAGAGAGGCTGTCCACAGGCATCCAGGGTGGGTGGCATGTCACCTGGAGACTGCCACCTGTGCCTCTGGCAGAGCCTGCTCCTCCAGAACGTAAGGGGATCCAGGCCCCTGCCGAGGTCTGTCTCGCAGGGCTGGCAGGGAAGGGGAAAAGCTGTCCAAAAGAACATACTTCTCTCGCTGCACATCTTCTGCATGTTAAAGTATTTATGGCCTCGACATACTTGGCATATAAAAAAATACTACACATTAGAAGAATGCTGGAAAAAAGTAATACGGCAATGCTCTGCACATTTTGAGAAACAGATGTTATTGATACAGTTGCTGGGTACCTACAGAGGGAGCGGGGAGGTTTGCTGATGAAAATCCTTCTTCCCCATGGATGGGCCTCCAGCCCCCATGGACGGGCCTCCAGCCCCCATGGACCCTCCAAGCCTTCCAGGGCTTCAGGCAGAGACCACAGCTTTGAGGCAAAACATCCGTGTTTGCCGGCTCCTTCAGCACCAGCACCCTTTGAGCTATTTCTAGTATTGCAAGCAGGAATTCAACAGCTCATTTTTTCTCTTTGGAAGATCAACGTGATATAAAATCCATGTCGTATCACATGTTTCATCTGTTGCAGAACTCCTGGCAATGCACTTTAGAATTAAAGCAAGAGCTCCTGAATCATTTGAGTCTCAGTTCTTGAAGGCTATTAAACACAGATGGCATAAAGCAGTGTTAAGATTCTTCTTATTAGATAAGTGCTAAGAGTGAGCTAGCATTTATTTAAAGACATTAAATCCAATTTTGAATCAAATGAAATATTCAAACAGTACACACTGCTCAGGTTTCACAGCCAGCTGAATTATTCACACAGCAGAAGTTTGTGACTAATCATCTAATCAGATTTTTTAAACAAAAAAACCTTCTGCAGCTACAAAGAACAGTATTATTTGTTTGACTGAATACCAGGATGAAGATTCAGAAACAGGATGAAAACATTGGAATGTTTAATATCCTCTCCCAAACTACGGATGCAATTTAGGAATAAGAAGCTAAGATACACTCATACTAAAATACTGAATATCAAGCTGACCAGAAACAATACACTCATTTCCTTAACTAAGGAGAGTCCTTCCTGTGGCTAATAAACTCACTGTAAATACAAATATGTTCTTCATTTTAAACACATCTAAGCATGCTCAATGTAATCTGAATATAAAAACACTGCTATGAGATTACTAATCTAATTTGACACTGTGGTGTGAAAAGTAATCTAGTCAGAAGCCACACACAACTGACCATTATGCAATGGACTAGAAAATTAAGACTTAAGAATACAAGGAATGGATCATGGTCCATTAATACAGTAAAAACCGAAATAAATAAAAAGAGACAATAGAGATTTAAACTATATGAATTTGCACTGGAATTCTCAGTGTCTTTCAAAAAAGAGGTCTTAATCAGTGATGAAGCTAAACCATAGCAGAAATGGCAGGCCTTGAACCCAGACAGATATCCCACCAAACTCTATAGCCTCCTGCAACCAAGGACTCCTTGAGTGGTGGCAAGAGTCTCTTTGGGGAACACATGGCCCACAATAAACAGGATAATGAAAATGGAGTGATGATCCCACAGAAATCTGCAACCACGTTTAAAATGTACCATACTTGTTAATCTTATATCCTATGTGAGAGCAGAACCCCTTCCCACAATTTCTGCTTGCTCCTCCAAGGAACTGAAGCCCTCTCAATACATTAACTGATGCACCATTTTAAGGAGCAAAAGACATTTCGAAGAGTCACCTAACTAACCAATATTCTGTTGAATTTGCAACAGAAGAAAAGAAAATGGCAATATATTAATGGGTCATTGCACCGGACTGAAAGTAAGCTTTTTAGCCTCCTCTATAAACATACATAAGAAAATTCCTTTATGCCGAAATTTCTCATGCTTGGTTTTAATCCAAATGTTGGGTTTCTTTTTTTCCCCTTTCAGAAAGTCTAAGAAAAAAAAAAAAAAAAATCAATGGAACCCCTTAAGAGTTATATGGAAGAAAAAAGAAAAAACAAACTGTGATTTTATGTGGAAAAATGTGTCTCTATTTTTTGTTCTTGGAAAACCTACACAGATTCATTTTAACGGCAAACTGCCGTGCAAAACTGGCACGCAAAATGCTTTGTCCTTAAAGAAGGAATTGTGGTTTTAAAATATCAGTTATTAAAAACTGAAAAGTATGCATGGAACATGCTCGGTGCAGTCAAGTATCTCCCCAAGCCCAGCGTATCTCTGGAGAAATATTTACTGAGTACAAGTTTTGTCTTTGTGGCAATTACAGAAGCCCTACACTAGGAACTATTCTATGGTGAAACGGTCCGAGCAATGGTAAAACTTGCTTCCATGAAAGGAGCCTGAAGTGGGTTCATGGTAAGGGGTACTCAGACCCTTTGCCACAGGCAAATTTTATATGCACAGGGTTGCCAGTTCTTGCAATAAACCTGGTGTTTTCACAACTGCTGGAGTCATGGGATTATATGAGAGTCATAGCTTCCTCTAGAAAGTGGAAAGGAAAACAAAAAGCAAGGACATTTGATAGCCTTCAAAGAAGGAAAAATAAGAACTTCAAATCAAGTGCTGAAAAGCAAATAAAATAATCCCAAAATATGAACATCTCATGATCTGGAGAATGGAAAAGGGGACACTTGAGATCAGCAGCACCATGTCTATTGCAGCGCACAGAAGTCACATTTATTGCCTGTACACAGCAGTCATGAATGACACCACAGAATTATAATGAATTACAAATGTTCCAGATACAGAGTAATACCAATTACTGTGTTAAGCAATGTGCTCTGCCCATGCAGCCTTCATGACCTGGCTGACCAGGTCCCAGGTTGCCACTGCCCCAGTTAACACAACGCGCTTTGCACCACACAGCATTCAGCACTGTGGAAGACAGGCCTATCCGAAGGGCTCCAGCGTTGGCAGCAACTCTACCAATTCTACAGGGCAATGGGTACCTTAAGTCCCAACACACAGCCACTGCTAAACAGGGAGGTACCCATCAGAAATGTACTTCAGGTGGCCTTTTAGACTCCTCATGACCACCGCGAAACAGGGAGGTACCCATCAGAAATATACTTCAGGTGGCCTTTTAGACTCCTCATGACTCTTCTCTGCTGGATTTATAAAGCAGGAATTCCTTATTTTTTGCATCATCTTCACTGAATTGAGAGGCAAGCAGGCTTGTATGGGGACTTCCCTGTGGGCTGCTCCCTCCACAGTTGGCTGTAGTTTCTCTCCTCATGGAGCTACTTCTGTAAGTCACTTTCACAAACTGTATAGATGGCTAGTTATACAGCTCTAAACTATCAAATCACATGCTCCTGAGAAACAATTAAGACACTGGACAGCTTGGCTTAATCTTAATAAAGTCCATTTCCACAGTATCAATTTAGAGGGTTTACTAATTTATGTTGAAAAGAGCACATAAATCAATTCTGCAAAGCACTTGGCCTTTCACCGGAGTTAGAAGGGCTGCACTCACCGGTCCTTTGTTACACAGGACTTAATGCTATGGTCAAGCTTCCAATGTAGATAACAACGATGTTCCTACTTAAAAGGCCTAATAGAAAAAGTCAAAACAAAGGGTGAAAAACAGTCATATCCTCAGATACAAGACAGTAGAAACAGAAAACTGATATATTTTACTCTGAATGAAAATATTCTGTTGATCAAAAGCTAAGAAGCACCATTTCGAAGCATTGAAATGGCAAAGCTAGTAATACTTACATAAAACTCATTATTTTAAATTGGTTCTACATCTTTGTGCAAAGAAACCCTGTGGCAAAATCTCTCAAAGGAAAAGCAGTTTTACACATTAGTGATTTAGTCAGGTATAAAACAAGAAAGCCAAATGACAGTGTGATTTGTATGAGGTTAGAAAGTTAATTTACTGTTGCATGGTTGCTGCTTTTAAAAAAGATCAAGTAATTTATTAAAGCTATCAGCCAAGTCACAAAGGTAGTTTAAGAAAACTAAGCATCAGTTTAAAATCAAAGTGAAAGCAAATACTTCACCCTATTAACAAGAACAATAGTACTGCAGCTTTATCCATCATTTCCAGAAACTCATGATGAAACATGAGGTCAGGAGGTCAAACTGACTAACTTTTATTTCCATGAGCCTGAATCAGAGAGCAATGATTAGAGCTTCAGCAACCCTCTGAAAAAGTAAGAACTGGTATGCAAATAATACGTTCCTACAACAGGGAAACCTATCTTGTCTGCCTTCTACTTTTTGCTTTCTTCTCAGTAACTCTGCAAGTTATTTTCTGTCCGGGCTTGTTTCTTGTCCCTTTTGCAAACCTCAGACCATGCGGCTCTGAGGTCAAATTCCAGATACAAGTAAGTACGGCACTGAATAAACAAGAAACATCAAAAAAGGCATTACTGAATATGGCTTCTGTATCTCTACCCTACAAAATGCAGTTTCAAATTCAGTACAAACTCTACTGTCAATAAGAACTTTGAGAGAGGTTACAAGGATTAAGTTTTGAGAACATTGGCTATTTCAGTATCTATTTACTTTCTTTTACTGAGACACATACTTTACCACATGTGATACGTGAAGGCAAAACGTGAATGAGAGCCCAATTCATGTGCACTATGTGTGTTATCAAGAGTCCACAGAAGTTATACAATCTGTTTCTTATTACTAAAACTATAAAAAAAGGGTTGTACTTAGTAATTTTAATAAGCTTGGGCTATTTTATAAACTGTTAGCTGTGAGCCTCCAGGAATAAAAAAAAAAAAAAAAAAAAAAAAATAATAAAAAAAAGCAGCATATTGGTAACAAAAAGCAAAAATCCAGAAAGGAAATTATTTGTCAAAATGCCTTAAAAGCACTGTTTTGTGAAAATACATAGCCAAGACTAAAAGGTGTGATTCAATCACAGCTACAAAACAGATATCCAGAGCAGCACCCAGTCACCAGTGATTTGCTTCAGATGATTTTTTAACCACCTACACTACAGACAGTACCACTTAACTGAGCTCGGACACACTCACCGACAGCTATCCACCTCTGCAAGTGTGGGCTTACCTTCTACACGCCAAACAGGGAAGGAGCACTAGACACCCTCCTTCTCGACTCTAGAGTAGGTCTTCACACATTAAATCGAAGATAACATGAAAGCAGCAGTAGCTGGAGCAAGGAAGCTGCAAATGGGGACAACATGTAAATCACTAATTTTCAGCTTCACAGCACCCTTCAGGCTGCTGTACTACCAGGGTCTGTTTCTGCTCTTATGAGACTGAGAGAACTGGGGAGAGTTATACTGACCTGTAAATAGCAGGTCAAGCCCCTGAATATACTGCTTAAAAGGTATGAATTACACATAAACTCATGCTCTGTTGTAAAAACTTTGCAAAATCAGAAACAAACTATAAAGTCTAGAAGTTGTGGCAATCAAAGCTGAGGCATTTTAGTTTTATGAACAGTTGGGAGATTTTTCATGCAGACTTCTACAAATCCTGTTCCTAAATCCCTTTCTAGAGAAGATGACCTGATTAAAACACCTCTATATTCATCATTAGCATAACCAGTGCAGCTTAAAATTCGAACTGTTCTTCTCACCTCCATCTAACTCACAAGATACTGTGAAGTGTCTTAACCTTCAAATATTCTCTCCAATCTAGAAAAACAGAATAGAAGAGACTAGTTACAGTGTTAGTTAAACTTCTTAGCATCATAATTTCCCCTAGTGGCTATGTAGCACATTCACAGTTTGGCAAACACGGGGTAGTTCTTAAATTCTTAAGTGTTTTGGGCCATTCCCACTGGATGTTCTGGAGAGCCCCCAGGAAGCCCCCACAGTGAAGTCTTTCTCTTCTAAAGTTCATAGCCAGCTTGGATTTCATCACTTCGGGTCACGCAGATGCCAGCCTGAATGGACTTCATTTCCTCTCTCCTTCCAAACCCTCAGTATACCACTTGAGGCCAGCAGCCTCCTCCTTGACCTTGTGCCTCCTGGCTCCCCAGCACACGAGCAGCACGTTGCCCATCCATCTGTCATTAAGGCTTCCGAAAATCCAGTTGATGAGGTAAGAGCTGCATCACCTCATTCAGCCATTTGCTTCCGATGGACTCTTTGTTCAGGCAAAAAGGTCAGTCAGTTTGTTATGCAGACGGTCATTCTGGCATTTCAATTTTGTATAATCTGATGAAATATTATTCAAAGCCAGCTGAACAGTTATGCTTTTGTGTGAATTCTACTTAAAGCTGTTTTCCTAGTTTCTAGCCTGCTTTCTGTTGTATCATAAAACAGTGTTAACTTTCACTTTCTTCAAACATGCAAGACATGTTGCTGCTACAGCAAAAAGCATGCAGAAAGCCTAGGAAAAAATCAATACTAGTGAAGCAGTGCCTAGAAGACACAGGAGCAAACAGTTTTGGTGCCAGTCCTTTTATCTCTCCTTAATTGAACAACGAGGAATTAAGCAGGACTGTCAAAGCAGATGGGATTGATTCTACTGTTCTCCTTGCCTTCAATTATTTAATAGCCTGCAGTCACTCTCTCTGAACAGAGAACAGCAACCTTATTTTAAGACAAATATCAAAACTTTACTTTCAGTAAGCACCTACAAATCCTTCCTCTGAGCTGTTCCAAAAATGCTAAACCACCTCCACATTTTTTGAATGGATATAGTTCAAGGGAGAAGACCACAAGACCTCTGGAAATGGACTTTCTCCAACACCTACAGAACTACCTAATAGGGAACTACAAAGACACTAAAATTGTGCCTTTGCCCTGGAAATAGCAGAGACAAAACCCACCCCTTTCCAAAGACACAACGGAAGGAGCGTTTTCCCCTGCTCCTGAGATCCCTGGAGGCCAAGAGCCTGGTTTGCAGCACAAAGCCTTTATCCATAAAAGTTCTCCACTCGGGCAGAAGAAAGGCTTACTGCTCTTGTCAGCAGCCATCACAGCTTACCAGTCAGGTGAGAAAAAAATCCGATCTTGCACAGATTTGGAAGGAGCCTTTTCCCACAAGTTGGGCTCTCTGCTACCAACCAAGAAAATCTCATTTCTGTGTCTACCTATAAAGGGATTGCTGATCACCAAACCTTCATGACAGTTGTGACTGGCTGATCCTCTAAGACATGAAAAAAGGCATGTGCTCTCCTAGGCTCTAAGCATTTGCTAAATAGTCATGCTTGACGAAATAAGGTTATCCCCTTCTGAGGTGCCAGAAGGTGCTGAGGGTTTTCAATTCTTATTAAGATTGGACACGGCAGAGCAGGGGCTCAGCAATTCACTCAGAACATTTTAAGATACATCAATTACAATTTATGTGGACTTTTCAAAAATCTTACAGGACAAATGAAAGGTAGTGAGCACAGCTGTACGTAAAATAAGGGAACTGATTTAATACAATAAAGGGAGACTTATGCATTCACAGATATTTTTCATGTCTGTTTCCCTTATTTTTTTCCCCAGGCCCCAACAGCTGTTTCACAGTCTTAAGTCTCTAATCTCTTATTTTCTTACTGCTACTGTCTATCTACTGCACTGCTGGTGTACCACCCAACTCGATACAAGGATGGAAATAATCCTACCTGAAACAGAACTCTTCAGCACCACTTTGGGAAGGTATTCAAATAGCAAGAGCCTTCCCCAGAAAAAGATGTATTTGATGCAGCTGCCTATGGATAAAACAACACATTCTTGCCAAAGATGCAGACACAGGAGGGACAGTTTTACTGGGCAGAAGCCCAACAACACCTCAAAACCTGACAGTGCTGGTAACGTTAAGAGCAGTCTGCTGGAAACCATTCCCTTATTCATTCCAACCTTAATTCATTCTATGAGGATCCATCTGCAGAAGGGACTCCCAAGAGGGAAAGAGCCTTTCAGCCTACCAAGAAAAAAATGGCAGTAATGACAGCACTTTGTACAACTCCATCCGCTAAAATCACTTCAGAGCCCCACTGCCCAGGTGATCTTTCAGAGGGAGCTGGAGATGAAGGAAAGCAACAGCTGACTACATGTATCATTTCTACATATGTCCCATGAGAAATATGCAGTTTCCACTCCATCTACATTCTGAGTTTTGTCCTGGACTGAAGAAATAAGCTTCAGAGAGGTCAGAGAAAACAGGAGAGTTTGGAGGCAGCATGCCAACCATGTAGGGTATTTCCAAGGGTATTTCACCTCAGGAGCTCACTTCTTCAGTCCAAAGCCATCAGAAGAACAGGACAATCCTTAGACAACATTGGTTCTGAGGTCTCCAAATGAAGTTATGGATCAGGGAAAATAATTCAGAGGCCAAATGCTCCAAGTGACCAGAATGACAAAGTGACATGAAATCCAGAGGCCAAAATATCATTTTGACTTATTTCAGATATCTATTAGCCTTTATCATCAAAACTGCCAAAAAGGCATCTTGTCAGTCATTTCTGTCATTTGTGGATGACTGCTCACAAACTGGTCTGTTGCAGCAAGGAATTAATTTACTACTGTAGAATGAAAATGCCATGGGTAGGCAAGCAGTGCCCAAAACCCAGAGCTTACACAAGGCTGCCCATGCGTACGATGGAACCTCACCATGCAGGGGTACTGACTGAAAGGTATTTGTGACACAGGACTACTTCCAGGAAGGTACTGCAAGACACTTGTGCTGTGGTGTGTACGAATGTGCACACACAGTTCCCTTGCCTATCACACTCCTTGGCTCCACCCTCAACTGCATGTAAGCATGATCATCTTGGTTTTCTAGTTATCTAGTTTCTGCAAGCAAAGTAGGGCAGGGGATGAAAAGGAACCTACTGAGGGATGACGTCAGCTTGGACTACAGTCTCCTAAGGCTTCTACAACTGTGTTATAACAATGATTTCAAGGGGAGTGTGGCAGAACCTGAATCAGGCTATCAAGGCTGCTTCTGCTCTGACAGGGCATTTCTTCTCCCTGGAAGCCTAAGGGACCTGCATTTGAGGCTTCATCAAAACACTTCTCATGAACAGGAATGGACGAGTCTGTCTGCTGGTCTGAAATGCCTGCTCTGATAGCCTAAGCCAAAGAGAGGCAAGAGCAATCCCATTAAAAAGTGCAGCAAAACTGATGAAAGTGAAGTCACGCTCTGACTTGCTTCTGATCCACCCAAGAGCTAAAACCTGGAGGACAGATCCAAATGGCAATTCCCTGGACAACAGCAGCACGTTTCAGCAGCCAAAGACTCCTGCTGCAGATGGGTCACTGGCCTGATGCCTCCCCATGGTAGGGCCACATGTCCTTCTGAATCCTGCTCTACCTCTTTGTATTGGGTCTGGCTGAACTGGAATCGGTTTTCCCCTACAGCAGCCCTCACGGTGCTGTGGTTTATGCTGGGAGCTGGCAGGGTGTTGATAGCACCCTGGTGTTGTGGCTGCTGCTGAGCAGTGCTTACACAGCACCAAGGCTCTTTCTGATATTTCCCCCAGTGGGACGGGGTGGGCAAGATCTTGGGAGGGGACACAGCCAGGACAGCTGACCCAAACCGACCAAAGGGATATTCCATACCATATGACGTCTGCTCAGTATAAAGCTGGGAGAAAGGAGGAAGGGGGTGGGGTCACCCTTGGTCCTCCAAGGCAACTACTACGCGTATTGGAGCCCTGCTTCCTGAGAAGGCCCGACATCGCCTCTTCATGGGAAGTAGAGAATAAATCTGTTTGCTTTTGCTTCCGCACACGGACTTTTGCTTTGCTTTGCTTATATTAAAACTGCTTTTGTTTCACCCACAAGGGTTAGTTTATCTTCTTTCCCCTCTTTACCCTGTTGAGAAAACAAAGGAAAGGGGGGGGAAGTGATAGAGCGACTTGGTGGATACCTGGCATTTAGCCAGAGTCAAACCATCACACTCTTGAAAAGCAGAAGAAGGTGGTATGGTGTCAGCAAGGGAAGATTATCAAAGGACACATCGTACAAAATCCTTCCATCATTGCTTTTGCCATGGAGTGACTGTAAATTACTCCTGAGGAGGCTAAAAGGCTGTTTGGGATGCTACAGGAAGTCGTTGCTAAACCCTGAAAGCTTAATGGAACTTCTTCCAGTAAGTAGAAGCAGCTCAAGTGTCAGATCAACCTCATTTTTCAGCCACATGCTACCCATCACAAATGCCAGCAGAAGTGACACTTACAGAATAAACACTGATGAAATGAGTACTGAATGTCACTGCATTGCTATTCATTGAACAGGTTATTTACGAAAAGCAAGGGCCAGGATGAAGTATCAAAGAGTTTTTGATTCAGATACTGATGTGACACCAAAGCTAACACTAGTA
The DNA here is from genome assembly GCF_965140245.1 of Athene noctua. NCBI lineage: Eukaryota > Metazoa > Chordata > Aves > Strigiformes > Strigidae > Athene > Athene noctua. The sequence goes on from NC_134040.1 coordinate 50,759,982, forward strand.
ATGCCAACTCCATTACACCCATCGCTGCCTGCGACAGGGACTGTGAAGAGTTTAGCACCCACTCCTGCTCCTCCTGAGCTCTGCACAGTCTGGAAAAATCTGGACTCAAGAGCAGTCAGTGGTATTCTAAGGGTGAAATGAAGGGATTATGTTTTTGTTGGATTATACAGAAATAGGGCAATGATTCTTTTTTTCCCCCTCCTCTGCAGGGCACTCACACCACAGAAATACTAGTATAGGTGTACTCCACACACAGGGGCAAAGGAGCAGCTTAGCAAAATTTGTTTTCCATTAAGATTAGCTCAAGAAGGGCTGTAAAACCACAACTGTTCTGTAGGGACACACTGTTGGAATATATATTCAAACCTGTCCAAATCCACACGAGGGATGTTTATTTTCACATATTCATAGCCATAAACAAGCATCCCTTTCATAGCTTAACAACTTTCTCACCTCTGTAAGCTACTTCATCAGCGAAATGAAGAGTAAGCAAAGAAAGATGATAAGAACGCAGTCATTCTGCTTTTTAAGAGACAACACCTCCAGACTGGGACGGGTGGACTTAAAATATGCTACTTCACACAGAGTTCCTTTCTTTAAAATATGCCACATGGAAAAATATTTTAAAATAAACTAAAAAACTAATAATAGCTATTTTCAAGTTTAACTGCTACACTACCCTTGAGAGCAAAAGGTTTCTCTCCCTCTAAAACATTCATACAGGCACATAGACACGCATGTGCTCACATGGTCATCCTCAAACACCCAAGCAGGGAACGTGGAAGTGACCAAACACTACGGCTTTACCGAAACAGGGCAGGAGAACTGACTGGGGAAGGGATTCAAGAGCAATTAGAGTACCAGAAAAAATTGCTCAGTAGGTTTGTACTTAAATACCTTCTTTTCTGATAAAGCAAGGGATGTGAAGCTCCCTCCTGAGACAGAGGTCCAGGAAACGCGTTTGTGGCAATGCAGTGCTTGCGTTAAACTGTGCAAAATGCAACCAGTCCCAGGATCTCCATAACAGAGGCAGTGATCTTAATAAAACAAGGCTGGGACAATCTTCTAGATTTAAGACAGATACATACAAAACTATTATCGAGTAGGTTTACGCACAGCTTAAATCTGTGTTATCTTAGATTTGTTTGTGCTGCTAAATGGACTACTCTGACACTAAATGCACACAGCATTAAGTGATATGTTAGAACATATTTTACCCGGCTAATAACATGGGAAAATTCATAAATACATTAATCTTCAAATGGATGTGCTGCTAAGTACAAAACCCCTCATTTCTCTATCCAAAACAGACACGCAATGTCTATTAAAACAGATGTCTTTTTTTAAGTGGGCTGTTACAAAGCGAGCAAGGGTTCTTTCCCCCCTCTTTTTTTCTGATCAAGCATCACTTGCACCACAGCATAAATGAAGAAGGAACTTAAAGCATTTTATCTTTGGACAGCTTACACAGGAGACTGTTGAGTCCTGTGAAAAAACTTTTTAAAATTCTGCAGTGTTGTGTACAGAAACCTCAACTAATTTCAGTGTCTGTATGACAGCACTGCTGCACATAAACCCTGGCTGCGGCCTTGGGGGAACCATGTAGGCTCCACCAGCCCAGTGTTTTGTCAGTAATCCCAAGCCCCAGTTTTAAGCAAGGAATTACTGTAAGCAAAGTAATGAGTGGGAAAACTGAGTTACTTCAAAGTTAGACTTCAAATCCCTTGATGAAGTCTGCTTACAGTCCCAGTGCTTGCTCTTTTCATCTTCCCCTGAGAAATCATGCTTGGGGAAGGCTAACAGACAGAAGAAAAAATTATTCTCAGATTTGTCCACAATCCCTTTTCTCAGAAGGGATTTTCTTGGTCCGATTCATAGTCTAAGGACCAAGAGATCTGTAACCCCTCTGCTGATGTTCCCCAGCAGTCCCCTCACTCTTTGCCACGGCAGAAGCCAGTCTCTGTTCTATCATCAGTCCAACTGACAGGAACCATGGTGTGGGGATGCGTGATGTATGTCACCTGTTTTATTTGTTTAACCAGATTAGGCCACGCTCTCAGTTTTTGCTTACCCAGGACTCTTCTCAGCATGTTCTGCAGAGGGAAGCAGCAGTGGGGACAGGGATACGTCCATCCCTTTCCACACAGGAGGAGAGCAGCTCTTGCAGGAAGGATTTCTTCAGGTCAGTGAGACCGTGAGGCCTTCTGCTTCTGTGCTCCATTTTAAAAATACATGACATCTTTTTCCATTTGGAAAACCTATTACCCAAACTGATCACATATTTCCGTGCTACGAAAGATATTTGTGTGGCTCCTTATATTTTGGCCCACTTTGGTCTACATTAAGTCCATAGCAGTACTACTGTATATCTATTCAGTTTTTCCTATGACCACGCAATTCTTGGAACAAAGGGAGAGGGAGCTGCAGCCCATAGGAAAATTATAATTTCAGAGGAGAACTTAGCAGTTCAGTCAGCCCTGAAAATATAAAGCATACAACCAAGTGGAAACTTTGAGCATAACCCTTTTCACTACTTCCTATTTTGTACAATAAGTACAAAGCACTGAGGTTTCCCCAATTCACCATCTTTGAACAGGTAGCCAGAAGTTGGTATGAACAATTGCTTTCTAAAACTATCTGCTGAAGCAGAGACAGTTTTGCTCTGCCCCTCTAAAAAAGAGCTTTCTTTTCAGTTGGGTTTAATCTTACTTTGGTCACAGGCTGAGGCTCCCCAAGGAACAGGGCAGGAGGCAGAGAGGAGCAAGAGGTGAGCTGGGACTTGGAAGGCATCAGATCTTCTCCGTGCTTACCTCATCTCTTGCAAACGCTCCCTTAATGATTCACACATCTACCTACGGTATCTGTCTTGCAGACACAAATTCTTTGGCATTTTACTGTGACAGAGAAAACTTCACAAAAATGAGTTTCAATGCGAGCTTTAGAAGAAAAGGGAGGTTTTATATGGGAAAAGGCAATTTGTTCTAAGCAAGAATGGGAGAAATGCAAGGCAGGAGGAGAGGAGGAGATGCAAGAGCTAAGTGAGGCAAATCTATCACTAGCCCAAATCTGGCCCCATTAGAAAAACTTATAAAAACAAACAAGAAATAATAAATGGAGCTTGAACAATCATCTGCATAAACTCTGACTACACTACACAAAGTAAAGATGAAGTACCTCCTTGTTTTGAATGACAACTCCAAGGAAAAGCAAACCAGACATATAAAGAACTTCTATATTATATTATTTTACACTATAGTGACATTTTACTTTAATCACCATCACCTCCCTTCTCAGTACTCCTTCCCTCAGTATTTTATGCAAGAAACCTCAAGTCCTGCCTGAATAAGAAACACCATGGCATTGCATTTTTCCAGGTTTCTGCAGCTTCTGAACTTTGAGAAATCCTATTTACAATGGATTACTACCTCTGAAAGGTCTGTATCAGCATCTAGGAAGTGCTACATACTGGAGAGGTGACAGTGATGAAGTCCAAGCCCAGCCCAACAGTGACCAAAGGCTGTTCAGTCAAATAGGGAGGATGGGCTGAGGTTACCAGATGGAGCCTGTCTATCCAAAGAGGCAGCTGCAACATATCAAGCCCAGTTAATAAGTCTGCAGGGCTGCCAAGTACAGCAAAACACACGTGGTAAGAACCGACATGGCAGGTTAAGGGAGTTCACTGCAAGGATGTAATTACTGTGGGAAGCATGCAACAGGGCACGGTAGCACAAATATAAGGATGTTAAATCAGCCTAAGACACTGCTGCCATCCGCACAGAGCAGCACGTGGAGAGGGAGAGACCTCCAGGGACCAGGGGACAGCACCATTTCGAACCTTGATGCACACCCTGGTCCTCCTGAGAACCCACACCGACTCCTGCCACAACTGCATCCCTCTACATGCTCACTGCTATCGCACCAAGAAGCCGAGATGTTCCAATGACCCCAGCAGCCCTGCTCGTCAGTGGATGCCTAATAATATTCTTCTTTAGGACACTGGAATTAACCTCATCAAGATTTTCCCATGTGCTATCACCAGATGCTCAGCAGCAGATCAAGTGTTCATGTCCAAAATGCTATCCTAGTACACTGAGATAAAGTATCACCATCTCCTAGAAAGCTGTTTCTCCATTTAGTAACATCACCTTGCCAGCTTGGGGGAAATCATGTGGAAACAATACATTCTATCAACACATGAACAAGAAATAAGCCTTAATACTTCAGTCTTGATGAAATAATGGTAATAAAAAAAACCCACATTCAAACCAAATCAAAACAGCCTGAAACTGCTTAGATCCTGATATGCACTTAACCCCATGCCTGAACTTAAACATATTTTTAAGGCTTTTCCTGAACCAAGGCTTTATACAAGTATCATTAGTCTGAGATCCTTCAGCCTGTATTTCAAACTTACCTGCCAAAGGAAAGTAACTGTGCACATCTCACAACGGTACACCCTTCCGCTCAGACACATCAAATAACTATAATTATTAATGAAAAGAATGCCAAAACCACCAAGGGTAGGAAACTCTCATCAGCTTCCTTTCACAAAGGGTAACATTAAGACATGAAGTCTTACTACTTTCAAGAGGCCTGTGCAAACAGATTGTCATGTCAGATAATCAAAACCAATCTCTGAGGATATGTTAAAACTCCCAAAATACCAACAGCTGCACATTAGCTTGTGTGAAAATACTGATGGTAAAGACACACACAAGTTTCTTCATGTCTCGATATCCTTAGGAAAAAGGGATGACAATAAGCAGGTGAGGAATAGTCCATCACAAATTAGAGATCTGAGCAAGTCTGGGGTTTTTTTATTCTTGACAGTTGGTCTGTCTGCAAGGATTTCCCTGGTTTGACAGCTGAACACTAAAAGGCAGGAAGACTACTAACAATCTTTCATTTGCAAACAGCTGTACTTTCAAATGAGTGTATGCAGCTCTGGACTTGAAGGCCACGGTTTTCCAATAAACATAACAAGCCACATTTTACTTGGCATCTTAAGTTAAAGATTAAAGATTCACCATACTGCGTCTGGCCCTTTCATTTAAAACAAGTAAGGTTAATGTTCTGTAAGAAATGGAAGACAACATTCACACTTGACATTGCATATATGTGAATATAAAGCAGTTCACAACCTAAACAAGGAGGCATATGTCTATAAAAATGTAGTTCAACACAGAAGTACAGTCTAAAGGCATCGCATACCAACACCTGTCTGGGCTTTGTTACAAAAGCAAGAAAGCTACTTGAAAAACTGGAGTAATTTTCTCTACAACAAAAGGTAGAGACTAACTTAAAACTTTTACTTTGTTATTTTTAAATGCTAAGTTTGTCATGTATGTTTATCTACAGTCTAAAACATCTGTATTTTTTTTGAGGCTGGTCATTTTCTGCATCTTCCACAGCAGATACAGCATTGCATCAGGCATAAGCAACCTCTGAGAAGTGCCACTTGCCAAATCTGCCTTGAACTTAGTTCCACTTCCTTGAATGTCTTGCACTTATTTTCCCGCTTTTCTAAACCATATACTCCTCTAGATGCATACCAATATTTTCTTAGCAACAAATTACAATCTCAGATAAATTTTAGTCACTTTTTAATAGTTAAGCCATTAAACCTCCTGTAGCATCTTGGCATCTTAGAACAGGAAGCCAACCACACAAGTGGTAAAGTATATGCCCAGTATGTGCTCACCTGGGAGTAGATTAACTGCCTTGCTTAGGAATCTACATTTGATGAAACATTTCATTTAGTGCAGACACACAAAATGTATTCCCACAGTCATCCAGAAGAGGAGGCACCACTAATACAACCTGACATGCTAAATCAGATATGTTAAATTAACTTCTTCATGACTGTTTGAATGATCTGATCTTTATAAGGAGGACAAAAAGGAAGACATTACTCAGATATAAACAGGGAAGGGGCTGGGCCACTCATGCAGGAAGGCTTGCCATAATCTTTAATAATACTTACTCTCCCCTAGTAAGTCTGAGTCTAGTAAGATAGGACAGCAGAAGAGTAGAGAGGCAAGATGTTACTGTACAAGCACTAAAAGGAAGGAAAAGCAGGATGGAGGCTGAACAAGACATGGGAACACAAGAATTTAAGGACTACGCATATGTGAGGGGAGCACACATAACCCTCAAGCACTGTCTGGGTAAGTGGAGCCTTCTGTCTGGCCTCACCATGCCCGCACAACTGTACAGCTGTCCATTGTTACAACACATTCCGTCTCTGAACATTTATAAATCCAAGCCAAATAAAAAAAAAAATGCAAGGGATCAATCAGTGGACTTAAATCTAGGCTGCTGCCTGTGCAACTACAATTTTACCATCTGCAATCATACTTATTAAGAGCTTTTCTCCTTTGAACCTTCCCAGGTAAGTGATCATAAAATTGCAGAAGCCCACAGAGCCCAAGGATGCTGTTACTTTCAGCTGATGAATGTCAGCATGACACTAGGATAAATGTCCAGAAAAAGTACCAGGTTTTTCATCAGCGTTCTTCCCAATGCTGGATCAACACTTCTCCGCATTACAAGTGCACCATCTGAACTTCAGAATACTGTGACGGCAGAGCAAGCTTTAGTAACATGAACACAGGGAGTAGACAAAAGCAGCAGTAACTGTAGTAGGTACCAGAGATCAATTGCCAGAAGGCCAAATTCTGCGAGGTGCTACAAACCACACAATCCTCCTGAAGCGAGACAAGGTAGGTCTCCTCCATCTGCTATCTGAACCATGGAAGGATGGTTTTGCTGGATGACTGTAACTGTTACAAGTTTTGCTGAAAGTATTTGATAAACACTATAAATATTGTGACAATACATATTGCTATTTTGACAAAAACAACAGCAGAAATATACAACAGAAACCTGCAGAAGCACCAGCTTTCCAAAACAGTCATAAAACCAATGGTCTGCTTCCACATGACTAATTAAGTGTTCTTTTGCTATGACAAGTGCATGCACACGCATGCGATTTTTTTAAAGAAACAGGGTTATTTTGAAGGGATACTAAGCACATGTGAAGAAAGGAATTTGCAAAACTAATGGCATGCAGCGACCTTTACTACAAAAGTAGATATGCAAACTATTTCAAAACAAAAGTGTTCAATTTTTTTTTTTTTAAATACAAGTTTAGATTCAGGAAGAGACCATGACAAAATCTTGCTTTACGATTGCAAATGCCAATTATTCCATATATTCACAATCAAGTGATCAAAATTTAGCAACCTTATGTTCCTCAAAAAACACACACTTATGCTGAGAGCAAACACTAAACAATATGAAATTCAGCAATGTCTATGAAGTACATGTTAGCACAATACATAATTTTGCCCCACTATCAATAGATGTTTTATGAGTCATGATGAAAAATCTCCTTATGCACAAAATAAAATCTGCAAGGTATCTCACTAACTTGTGGCAAGCCAAGTGTTCTTTTTCTGTTACTTACGACATCAAGCTTCTTTTACAAGCTATACATTGCATGAATTGCTACCACAGTGATTTCCCTTTACTTTCTTCCAAAAGGTAGCAACCTAGCTGGCTACACTGGAGAGTGTGTCTAAATTCCTTTGAAGTCAAAAATAAATCTTCCCGACAGACACATGGCCCTAGAATTTCTCACTCTTGTTCCAGTTTCTGTTAAGCCATATTATCTTACTCTTCACATCTTTAGGATGCACTGAGAATCAAATATTCTAGCTTGGTTGAGAGATGCATAGTACAGCAACAGAGAAGCCAGAACTGCTAACTTTAAGTTACTTCTGCTAACCTTAAAGCTGGTGGGAGGAAAATAAAAAATACATCTCAAATCCCATCGATCTTCAGGATTATTGACTTATTTCCCACTCACTTGCTTAAAGCTCCAAAAGACTGTTACAACAGCAAGGTGAAGTAAGCACACAGAGGAGCTCAAAAAGATGGTTTTCAACATGTGAGCTGTTCTCAAAGCCCCTCAAAGACTGCATGAGACAGCTTGGGTTGAGATGAACAAAGAGAACAGTGACTCGGGAGCATTTACCCACTCTTCTCCTCAAACAGAAAGCACATGTTCTCCTAGTCCAGTCCCTAAAACCATGGAAAGCAAACGAAGGGCTTCTCCTGGGTGCCGTGGGAAAAGAGTGGCAATAAGCCACACAACCGAGAAATGTCCCATTCTTTACTTAAGACTCCTTCAGAATCTGCTGTCATCTTATACCCATGCAGGTTTGTGAAGCAACTATTTCATTTCAATTAACTGAAAACACAACACAAGCAGCTTGTCAGCCACATGGCGATCTCTGCTGAAGCTGCTGTACTCCTTAATCTAATTCTATTTAATCCAATTTATTGTCTTAATGTGCTGTCTCAACACAAGAACTTTATTCAGGATTACTGCTAAAATACAGCTCTCAGTTCAAGGGTATCCTTCATTCTAAGAACTACATCAGAAGCTGTATCTATCCAGGCAGATCTCCATATGGCCTTTGTAAACACTGCACACTGCCAACAGTTTCTCCTAAAAAAACTCAAAATCCAAACAAAACACACCAAACTGATGTTAGTGGATCACATCAGATGTAACCACCAGTAATCCCTTTCTTTAAGTAAGGAAAGTCAAGGATGTTTGGTTGTGAGTAGCCTGAAGCTCCCACTTGGGAGTTTGAGACGTTTATGCAATTACTCCTGCAATGACAGAGGCACGCTGCAGAGGTGGGGAGTTTTGCTAGCCAGAGTTTATCACAAAATGGAATCAAATCATTAACATATGGCATGTGACAGGAAAAGGAAAACCTATTTCCAAGAAGGGATACTTGTTGCAGACTTGTTCATATGATTCCTCTCATGAATAGCAGTAGAGTAACCACTACATTAATCTTGCTGGATGCTGCAGTCGTGTTCCACCACTGCTCCTGCTACTTAAAGAGTACAAGGTAAGTATTGTTAGCTTTCTTTACCGCATGACTGAATTAACGAATGGTATGTGTGCTCAATATATGCCCAGTCTTTCAATATGGGATTTGTGTACCAAGCCAGTCATTGCATCTGCTGAAGCCACAACGAAATACCACGCGTTTCAACCAACGCAGCAATCAGGCCAGCAGTTTTGAGAACGAACCGTTTATAGATGTGAAACACTCAATTCTCAGACGATACCTTCTGATGAAACAAAACTGCATGTAAGAAAACAAAAACCATGCTTATTTTATCAATAAACCCTTTAAAACTTAAATCTGTTGCTATTCTTGGACTACAGGGCAGGCTGTGATTTTGTACTACCCGAGAAGTACACAGTGACGATTTGGATGCCAAATTCTACATCACTCACCAAAAGGTCATCTTTTAAGTCTTAAAATGACTTTGTTATTAATTTTCCCATTTGTAACACCTCATGAAAGCAAAAAGGAAAACCAGCAAAATGAAGGTTTGATTTCACTCTCTCACAGTGACATTAAGGACTTTGCTCATCACCCTCAGAGAAATTATCCCAGAATAAAGAAGTAAGACTGTATACATCAACATGTACTGAGGCATTTTCTAAGGGATTTAAGAAATGGAAGTTCTTTAAATAACATTGTTAGCCATGTGTAGTTAAAAAGCAACAACAGTTGTGTACAAAGTGGTAAAATACTGGACATTAATGCCATTAAAGTAGCCTTACCAGACCGTCACAATTGCTAATAGCGACAGAAGCTCCAGGGATGTCAGTTATGTCTCCCACATACGCGCAGTTGGTCCAAAGAGGTTCTCTTTTCCATAATCGCTCTGTAGCAGTTCCAGTCCAATTCGTGTTACCAGCATCGTTTCCAGTCTCCACAGAGTCTTCGTACCACTCCACTATGGCCTCGGGAGCCACTAAACGCGTGTTGGGTTTCAGCCGGAGATGGAATTCCCTTCCGAATGCAGTGACATTAAAATACAGCTGTTTGGGGCTTTGGGATACCTCCCGCGTTGATCTTCTTTGGTGACTTGCAGAGAGAATATTGGAGATATAGCTTCCGTCTGCATTGGTACTAATTGGAATCACTAACCCATATGGTCTTGGTCTGCTTTTTCTAGATTCTGCCAAGAGAAATATCCAAAACCAAACTAAAATTAGAACAAGAACATGGAATGAGGTCAAAGAGTATAGACCAGATGTGCAGTGACAGAAGTGCACGTCACTGGGACAAATGGGGAGTGCAAGGACACAACAGGCCATTGCCTTGCCTGTTAGGGGTTACACTCATTCTGAGAGCTCCATCTCACTGACCACACAACACACCACCACTACTGCACCATCAGGTGCAATGTCAAATGCCATCTGTTTAGGACCCTGCCGCCTCACACCTCCCTCTTCCAAAATTCCCAATTTAGGATTCCTGTTAGAGCTACCCTAAATCACCCCATTGACAAGTTCAGCTGAAGAATGATAAAAACCTGCGTAGTTTTTAAAAGGAGAGGGGATGGTGCCACTTGACACACCAATGTCCATTAAATTATCTACTAGATAGCTAGTCTGGATATAAGCACACCAACCTAATATAGGCAAACATAAGGTATGTGTCATTACTCTCTCTAGTTGGAACACTTGAGCTTATAAATCTTCACTTGGGTACCCTACAGCAAGGCCTTTAATACTCTTAATGCTATTGTTTTATAAAAAAGCTTTGTACTACTTTTAAACAGGCTCTGAGAGGGCGTGTAAGAAAGAAGCAGAAAAGCGTCTGACACATCATCATGTTAAGCAAGGTATGAGAAACCAAGGGTAATGTGAGAGGAAGGCCATTTCAGCTTCAGAGACAGCACATGGATCATACCAAGGTGGACAAACACAAGAAGCTATGCCCAGTTATGCATCTCAAGTAAACATACATCACAGATGCTGCGATACACATTAAGTGCATGCAAAATACCCTCCACATGCCAAACTTTTCAAGAAGCAGGTCTTTCATAACTCTATTTTCATAAAACTTACAGAGAAAACCCTGAAATATTCATTTCCATTTATATGAGGAGTTTCCTGGGGTTTAGGTTTGCTTAATAGCCACAGAAGAGGCAGTGACCCTTTTAAATTCTCTTGTAAGAAATGCCATTCAACTCCTTCATACACCTTAAACAGAATTGTTTGCTCCTGTGTCAAGACCTCCATTAAGATTTTGAAAATTAAGTGCTGTGCTTGGTTACAACTGCAATTTGCATACATATTTCTGCAGAAAATTGGAATAGGGAAAAGAATCCAGTGGATATCACATACCACTGATAAATTAATCTATGTCAGCAGTGGTACAAGCAGTAACTTTTCCCTCTACAGATCTCCTTTAGCAAATCCCCTTACCCAGCAGCTTGCTATTGCCCTTTGTCTTTGCATAACTTGAGCAACAGAATTCAAAACAAATAGATGAGCTAATTATTAAAAAAAAAAACAAACAAAAAAAACCACTTTACAACGCTGTACCTAAATCCTGCACTTTATGGCAATGCATAGAACCTATAAAACCAGCAAAACTGCAGTCTGTTGATGGCACTAAAGAACTCCTTAAGTAATACTGCAGAAGTTCAACGGCACAATCCTGATTCAAGGAGATTCAAGAAGTCACCTCTAATCAGTGCCAAAGCATCCATGGATACCTGAACAGAGTGGCCAGACAAGGCTGTGGGCAACCAATCACTAGCAGAAGTTTTCCCAAGGCTAAACTACTTTAGCAGAGGCCTTGGCCAAGAAAGCATAGCTGCGGGAGAAAAAAAGTGACAGCAATGAAAGCCCCATTTGCCTATCATTTTTTTGTGGTTCCCAGCAGCCAGCTCAGGATTCCTGCCTAATTAGCAGCATTAGCTGACAGGAAACCTTCCAATTTGCCTAAGAGAATACAATATGCTCCCACCCTCAAAAAAGCTTGTTTCTGTGTAGTCCCTTACTCATAACCTGAAAATAGCATTATCAGCCTAAGAGAGTAATTTTTTCCCTCTCCACTCTCTGATATTCTTAGGCACTGATGAGAAAAGGAAAAGAATCTTCTCTTTTGCTCAGAGAAGGGTCTTCTCCTGTTATTACATCTGCAACCCTGCATCAGGACACACAAACGTGCTTCCTGTTGCCTTAAAGTAATTTCACATCATTGTAAAACAACTCCATCAATGGAGTTTATCACGTCTGCGAGACCTTTGTAATCTGGAAGTGATCAGGATATTCAGTGTCCAGTTTTCATCCTGTAAAAGGAGAAAGGAGACACATTCTTGGGCCAGGTCAAGCTGCAGGCCAAACTGCTGCTAAGAACTGGACCAAAGCCTAAATCTTATTGCCTGTGATTAGACTATGTGAGAGTTAAAATGACACTCACTTAGCATGGAAATAACTATTTCATAGCTCTTCTCTTCCCAAGAGAACTGGCTAAAGCAGTATTAGAGTGATATTACTGATAACTTTTCATTTAAAAAAACTCCACAATTGGGTAGCTCAGATGCTACCACTAAGTGCCACTGAGAATTCCTCAAATAAATATACTTAATTAAATGAGCTAAATTTTACCCACTCCCAGTGTGAATCACACTTGAACTGAGAATTAATAGAGGAAAAAGCTCAGTAGCTAGTTCCTCTCTCCTCATAGCAGTGGCTGCTTTTTTAAGAGACTCAGGCATTTAATGAATAACTTTAGGAGGAAAATGTTCCTAACAGCTTCATGTAACTGTTTTTTCTCCAATTTTCTTTTATGCCAGTTACTGAGGGATTTAACAGAAAAAAAAATTTATGGTACTAGTAGGGCATATATAGACATTTAAATTCTTGCACTATAAATATCTTTATACAATACACAAATACTATAACCCAGGCAAGTGAAAAGTTCCTTATCATCTTCAAGTCCGTTGTTCTGAAAATGTACTCCATGTCCTACAGCTAGCAGCCACAGTGTGTTTTTCCGCAGCAGCCAACTCAACCTATGTTGCCATATACCTACAAGATCAGGTTCTAAATTATCCTGAGGATAATTCCTATCTAAAACACTGGGATTTCTGACTGATGATTGCTCATATCTCTCATTAGAGAAGGGACCAAATTAAAACTCTAAATTCATTTTTATTAATTAGATACTAGGCCACAAACAGGAGACAGAACTGCTGGGTTGTGTATCTGTATATATAACTGGGTCAAAGCAAAAATCTAGATCCTCACATTCCCCACGCTTCAGTGATGAGATTTCATTCACAGACTGACATTCTTCCTTCTACCTCGTCGAGATTCTTTGTGGCTTTTTTTTTTTTTTAGAAGCAGGATGTTCAATGCCAGAGACCACAGTCTGGTGATCAAATTCTGTGTTCACCACATAACTGACAAATTGTGTTGCACATCTTGCAGTATTATTCCCAGATTTCTACTTGCGGGGACAAAAAAAATGTTGTTTTGCTAATAACAAGAACAGCCAGCTAGCCACAAGAAGGTAGGAACAAAGGATGGAAAATAAGAACTGTCAAGTTTTTGAGTCAGCAAAAGCCTTTTCCAGAGTCTCCAAATGCTGAGCTAGAAGAGGAAATGCCTTTTGTTCAAAGGCAATTAAAATTAAATGTGACATGATTGAATGCTGAAGACATCTAAACTCCTCCACTGACTTATATTACCCTTTTTCCATAGACTGTATGGTCTTAGGAAATGCTCTTCCAGCTGTAGGTGTTCCTTTTCCTATGCTAAAATTTCAGAGTTGATCTGTTTTGCTAATTCAAATCTTACAGCAATGATCAGAGAAGAAACACAAAGCAATAGAAAAAGCACTTAACTTCAAATTTTCTTCATTTTTTAAATCTGGTTTTAAACTGCTGCTCCAGTTGCACAATGTTTAAGTTGAAAGGAAGCACTTAAGACAGAACATCACATTCTTTCATTGTGTGCCAAAACACAATTAGCTGGAGAATGTCTCTGGAAGAGGGCTGTCCGCACATTTTTCCCTCAAATACACATGAAACTGAAGAATTAACGCCACTGGTTCACAGTAGTTGCCTGTGCACTGTACAGCAACTGTGGACAATGGAGGTTCAAAAGTTCAAAACTTTTTTCTTTTTCATTTTCTATCACCTGCATTTGGAAAAGCGTTATTTTTCCAGGTATAAGATTCTGAGAAATACAGTGATCAAAGGTGCTTATGTGGTTGTCCACATCAGAATTCCAAATGCATAAACATCCACTCAAGAAAAAAGATTTTAAAAGCATAGTCTAAATTAAAATCAGTGGAATCAGTGAAAAAGGAGGAATTTCTGAAAGTTTGGACAAATCATTTTTATGTCTAAAACAAGCTACCCAAGTTTAAAGACTTTCTTTTAAAAAGTATTTAAACCTCATCTGGTGTTCATCATTCTGATAAGATTTTTGCTCACTTTGCATGTGAACGAATTTTGATAAGTGCTCTCCATTTTCCAGCCTTCTGTGTTGCAGCCAGAGGACCAAATTGTGTGACCAAATTAATTTTTTGATCATAGGAGATCCTTCACCTACCACCATGACCTGTGAAATTACATCCACTGAGTCAAAGGATTGGCAGCATCATTTTTGCCCAAACATTTTCCGAGCCATGGCAATAAGATGTAGATTAATTACTATGTGCAGTACATACCTGCTTCTTTGTATTGCTAGCAAATATTTCAACAGGAATAGCAATGTAGAAACCTATTAATATTATACCAAAAGCACAACTGTTTTGGCAAAGACGGTGCTCGGTATTGAGCAAGGCAACAAACTCGCAGGAACTCCTGATAACATCCAATCCATGCAGGCCAAGTCTCAGATTGTCCCATCCTAACATGATGGGATGACCAGTGAGCTACCATCAGTTCCAGAGCTCCCTTGCCTCTCCTGATGGATGTATGTGAATGCACTCAGGGAGGCAGGAAGCTCAGCTACCTCAGGCAAAGGACTGAATCTAACAGAACACCTCCAGAGCATCACTGTGCCTGCATCTTCTAAAGGGAATTCACAAGCTATGATACAATCAGACATCCAGCTTTGCAGTGGAAGTACTGGGGGAAAAAAAAAAAAAATTACCTGCTGCTGTAGGAATTAGGAGGACAGTATTTCAATACAAAGACTATTCCACGTTCTGAGAGACTACCCTTCCATCTCACAGGTAACCACAATGGGAATGAGCACAGAGCTGTTCCAGTCACTCAGCAAAGTGCTGCTTAATAGCAAGAAAAGATGGTGCAGTGACAAAGGGACAATCCTAGCAGGGGTTGTCATCACTGTTTCCTGCCTTCATTTTTGGTTGGTGGTTTCTAGAAACTAAGCAGCAGCTTTGGTCCCTCTCTTTCAACAATCTGGCTCACTTGAGAAGTACCATTCACTCCGTATTTGGCTGCCTTTAGGTGGCAGAAATGCCCAGAGAGAAAGACAAGACAGAAGAGGGAGGTGGGATTTCTTGAGAATTCCCACACAGCTCTGCACCTAAACAGGGAGGAGGCTATGCAGTATGCTTCAGTGCTAGGCACTGCAAGTTGGATGTATAAAAGCCAGTGGCAGCCTGGCACTGCTGCTTTGCAGGTTAGACGTCCCAGTTTTCTTCCAGAAGTAGCACTGAGCTGCAATGGAGCTCTGCTGTGTGGGAGGCTGAGGCAGGAAAAGCAAAACGTAGCAGCAGCCCGAGTGCTGGTGCCTTCAGCACTGCTATTTCACGAGTGACAACAGTACAATTTCCTCCTGACAGTTTCAGGCATTTGCAGTACATTACGTGTTAAAGCAGTTAATTAAGATGGGGTAACTCCCTATCTCTATAATATATTCCCTGCCAATATTAAAAAAAAAAAAAAAATTATATGCTTTAATTTGTCCTAAGTGACTTTCCAGACTATGAGAAAAGATTAGCTGCTGACAGCAGCCAGCCCTGGGCCAAATCAAAATATACAACACCGATGCAAAGTGACACTTAATAGGGACTTAAAAGTAGGACAACCCGTCTGGAGGCAATCCTAATGCAGGTTTTACTGCCATCATTAAAACCCTAAACTGAGTGAGCCATACTTTTTGAATGAGACTTCACAGGATCAAACATTACTTGAAATATTAACAGTTTAAAATCAGAAAGCATAGGACAAATGCCAAAGATGCTAAGTGTTAACTAGCTATTTGTGCTTCGAAAATACAGATTTCTGCTCAGCAAAACACCCTCAATTCCTGAAAGTCAGAACTACTTGCTGCAGTCTGGTCTTGGTAAGCCATCACTCTCATTGGTGCTGCTAGTCTGAACCAAAACCCATCACGATGCCCCTTCCTGGGGAGAGGAGGGTGAGATGCCATCAGCTGCTGAAGCTCCCAAGGTTCCTCTAAAGCCAGGCGAGAGCCTGTCCCACACCGATCATGCAGGCCTGGCACGAGGGGCTTGGCACAGGGGGCCCGAGTCACCCTCCACCATGCCATGTCCCGCGGTTCCTGTGTGCCTCAAGTGTTCCTGACTACAGCAGCGCTGGGAGCATGAAAGAAAGGAAGAAGTTGAAGGACAAAATGTTATTTTCCAGATTAAGGAATTTTGTCTGATGTACTGTATAATTTAAAAAAACACATTCCTGTACAGCTGGTTTCTGAAATTCAAATACAATCCATTTCTCATGGAAACGACTAGAAATAAAACACAGGATCAGCATACCCCTGGAAAAAAAAAAGTCTGTTTGCCAGTTAGATTTAAACGTACCTAACTGTCTCAATTCCCATTATTCACTGATCACAGTGAAAATCAACCTGAGCTAGGAAGAATGCAGTGCCAGAACTGAAATTGAGACAACACCTCCAAAATTTAGAGAAATACTTGAAATTCCTTTTCTGAACAATACCTCAGAACAAAACCTGAACCAAAA
The DNA here is from genome assembly GCF_965140245.1 of Athene noctua. Lineage (NCBI taxonomy): Eukaryota > Metazoa > Chordata > Aves > Strigiformes > Strigidae > Athene > Athene noctua. Next base: position 50,776,788 of record NC_134040.1, read on the forward strand.
CCTCAGAATTGGAGGTCTAATGGCAACTGGAAATATAATTGCCTGGGGTCCATTCCTATCACTACCTCTCCTCTCGTTGAAAAGCTCCTCCAGAGCACACTCCAGAGCGTGGACACCCACACTCAACAGCAAATTGTGGAAAGGCTCAATTCACAGCTGGGCAAGCTGAGGAGCGTGTAAGATGGCATACGCTTGCACTAATGCCCTGGGAGAGAAAACACCAGCTTCTGCATCTTTCCACATCCTCTTCCATCCCGTACAGCATTAAATTATCTGCTGGTTTAAGCAAACACAGATCTTCTGAAACTAAACTGTGTGCGCATGCTCCCAATTACATGAAGCTTCCTGTCTTAGGAAAGAGTCAGAGAGGCTTAAGTTTTAAATATAAAGCACCCTGTAGGTGCTAACAAGCACCTTTCACTTCAGTACCCTCATGGATCACAGACAACGACCTTGCTGCACTGCACTTTCTTGCATGTATCAGTTTATCATTCAGCACACAGCAAGCACCCTATGCTATCAACAGAATATGAAAAGACCTTACCATTAGGCACATTTTTTCCAGCTAAAAGAAAAGGTTGAATGCTTCCAATACAGAAGAGAAATGGTATGAAGACACGGTCTGCCCTAGCCAAAGAGTAGGCATTTCCTCCTGATTCAGAAACACAGAAATGAAGACAGAGTGTCTGACTGAGAGCTGACTTGCTATGATATTCAGAGGGCTAGTTTAAGCACGCTGCAATTTTTAACTTTTGACAGTTTTTATTTAAGAAGGGAAGCACAGGCGTATCAAGATGCAAAACCGCATAATAAGGCAGCATGCAAATTCAAGTCATGCCACATCACTGTGAAACTACAAATGCTCCTGGGTGGTAACGGTGTGCGGGTACACAAGGCAATGTTTGCCTGCATACAGATCATTTTTCCAGAAAACAAACTAGTTTGGTGAGCTTACTTCTTTTATTTCCATTTTGATAGCAGCAATAATAGTTTAAAAGACTTACCTATTCGGATCTGTTGTTCTTTGCCAGCCTGCAGGAGAGAAAAGAAACACACGCACAAAGTTGTTAGCGTAATTACTATGCAACGTGTGACAGCAAAGTGCCTCTAGAAGGCTGAAAAATTACTTGGTGTGTGTGTTGCACCGTTTTCTCCATTTCTGCTTTTGGTTTCCAGGGCTGGCATTTCTCCTTAACTGAATAAACAGCTGTTCCCACCAACATACTAACAAGAGTCCGCGTTAAGTTTCATTTCATCAGCAAAGCTGCTACGAAACCTCGACTCTGAACGCCCCCCTCCACACACCGTGACACCGTGCCAAGAAGTTCGTCCGGTGGCCAAAGCGAGGCCGTAAAACCCAGGAGGACGGGTGTCGAGGGCTCTCCCCTGAGGGGGGGGGGGGGGGGGCGGGAAAGTGTAACAGCAAGGACCTCCGAGCAGCACCGCGGTCCGGGGGCCACCGGAGCAGTACCCCCCGATCGCTCGCCCCCAGGACGGCCTGGCTAGCCCCGGCCGGGAGCCCGCAGCGGCTCCCCGGGGCCGCGGGCAGGGCAGGGCAGGGCAGGGCAGGGCAAGGGCAGGGCAGGGGCAGGCAGGAGCGGAGGGGAAGGGCGGGAGGGGTCCGGTCCCCCCCCCGGCCCCGTCGTCACTCACCTGCCGGCCGGCCGCGGCGCGGAGCCCCAGGAGCGCGGCTGCCACTACCCAGAGGGGCAGGAGCACCATCACGGGGCCGCCGCCGCCCAGCCACACCGCTCGCTCCCGGCGCCGGCCGCGCTCCTCCCGCCGTGCGCCTTCTCCCTGCCCCTCCGGCGGCGGGTTCCTCCCCCCCGGGGCCGTGCCTGGGGAGCGCGGGCTGCACCCCGCTAGCCCCGGGGCCGGCTGGGCGCGGGCGGCGGTGGGGCGGCGAGTCACCGCGCCGCCTCCTGCTGCTGCCTGCGCCGCGCACCGCGACCTGCGGCGCTAATAAAGCCGCACCGGCCCCCGGGCCCGGCCCCGCCTTCGGCCCGGCCCGGCACACCGACGTCAGGGGCCGCCACCCCCGGCACGGCACGGCACGGCACGGCACGGCCGGACTGACCCCCCACCCCCCGGGCTGCCTGACCCCCCCGCCCCGCCCCAGGGCTGCCTGACCCCCTCCCCAGGGCCGCCTGACACCCCCGGCTCCGCAGCGAGGGCTTAAACATAGAAACTTCATGACTTCCCACAGAGAGACAGAGAGAGAGGGAGAGAGTGAAATAACTTCATCCACCGACCTGTCAGGTCAGCGTGTCAGCCACGCTGGGCTCTGCCCCCCCCCCCCCCCCCCCGTCTTTTTCTCCATGTGTTTGAAATCCACAGAAAAAAAAAAAAAACCAAACCACAACTTTTCCCGCCCGTTGATCCTGCCAGCCATCAGCGACCTCGGCAGGGACGCTTCGCACCGTGGCGCGACTCTGAGAAGATGACGACATCCCCGAGTGTCCGTATTTCCTATCGACCCAAGGCAGCGCCACCAAAGCTGTGGAGCCCCCGAGACTCTCACCGGACCCGAGGCCAGTCGCAGAGCAACTTCTCTTCCCCCCTCACCCCCGTCAGGAGCTCAGCACAGCACTGGATCTCCGCTGCACAAAAGGCAACGCTGCCTGGCCTGGAGAGAAACCAAAATCCACTCACGCAGGGCCTTCCCCAGACAGAAAAAAATCTGCAAGAACACACTCTGTACATTCTTGGTCCCTTATATTTGCCTAGAAGATGTTACGCAGTTGAGGCTATGCAATAACAAGCTGGTAATGGATACCATCCTGGGTATCCCCAAGGAGGAAACAAAAAGCTTTACAAATACTATTGAGGAGCCAGAGAGAAAACGCTCCTACATCCTTGCACTTCAGCAGCATTCAAAGTGAGGGCTGAATTTTGTCAGCGTCAGGATTATCTAGTGTTACGAGAGATGGGAACATCTGGATCCCAATTCAAAATCACACCGTTCTGTTGTACCTTCTGTATTACCACTCGTGGTATGTCACGGTCAACCAAAATAAGTTTCTGTTGGTTTCCATCTAGCACAAACTAAAGGATCGTTGCTGCTCAAAAGGTTTTCTGAATAAATGTGTGAAAGCCTAACTATAATAATAATTGAAGTTGAACTGCCTGCCAGAAACCATCTACATAAAAAAGAAAACACTGGTTCTACTAAACCCAAGTTGCCTCATTTCAACATTTAAGAGGAGGAGACCTCCAGCCTTGATTTTCAGGAGATTTCTTGAATATTTAAACCATACCAGTCTGCAGAGCAGCCCTGCCGCTTCAGAGAACACAGGTCCTGAACTGCATTATGTTCCCTCACAAAGCAAAAAAATTAAAAGGAATTTTTCTGAGAAAGTGGCAATACCTGAATATGTATCTGTTATAACAAGATCATTTCTGTAGATAAAACACATGAAGCAGCCTGTGACACTCAACACGCTGTAACAGCAGGCAGCTGCACGCTGCACAAGAGACACTTTTTGGAAGGACCAGAATCAGAAAGACTATGGTTCTGTAAATTGCTAGCTACATAATTATACATTAAAAGGCAAGTTAAGGACAGTAAGTTTGCAAAGCCACAGCGTCAGAACTGTCGATTCAGAACCACCAAACTCCGGATGCCAACCTAAGCTTGCTTTCATCTCCACATTAATTAAGCCACTGACTGGCATTACTTGATAACACACCACTTCTCCCTCATCCAGTGCACCAAACGGGTACCATTCATTTCATGTGCAGCTATTCCACGTTTTTTTCCCTCACTGATGTTCATTATGTGACCTCAGACCTTATTTATTGCACATTATTCAAATACTGAAAGCAACAATGTTGATTTCCTTCTGGGTTTTTCCATAATAGAACATACCTGAGTGCTTTGCATACCACCCATTTTCTGCAGTGAAATGATGGATCAACACAATCTCTGGTGCTTTGTGCTGGCTAATTATAGGTGCCATTCATGATTTCATCTCATTTTCTTCCATTTTATCTGTCTAAATTCCAAGCCATGCTCTTTCTGATTTCACAGTTTTACAAATGAACAGAGTCAGGCTCCTCACCATGGGGAATACACAAGAGGAGCTGGTTTAAGCAGTTCACACCACATCTCACAGGAACTTGCGGAAAAAGCCATGCTGATGTCTCCCAGTCATCCAGGTGCTGCACGGACCACAGCTGACCAAAACTTAAGAAAATCTCTTAAGTCCAGAAAGCCAAGACAGAACAGACACAGGGAACCAAACTTCTGGCATTTTGTAATGCTGTTTCTGTGATCTTAAAAACATTCTTTCAATAAAGTTGTGTGTGTTGCATCATAGGTTGTTGAAGTTTTCCCAAATAGCTAAAGTAGTTCCTAAATGTCAAAGAAACAAAGATATACGAAATACAGACCTGGAGGCCAGGGCAGATATTCTGTTTGGTGGTCTTTGGGAGAAAAAAACCCCCAAGGTTTGACAGAATTGTAAGAGAACAGAAATAAGATGTTAAAGTTAGATGCTTCATTAGCTGTTTCTTATTAGAAACAAGACTGAGTACCATAACTGTAACAAATGTAAATCAAGGCAGTATTTGAAAGTTCAATTAAAGACATTTCTCACCTCTAACAGACAAGTTTGGACATACTATTATCAAAGAAATCATAAATTTTCTTGTGTGTATTTCAAGTCTGGTATATATACAGGTATTTACATATGCATGTACATATATAAATGTGTATCCGGATGTTGAAGATCTGTTAAGTATTTGTAATTCTAAAGTTATTATTGCTAACACTATATGACATAGGCTTTCTGCATCGGTGCAGTTTCTGTTAGTGCACTACAGTGACAGCTACAAATATTTTATGAACCTGAGGTTAGGCCCTGAAGCAAAGAGGCACTGAAGTCTAAAAGGTTTTTCACAGGGCCAGATTCTGTAGTGTGAGGACAGCAGCAGTATTTGCATGGCAAAAATAATACTTATGAGAATAAGTACTTAATTCTGTGAGTCAAGTGCAGCATTACCTGATTATAAAGGCTCTGGAACATGGTCTCTATGAAATCTCACATTCTCTTACCACAGAAGTGCCCACAACACAAAACAGTTTGAACGCAAGTGTTAATTGGAACAAGAATTCAAACTGAGAAGCTTTAAAGAAGAATATTCTCTCTATGGAACCAAGAGAAATTAACTGAACAGGGGTTTCTGCAATGCTATTTAATGCAAGCTTTCATATAATAAATTTTTTTCAAGACAAGCCCTAGTAAACTTAACTATAACATCTAGATCTAGGAATAGTATCTATAGTCTAGACAAATCACAGCCTTTATCGTTCATATATGCACAGATAGTTTAATATTCAGTTTTGCAATGACATTTCCTGATATTTAGGAATCATTAGAATTTACAGAGTTTCTGATCTACTGTGTTCTTTGCTGGTCTGCATTTGATGACCTTTCTTAACAGTGGCCAGTTTGGAAAGCACTGATTCTGTTCTTTCCAAAACAGACATATCACTAAAAATTAGCCAGGGGTAAAACAAGCTGCCTATTGAAGATGGAACAGACATCCACTTTGAATGCCTGTTTTTAGTTAGAAAACTAAAAATATATTCCAAGCATTGTGCAGATTGTTGTTTATTTTCATAGGAACTGCTGTAGTAGTGGGCCATGGAGAACATCTTTCTTTAAGAAAGGATAATGCAGCTGGTTCACAAAAAGGTTACAGGACAGTTCAGATAAGGTAGTTACTTACTTACTTTGCCATCTCCACAAACTGAAGAAAACGTCCCTTATACAATGCTTAGGCTTTTTTTTTTTTCCCTTTTAATCTTTATCATTAAAACTGCAGTTTGTTATTTACTTCCAGATACCAGCTCTGCTGAAATTTGGCTTTGGTGTCAAAGCCTTATTTCCTTTAATGATTGATACACTGGGCCTCAGGTTCTCCTCCTCTATGATGCATGCCCTGATCTACATATAAGCAAAGGGGCAGATCCTTGTTGAGGCAGAGAGACCAGAGACCCAGATCTTGTTCCTGTGAAACCAGAGTATGTGTACATGACCTGGCCAGGTTTCCAGCTAGGCAACCATTAGCTTAATGAAAAGTAGAAATAAGGTTTCTTCCAAGTAATTAGAGATGCAGGAGGCCTACAGTGTGATCGTTAAACCTAAGGCAATATAAATCAGTTTCTTAGCACCGGATATGCCTGAAAAGAACGCCTGCGCCTCATTTTTAAAATTTGTTACTATTTGCATTTCAGTAATGCCTGAGGTCCTATTCATGGACCAGAGCCCCATTGTAGCTGGCATTGTGAGCACACACAATAAAAAGGCCATGCAAAAAGACCCTTCAGTTGAAGGGCTGCAGTCATACTAATGCAAAAAAAAAAAAAACAAACCAAAAACAAAACCCAAAACCCCAAACCAAAAAAACCCCCAAAGGCCTGGATACACAAGAACCAAATTTTATGTTCTTAAATGGAAACCCGTCCCTTCCTGCATGCTGGTGCGGTTAGTTGCACAACTACTCTGCTGCAGCAGAGCCTCAGCCACAGCTGAAGCGTCTCTTTTGCTCCCTGGGCAATTTGTCAGCATCATGGGTAACGAAGATGCCACAACCGGCTCCAGACCGTGCCACTGCCGTCATGCAGGCGGATGAATATTGCCATTACAATCCAAAAGACTACCTCCTTGAGCTCTACTATATGGCAACTTGGGTCATGCATTCCAAAGCTGCAAAAGCCTTTTTTCCTGAGATACCATGTTTAAAATTTCAGCCTTATTTACCACCCAATAACTTCTGTCCTTCAATTTCCAGAACTGCGTAAGAAGCTTTTTTTTTTGATATTACCATTCTTGTGTGTTTACCACAGCACTATAAGAAACGGATTTCAGTACCAAGGTGTCAGACAAGAACTGCCAGACAGCACATGAAATGCAAGCACTCTATAAAATGAAAATGGCTATATTTTCTCCTTCATGGTGCATTAAAACTGGGAATATTAAACCACACAACCATATTTAATTGTTTTAAAGACACTATTAATCTAGCAGATTGTTAAATGAAACAACATAGTAGACCTATTATTTTTAACAAAGCAGCATAAGATTTATGGTCAAGATTTAACCACAGAACATAGGAAACTGGAGAGAAAAATGTCAGACATGAAAATTACAGTTGTAAAATATGTTATGAAAAATAAAAAGTAATGGAAAGAGGCAGTGCTTGTGACAATCTTGTATAATAGATGCATTCCATAAAATTGTTCCTATTTTAAGGTGGTTAATTTTGAAATTATGTGTGCCAAATAAAATGCAATTAAACCCACCTCAAATTCTCACAAGAAATGAATAAACAAATACTCATAAATCATTCTAAAAATAAAATCCAGTAAGATCAAGCTTTTAACAGCCTGCGGTACTGATACAGAAATCAGCATTTCTTGTGTTGCAAGAGGTTCCTGGAACTGCTGAGGTGGCGACCCTAACACTTGGTACAGATTCTGACAGCATCCAAGGCCCGTTTAAATGCTTGTGCTTACCTTAAGCCCTCAGAAGAAAATCAAGATGGAAAACATCTTCCTTATCCTGCACGGCCAGCATGTGGTATGCATGTGCTCTGCCTTACAATTCTAGAGAATTGCCTCTACGTAGGGACTTACTTGAATTATACCTGTACGCTGGAGGTATGGGAATTATGTGTTATCCAAGCTTATTTTTGCTAGCCTATTTCTGGTTGTAAAAATTCCTGATTTATGCTTTTATACATATGCCCTTCTGGACAGCAGGGAGCTGTGCAATCTCCTTGTATATCCAGACAGATAGATAATATATACCTATAGATAACAGGTGAGGCTGAGCACTTGCTGGATGCATAGAAATGGCTGCTCACACACTCTCAATAATTTTTGCACTGATAAGAGGAAGATCCATTATTGACTTCTGGGAATCTGCACTCAGAGGTCTTAAACAGGGATTATATTTGTCAGGGATTTTTTTACTTCCCATTTCCCCTTTTATATTCCATTGACTGGGCAGAATGTACCTTCAACTGGGAAGCACTCAATCCAAGAACTTAAGTAATGCAGAAAATGCTGCCCAGTAGTCTCTGAAATGGAAATCTCCTCCCAGTTATGCAAAATGGGAGAGATGCTATAACTATTATGACCACAGAGTAGCTGTTCTTTCTGTAGTGTTTACTATAAGCTGAAGGTGACAGCATGTTTGACTTTCTGGGACTGTCGAAGTAAACCTTTCTGTTAGGGCAGGCAACCAGACCCGAGGAACTGGATTTCATTAATTACATTTAATTCCCAGGACTTCATACCCAATGAAGGGCATAAGTAATGGAAGTATGACAAATGCAGCAGTGCTGCTAATATCCAAACATAACTGTTTAGGCACAAACATTTATGTTCTGTAACCAAGCACTGTCAACAAGACATCCCTGAGTATGCTAAAACACTAGAATTGTTAAGCAAAGGTGATCAGTCACATTTTACAAAAACAGCACATAAAAAAATTACTGCAAAGAACAGGGAATGAATTCTCAGTATATTAGCAGGCAAAGTTAAACTTGTAAAAGGGACAGAAGAGGAAGATCTCAGAAGGTCTGAAGTCCTCTATAAGAAATCTGAAAAGCAGTGCCATCCATGTTAGCTTACTCCAGGGAGAAATTACACTGGGAATGTTGGGTTTTTAGTGTAATGTCCACCCTGTCACAGAACAGAGATACACCACATAATTTAAAGTCCCCTTCTGGTCAGGAGAATTACAGACAAACCCTTCAAATATCTAGTTCTTTGAATAAGTTTGTGGCCAGCTGAAACAACCATGCTGAATGCATGGCTGACCCTCCCCTAGCTACTACCAATCACCAAAAGACTTGTTCTCTGTGAAGGCGACAGACATTCACATTCTACACTGCCAGTTGACTGGCTACAGCTTCTCATTTCCTGCAGCTTTTTTTTTTTTTTTTTAATAATTTGTGCACACCAGCGTAATGTCTATCTTGAATCACCCTACTCCAAAGCACATGCTACGTACATTTAACCTGTGGCAGCCTAGACAAGCTCATGATTGACAACAAAGATACTGTAAAGCTGCCTCATAAAGGCCATTCCCTCCACGAAGCAGCTTGATTAATGAGTAATCCCATAAAGCTGTAAGATTAGACAGAATACAGCATGAATCAGATCAGCGTCTTACCCTATTGCATGTACACCTCCCATAGTCTTCACTGGCTCGATGCTTTTCCTTTGTAATTTATTAGCCAGTGCTTTGGGTTTAGTCACATTCTGGCAGGTTTTTGGAGGAGGGGGATGACTGCAGAGAGAGGAAGTCAGTATTATTTCAGTATTCCAGTTCCTTTTCTGTCATTGATTCACACACAAAAACATGTTTCCATAAGGAGAGAGGGAGGTTGCATACTTCAGCATTCCGTTACCTCTCCACCGTAATGGAAATCAGCTATCCTGGCTTGATTCCCTAGAACCAGAAAAGACAAAAGCTGCACCACAGAAACGAAAGATGTAATGTAAAACTCAATAATATCTGTTCCTTAAGCAAGCCAGTGAGATTGTCTGATTCTGTTCCAGTTTGAAGCTGCCTACTCCAAAGGGTGATGTTATCTGATTACCTCAAAAAATACTTCCAGTCATGTCAGTAGTTTGTGTTACTTCCATTTCCATGATTCTATTACAAAAGGTCATTCCATGTCACAAGAATAAAACCAACAACTTGAGGATGGTTGCCAGTAGTCCCTTTTGTAAGCATTTAAATAATGACCACAGTTGGAACCCCAGAGACACCACTGTTCCTGTAAACTGCCAATGGCTCAAAGGGCATGTTAACCAGGACCATGTGAAGTCACAGCTACATCTCAGCCCCTACACAGCAGCTTTGCATTATATCATTTCAGTGGCTATAAAGAAAAGAGGCAAAGAGTTTATGCCGCTATCTTTGTATTAAATCCATTTTGCATTACAGCTGAAACCTAGAAAAGTACTAAGTGGACACTCGACCTCAAGTACACATAGCCTTATTTCCGTTATATTCTTGAGCTGAAAGACATAAAACCAGCCAAAAAAACCCTGGGCCTTATTAGGAATTTAGACCACCTAACAATGATCCCTGTGCACTGTCATTGTGGTTGTTCTCTCCCAAGTTGAAAGAAAATTAGCATAATTTAAGCTCCAAGTCAGCTTTAACTCTCTTCTATTAAGTTACCCCACAGTTAGGATGGGCAACTCTAATGGAAGGAAGGAAGAACCCCCACCCTTAGCATCCATGCAGACTCAGCATGCAGTTGCCGGCCCTGGAGTGAATGCAGAGCTGTGTGCAGCTTGGGAGGCCGAGCACACGAGACATCGGCTCACTCCCGGCATGGTGGCCACGTCACCATAGCTGACACCCAGACCAGCATGCAAGTCTATAAATCTATGCTGAGGACAAAGTCAGCTTTCTCATCAGGTGCTTTAAATGCTTTAGGTTACTCTCTATTAAAGAACCATCCGCTTCTTCCTTGTGTGCAATACGTGGGAGTTGTGCTGCTGCAGATGTATATACCATCCATCTCACCAAGGTCAGGTGAAAACCATTCTTATCTGTCACATATATTTGAACAGGGATTCTCCAGAAGGAATAATTAAGATAATAAGGAATTAAAATTTCCTTCAGTCCAATACCACACATAAAGTACATCAGTATGCTATCATGCAAACTGAAGTCAACATCAAGAGTAGATGCTGCATTAAAGAGCGTGCAATATAAAGGAGCTGTCATTCTGGATGCAACAGCAGGACCAGGCCAAGCACAATTATTTCCAGACAACCCCAATTCTGGATGAAAGCAGGAAAATGATCTGTCACAAATAAACACACTAGAACTAAAGTACAAAGTGCTTTCAGTAAATCTTATGGATATTGATCCATTCCGTAGGTTTCACACAAGAGAACACCACCTGGATCAAAACAAAACAAGAAGGAAGTTTCCAGAGCTGCTGCCACATGTGACCACTCCTAGCAGACCTATCTAGACATAAATTTGAAACACGTGATAAAAGTACTTACGAAAATATTGATGGCATATGAGAAACTTCAATAACTTTATACATAGATGCAACCAGAAAGTTGAAATGCTAATATTATTTTAGGATATGCATGTATTGTATATATGCACCTATGTAATCACTTCCTTCTTAACTCTTATAATTGACAGAAGACATTATTAAGCCTCTATTTTCAGTATGGAGCATATGCAACTAAATGGGAGATAGATATTTTTTATTTAGAAAGCCTCACACCCAGGCTGTAACAGTGCTGGAACATCCTAGATGATGTTACTACAGACACTTGAATAAGACTGCTTAAGTTCAGTGAAGTTAGAGCATTACTTTTCAACTGGGGGTGGGAACAGCTCTTTCTGAAACTTGTTCTTTTTGGCACCATAGTTATTTCGGTATGGAATGAGTGCTCATATCTACCATCTCCAGAAACCTTAACGGTCTTTTTGTAGTAATATCAGCCTTAAGCAAGAAGTACTGGCTATTACTGTTTGTTGAGTTTTGAGACTTCTCCCCCACCCCAAGTATAAATAGGCTTGTAATAGGGAAAGAAATTGCGACTTGTGGATTTCTGCATCATTGTTGCCAGCTTACATATTGTACTAGTCCTTACTTGGACCAGATGGTGAAATCACAGTCTAACTCTAGCACTATCAGTTGTATTTTATCTAAACAGACAGTTTTATGCACAGATCCACCAAACTCTGGTACATATTTCACACTGCCCACTGACCCCAATGCACATGGAAGACTAGCACAGGCAGGATTTTCAAAGAAGTTGAAAGAGGTTTGACCTAAGGCTCATTTAAGTGCCATACTCAGTTATGTGTTGAGGCCATCAGGACAGAGAAACCCAGCTTTCTTAAGTCCTCTTGAAAATCCTCACCATGAGCTTTCAATCTCTTACACTGCGTACACAGATCATTCAAATTCACACACTTCATGGGAAAGTATACAAGCAGGCAAGTATTACCACTTTGACTTGAATTTGCTGGGACACTTTCATTTCCAGAAGGAATTAAACAGATGCTTTGTCTCTACAAAGCAGCTTAAGCTAAAATCCTGATACCACTTGCTGCTCTCACATAGGGTCATGGTCACTAAATATTTAAGCCAAAACAACAATAAATTGAGATGAGAGTAGCAACATTTAGCAGATAAACCTCTGCCTCTCTGGACTCCACTTCTCCACTCTCTCTGAGAGGATCAATCTGCTTTAAGAGACCAACATAACCACAAGTGACAACTCCAAATACTGTTTAAAAACCACAAGCTTAAATGAAAATGCGAAATGAGCTACTGACCTTACCTAGGGTCATCTTACCATGTCAAGGCTGGGGTTATTTCCAGGGCAGCATGCAAGAGCTTTCACTGCAGCTGCTTGAATAGTACTTTGCCTGTGGATTAATGGATGACTTAGGCTTCTCATTCTGACCAGCCTTTACAATTCAGGAGAACACACAGAGGATTTCTTCTGAAACAGCTGAAGTAAAAAGACAAAAGTAAGCTAACCTCCTGACCTGTAAAGTAACCTTGTAGAGAAATCCATTCAACATAGTTGTTCACTGTTTCTGGGAAAAGGAAGAGAAGGATTTTGCAAGAGGGAACAATAACTTGTATACCATTTAAGAGGGAAAACTACCACAGCAATCTGTTTCTGATGAATTTATATGGAGGAGAGAGTAAATCCAACAAGGACCAAGGAGAGATAAAGTATGTCATAAGCAAGAACTGACCAGATTTAAGCAAAGCAAGAACTTCTGCTGTTCTTACTAGCATTTAAACCAAGCAAACACTCAAATAGGATGGGGGAGCAGCTTTTTAGAAGATAAACCTCTTCCTTCACCATTGGCCTTCTCCTCTAAAACCTCTCTCCAATGAATATTTTCTCACTCCAGGAGTTCCTAGCAAATACCCAACTCAAAGGAAAGTGAGATCTGCTCTGGGTTCCTAGGAAAAGCAGAGCTCCCTGCAAAATTTATTTTTCTGAATCTCATGTGTCTTGAGAGATGTCATGAAAAAGAACACAAAATCCTATTCACCGACAAGGTGATGGCAGTATCATTCAACATGCGATCAGACACAGAAAATGGCAGGTAAGACTATGGCAACATGAGAACAGCCACACACATCAGACCAAACCTCTGTCCAACACAGTACTTGCCTCTGCAAGTGGCCAATAGTCAAGAAAGATTTAAAACCAGAGCAAATATCTATTGAGAATTCTTTCCCAGCTGCCAGACTGAAGAAAGTCTGAACAGTGAGAAAGAGAGCAGTGATTTCCAAACAGCCTTTGCTACAAAACTTTGCTACAGCATCTCAGAAGCCCCCAGCACGAGCACCCTCTCTCTGATGGGAGCATGTGCTCAGACACAGGCAGAGTGAGTCTGTAGCTCTTGTGCCAAGCATACTCCCTAACTCAGAAGCCAATATTTCTGCTCAGCTTCTAGGCATATGGGCTGCAACACCAATATTTTTTCCATCTCATGCCTGCCCAGAAATTCCCAGGACAGCATGGGATGTCTGAATGTTCTTATCTGCATTTTAAAAAGGATTAAAACACTAAATAGGGTATTCTTTTAGGACTGTTCAGGGTTGATTTCATTTACATTCCAGTCTGTTTGGAACAAATTACAGGATAATATCTGAAAATTCACCTCAAGTTAGTAATGTAGCTACATACAAGTATGCATAGATATATACATGAAAGTATATGGTAGAAAATGTATAAAGAGAGACTCTCCTCATTGCTTATTGTTTCTTTTCTGTCTGTTAGTCAAGCCCATCAGTGTTTATGACATAGCACACAATGAACATGCAACACTGTTACAAGCAGGAATAGTTAAAATAAATTTTAAAAGCTGAACACTGAATTTCAAAGGTGAAAAGTTAGCCTCTACTAAAACTCCTCATTGCAACAGCAGTGAACTGTATTCATGCCAGGTAGACATTCAGCTCACCTGGAGGGAGAAAGCACTCCCTTCTTGTAACTTCTCCACCTGTCCTTTTTTCTGTAAAGATTACATTCAGCTCGGATGAATCCTGTCACCAGTTTGGAAGTGTGTACTACCAGCAGGTTTTCCAGCACAGCTCAAGGGGAAAATGAATATTTAAGAAAAAACAGGAGCTAGGAACTCCAGTCCAGCTTCACCATCAAACCAGCTCTCTGCCTGTAGTCAGGTAGTACACACACATCCTGAGGCATCCTTTTCAAATAAGAGAAGTGCTCTATGCAGATTTATGCAAGTTGGGGGTTTTCCCCTCTCTTTCTGGGTTTTTAAAGCATAGCACTTTCACTTTTGTATGGTAACTATGTGGAAAAATACTTTAAAAATATAGTTATTTACTCAATTTATTTGGTTTGCACACCTTGATCCAGACTGGAATGCTTGGTTGTATAGGCCCCTGATTAGAGGAAGTGCCCTACAGCATTGTCTGTCCCAGCAACATACAACACTTAATTGTTTTTAAAATTAAAAATGGCAAAGCATCTGAAGACTAAGATAACAGTCAGGTTTACTTATGTCCAATATAATTTCTAAAAGGATATCACACTATCAAGATCGGCATAATTAAGGGATATTAATCTCTCGTCTTTCCATCTTTATTTCACAAACAATACTCAGACAGCAGGAAGTTATTATAATGTCTCAGATACTTACTCTTCAAGGGAAAACCAGGTCATGAAAAGCAAATACATACCCATTAGGAACAAAAGCCTTGCTGGATCCTTACCTCCATAAACATTTCTCCACAAACCCCCATTCAGATCTTAAACATTTCACAAATGAAATCACGGTACATTTTGCAATTTCTAAGCCCACTGCCAAAGGCTTGTACAGTGGGCTTATAACTTACTAGGCTTTATCTGCATCTCTTCCTAGCCGTTTCATTTCAGTTCAGTTTAAATTCAGAGCTACTACACTAACAAGAAACAAGATGCCTCATTTTTAAATGTAGCTCTAGTCTCAGAAGTTCGTTGTCTTCCAATGTTCTTATTTCTCCACTTTGCTGAGGGAGCCTGAGAAAAGCAGGAGAGAAGAATGGGAAGAAATGCAATTGCCCAGGCACTGGAACTAATCAAGCCTGATTTCCCGCAGGTTCCTATCACATGCTTGCCTGTGAGCACTGACTGCAGCTTTTCCTTTGGAAATATAAAAAGGCTCTTTCTCAAGTTGTGTGCAGTAATGTGCAAAGTCACACACCATGTGTCATTTGTAGAAACTCTGATACCTGTGTTGACTTATCAGACTCAGCCCAGTTGAACCAATGAATTCGGAAGTTTTGGACAAACATGAGCAACCATGAGCTTGTTGGGGCCTCAGCATTCTGGTTTTTTTAATGGAATTTCAGGAACAATGAAGCAAGTATGACTAAAGCATATCTCTTACCTTACAGTTTCCAACTTTAATTTGATATCTTAGCTTTCCCAGTGTCTGTCTTCAGCTTCCCCTCAGCCTCCTGTTCAGTGGAGCAGGTTTTGACTTCAGGACAAGTTACAGGAGGAGTTTTGTAGGTCCAAAACTCTAGTGTAGCATTCAGCCTCAAATGGGTAAGTTCACCATCTAAGGAAATTCAAGAAAAATTTAGAATATCAGTAACTGCTACCATCCATTTCTTTCACTCCCTGCCATCATCATTCACCTAGCTCTCCCTTGTCACATCCTGAGCAATAATGCAATGCTCTTTATTAAAATATCCAAATAATTGAATTTGTAAACTTGGATTCTTATTAGCAAAGAACTGCATCCTACAGAAAAATACATATTTAAAATCTCAGAGGAAGAAAAGGGATTAGCTAATCACTAGTCAATATAAAATGCCTTAAGTAAACTGTCATCTGATGATTCTTCTAGAGTCCCATGTAGCTTGAAACATGATCCTTTTCCTATTCTATTAATTTGCTATTTGCTCCCTTGCTGCTCAGTCCAAAGAGACACTTGATACCACAGCCTTTTCACAGGTTTCATTCTACGCTCAACTAGAACTTTGAGTTCAGCACAGGAGAAAGAGAGAATTCAATACGCTAGGCAGAGTAAAAGTGCCAGCTTACAGCTCGACGATTCCACATTCAAAACAGAACAAATGCTGCCGCAGTGAACTAACAAATGCTTAAGGTCTCTCAACAGTTTCCTTCATTTAGTGGAATAGTTTTTGTCTTTGCGGTGTTTCCATTAATTCAAATAGAAGTAAAACTATTTCATAAACACGGCGGAGGTGGGCAAAGGGGCAGCCTTACAAAACAGATGCAAATTACAGACCTATACACAGTCACTGGCACAAAAATATAACAAAAATTAGAAATCATGTTTCAGTGTTTGCCCAGCTGTTTTAGCTGGGCGTGGAAAATGGTCCTTAATTCTTCCAGCGCCAGGACATCGGCTGATCCTTTTCACTCATTACTTACACAAACCACCAATTAAGAGACGCCAGTCAAACAGCTGAGTCCTTCACTCTTATTCTTCCAACGTAATAGCATTAGAGCGAACTTTGCTGAATGAGATTGTACAGCTCCAGCTGCTGGAGCAGGTTCAAGATTAGCCAAGCAGAGGCACTACAAAAAAAAAGAGGTAATGGAAGAAAAGAGCAAAGAGGTAAGGGGTTACAGACTACCAGGTACGTGACAGGGAAAGCAACAGACATCTAAATGTTTCACTTCATCTGTCAGGAGGCGAGGTTAGATACTCGCTCAGCCAGGAAAACCAAGAGTAGTCACCACTTCAGAATGACAGAGCACTGCTACCTGATGCATCCTTTTCATTCTACATTAGAGCAGAGATCTTTACTGGAAATATGACGGGAGCAGTTACTGTAAAATTTCCTTGATGTGTACCAAATAGCAAATAAAGTGTCTTTCAGTCATCCTCAGTATTGGCAAGTCTCAGAGGACATGGTTTTTCTAATCACCCTCGAAGAAATACAGACATAGACTTTTAATTTTCCGTAATGGAATTCAAAAGACCTTCTGAACTTTAGGTTCACATGTTACAACGTGAGTATTTAAACCTTATAGGTGGAAAGCCTAAAAAGCCAACACATAGAACACTAAAATATGACAGGAAATCTCAGTACTTTTTGGTCTCTATTTTTTAGCGTGCTTCTCAAACCCTCTGGGCTAGCAGCAGCATGTTCTGGTAACTCCTCTTTTATCTTTTGCAATACATTAACTCCTTGTCTTTTGTAAATGGCAAATTATTGTTTCTAAGCATCCCAAGTACTCTTCTTCAACCAGGAACATGCCTCCTTTTTTCGATGCACAGAAATGAATGCAATGCAGCACTGCATCCAGGTTAGCTTCATGTTAACTCAGTTTTAGCTGGAAGTCCAACTGCAGCTACATAAAGACAGGATAAATTAGTGTCCGCTGAGGTTCAGACTGCGGTGCCAAGGCTGCACACAGCATCACAGTTAACCAGTTTAAAACTAGCTCAGGAACCTTTGCAATACCTTGCAGTCAATTCTGTTACCACAGCATAGGCATTCCCTTTTAGACAGACAAGGAATTTCTTCTTAAAGCAGTTCAGGGTGATACTCTACTGACCAGCCTCTCATGTTTTACAGATTGCTACAACGTGTACAAGTCACGCAGATTACTTTTGATAGTGATTCACATGGTTTGGCATGCCCCCAGTTTGATTTGAATCTCAGGTTTTACTAAATCTAACATCGTAGACACAAGTATAATAAAAAGTGCAGGATTTGATCTTTTTTTTTTTTTCCACAACTATGTAAAGCTATGTATTTCATATGATTTAAACAGTAAAACCACCTGTCAGCTCAGGTCATTCAAAAGGTTTTCAAGTATTAGACCAAGATTATAGAAAAGCTTTCCTAAGTTGAGACCATAATGAAATCTGAATGAAGCACATACAGCTGGCGGTTTAATTGTATTTTGTGTAGTTCTAGTTACTACCAACAAGTGGTGCAGGATAACATTTCTCTTTACATAAACCAGATTCTGTAAAGATACAAAGAGACAAACGTTCAAAAAACCTCTTACATACAGACAAGCTTGTGCTTGCACACACAGACTCCTCAGCCAATCT
The DNA here is from genome assembly GCF_965140245.1 of Athene noctua. NCBI lineage: Eukaryota > Metazoa > Chordata > Aves > Strigiformes > Strigidae > Athene > Athene noctua. The sequence continues at coordinate 50,794,877 of NC_134040.1, forward strand.
TTGTATGTCAAACTGAATCTGTGAATGTCTATCCTATATACAAATACAACTTTTGCTAGTGTCAAATAAAGGTGTACATGCAAATTTGGCATATGCCCATGCGAAAGACACTATTTGCTCAGTCAATCACTGAAAACAAAAACAGCAATATTTCTCTATTTCTGATGCTGGTTCTTGAGCAGATGTCCCAAATATTGATCTTTAAAACTGGCTGAATAACAGATAATGAAATTGTGGGTTCAAAATACATGAGGAGTACAAAGCCAGCAGACAAATTTGTGCACAACTGCTCACCTGAATACTGGGCGACCACTATGACCGACCTCAGACACAGGTCAGTATCCCTCATTCAATGCTGGCCAAATCATAACCTGCCATTTCTTTGGCTCTGCTTCAAGCTTTAAGTCGTTTTGCATAAGCCTGGAAGGAAAGTGCAGCCTTTCTTCCTTTCTTTGCTCTCTCCCACATACCAGCAAGGTCCTCAACAATCATAGCAAGAACCGGGGCAAGTGAAGCCGTTAGCCCACTTCTGGCCCAGTTCAGAGTACACTCTCCTATTGCATTTCCTTATTTTCATCTGTGTATTTTGTCTTTGTTTTCTTACAGGAACAAAGTGTGTAATGAGGAGCATACTTTGTGAATTAGCAATTATTTCTCACATCTTTTGAATCCTAGTAGTAAGTTTCAATGGGATTGTTAATTTTACCTTGTTAGGAAAAAGAATGGCATAGATTGAATGAGCGTCCTTCCCCAGAGTCTTTCCTTCTCCTACGTAATTAGATACCTGCAACAAGTGGTGGTTTTGCACTTTGGACAACTGAGAAAGCAGAAGTAGTATTAGTTTAAGGGGTCAGAAAATGAAGGCAAGGAAATCCTCATATGCATCTCAAGGCAGATGTTTCTTTTCTCTTGAATGGCTGATATGTTTCAATAGGCTTGTACAACATTGACAGTACCTGCCTGAAGCTGGGGGAGAGCATCAATCCTTAGGATGATAAGAAAAGAAAGTACATCAGCTTTGTAAAAATGATAAGCAGTACACCCAGTTACTGCTTACTGTCCCTGATTTCAACCAAATACAAGAAAGATGTTACAGTCTCCTTGCTAACAGGTTTATCTGTTTAACAAAATGTGACCATCAGAAGAATCACTGAATGGCTAGTAGAGGTCATCTTGTCCAATCCCCCTGCTCAGGCAGGGCCACCAACTGCCAGTTGCCCAGGGCCATGCCCAGACAGCTTTTGAGTGTTTCCAAGGTGGGAGACTCCACAAACTCTCTGAGCAAGCCATTCCAGTGCTTGGTCACCCCTCACAGTGAAAAAGCATTTCCTGATGTTCAGAGGGAACCTCCTGTGTTTCAGTTTGTGCTTGTTGCCACTGGTCCTGCCACTGGGCACCACTGAAAAAAGCCTGGCTCCATCTTCTTTCCACTCTCACTTCAGATATATATCCATTGATCCCCTCAGAGCCTTCTCTTTAGGCTAAACAGACTCTTTTTTACCAACTCTGCCTCTTCATATTTGGGCTGTTTTACCAAGAATGCAGCAATGCAAGCTGATTAATGAGACACAGACTGGAACTAATCCCATAAAAAAACAAAAACACAGCTTTTGAATAACCTGACTTGGCCAGCATTGCAGCTGCTTACCTCCAAAGGGAGCTGATGTCTTTTCTTAATGTTTCTGTTCTTACATACCACCCAGCTCCTACAGTCAGAAGCTCTGGCTCTAACTCACAAGCACTGGCAAGGCATGTGCAGATGATTGAAATGTTACCTTCCTCAGTCACCTTTGTCAGAAGTGAGCTGTCCTCCTCTGATAAGGGGCAGACTGGAAAGCAATAAACAGTAACTCCTTAAAATCACCCCAGTGGGAGCTGCTAGAGGTCGGAATCACAGCCCTGCTTCTACTGAAGCCCTTCATTTACTGTCCAATGTTATATGTGAGAAGTGATTTAGGGGTTTCTCCGTTTTGCCTACCAAGTCACCTTCCTATATTTAACACATTACTGTATAAAACACTTCAGTATACCTCAAGTCTGGGAGCCTCCATGTAAAATTAGATTCTACCTTCAATCCTCCTGGAAAACCACCCCACGCCCCACTTCTTGAGAGTACTTATTTTTAACTCTCTCTGCTCAAACCTGCCAGTAGGCAAACATATCTGTATGGTTCAGAAGAGAGCACTGAGGATTTGATATACTGCTTGCTTTGACATGTTCAGTCTCCACCTGCATTTCACATAGTTACTCTATTCAGCTGCAGCAAATTACTCGGCTGCCAGTCCAAACCCCAAAGAATCAAAGTCATGGTTTGGCATCAAGATAAGTGGTGAACATAAAAAAACCCACCCTGTGGCAGTGTACAGAAACACTATCCTTTCAAGCAGCTACAATAAAAAAAGAAAACAGCATTAAAAATATCCTGAAATATTCTGGACTGACAATCACATTTGTCAAAAAAAAAATTTGTCTTTTTGCCCAAAATAGCCTCTAAAATAGCTGAAGGATAAGAACTACCTTTATACCTAGCCATTGGAAGCAAAACCGAGACCACTTGGTGGGCCCCGTCCGAGACCAGAGCAGGCAACCGGAGGCTATTAACTTCCCTGGACTCTAACTTAGCTCTCTTGATTGCTTTCAAGTGCTGACAGGGCAGTGATGCTTTATTCTCATTTTTATTTGTGCTATAATATCATTCACAGTCCTTCTCTTGTCCCAGCCCAGCATCCTTGCATTTTTTTCATCTAAGCTTTCACTGATGTTATCCATCTGCACTTCTGTTTGCATCCAGCTGGCCAGTGATAACTGCCCACCCTCATGAGTCAGCAACTCATCAGTTACATATTGCTCTATTTCAGATTACTTTTCCAAATATCAGTGTAGTATTTGGATTCCACTCTACCTATACCAAAGCACTCACATTTTTTATACAATGATATAGAAGGACAGATCCTCAGTCAGTATACACTAGCGTAGTCCCTTAGAAAACAATAGATTGCTACCAGGCAAGTATCTGATCTCATGAAATGCTCATTATATCAAAGGCATAATAAGTCTTCAGCACCCTAGAAGAAAGATTAACAAAGGATGTTGTTGCAGCAAGAAGAAACAAAAGGAAAAGAGGCACTAAGTGAAAAGAAGTATGGTAAGAAAGAAGACTTCTCTAGTAGGCAGTTAGACAGAGCCCAAGCTAACACACCCGGAAAACCTTGTGCTGATTTGTGCAACTCCTTATGAAAGGACCCTTGGCCACCTTGGGCTTACTGATGCGATGAGCAACCTTTCACTTCCTGTTTAAAAGAATCTCCTTTTAAAGTAAGTAGCTTTCCTGACAGTTAGAATTCAACCCAGGGTCTATTTTTCTGAAACTATTATAGCAGAGCCTGGGCCTCTCCTGTTCTTGCAGTTTCATGTTTTGCCTACCATCTGCCACCAATAGGAAAAAGATCTTTATTTGTTTGGCTTTTTAATAAAAATACAGACTTGGTAGAGTCCTCTAAAATGAATACTTGGTCTAGGAATATATTTTACAACAAGGACAATATTAATATCTAGGAAAATATTTTCCCAATATCTCCCAGTGACTGGAAAACTTCAAAACATATGTACTGAAGCCTCAGAGCTCCAGAATTTGTCTAAGTTAACAATTTTTGTCTTCAACAGCTTGTAAGGGGGAAGCTCACTTCTGTTCATAATTTTGAATGGAGAGGTCTCTGTCTCACATTAAGGGTGGCTGTTACTGCATTCCTATTGATCTCTTTCCATGCACCATTGCCAACATTAATTCTTCATTCCTTTTCCCAGTCCTCTTTTCCACTGTATTTCACATTCATGTGCACTTTTGTATGGGCATTAAACTTGGACAAAGCACAGACACACAAAATGGTTTTCTAGATATTTTTTTCCTCTTTTTAACTGGGGTTATTAAGGCAAACTCACATCACGCAGAAGAAGCTTCAAGCTAGCTAGCAGAGGTCACTCAGACATCTAAAACTCCTACGTAACTCCTGTGCAAATATAGCACAGCAGTGAGCAGGGGCTTCAGCACTTCATGAAAAACTAGAAAACCCTGCTCTGTAAGGAGGAAGGGAGACTCCAAGAAGGATAGCACAGCAGGCCTGCTCATGTTTGAAGGCTGAAGAGGAATGTAGGGGGAGTGAAGGAGAAGGACAAGGTCGGGATAGAACTGAGACATTTATTACATGAGGTATTAGAAGCAAGGGCTTGTTGTGCCTGACTGTCCTTTTTGGGGGGCGGGCTGAGGCAGCCAGCAAAGTGTTCAACAGGAGTGGATCCAAGATTGCTGCACTCACCAGTGAGAAAAGCAATTTGTTTCCTTCTGTCTAAAGCCAGTGGAAAAAGATCTTAGGTCTTACTCTCTTCCCTTAACAGATTTGACAATGTACATTTTTGTCTAAGAATAAAGGTAGTGAAGACCTGTCACTGTGAGCTACATTTTGAAGTTCTTCATCTTCACAACTGCCACCAGTTATTAGAAATCAACATATAGGCTACTAAGACCTCTTGAAAACTGATTAAATGGCAGCTAAATGACTGAAAAGTGCATATTTTTTTCTAATTTACTACAGAAACAAGACTTCTTTTATCACTATGTATGCTTATGTGCTTCATTAATAAGTTTTGGTCTTGCTGTCCAATTTTAACAGAATTTGACGAATGGATGGAGATCTCAAAGATAACCAGGTTCCTGCAAATTTTACAATATAGGTGGCAAGGCAAAGCTGTCCAAGCGCCCTAAAAGAAAAGCTGCAATATCATCCTCACAGGGAAAAAAATCCTAAAAATGCCATACACACTGAAAAAGCTTTGTTTCAGACATTGTCTTCTTAGACTCCAAAATCAGTCATCAGTGAGACACAAATTTGTTAGAAAAATAGGCTTGCGGTGCTCACAGAACTACGCATTTAATAATTAATTCACAGACAGCACAACTGGTGAGCCAAATTTTCCTGTAGTTGCGATTCACGTGCTTATCTTTTCATCATATGGCTGCATCTCACTGATAAAGAGTATGCTTCAAGGTAAATACTACATCAGAAGCTTATTACTGCAGCCCTTTTCTTTATGTATACATAAATCTTTTTCATTTCTACTTACACATTTAGTCATAACCTCTTCTCTGAGCAAAAGAACCACGTCCTTTAAGGAAAAGAAATCACTTGTGGTAGATCCAGATGCAGATTTTAGAAAGCCTCTGACTGAGTTCAGGAGCACACTGCTGATTTTAAACAGACTTTAGTATTTACTGGTTACATCCCACCCTCACTGGGTGCCCTAACTATACAGTGTAGTTTATAATGCTCCATGATCTTGGTTTTCTAAGTAAAACTGATTTATCTTCCTTGCAAGAATTAGAATCAACCGTCTCCTTTTTCTTCAAAAGTATCAAGAAAATAGGTGAATTACTGATCACTTCTAAAGAAATCTAATGTTCTTATTTTTGCTTTTAGTTACTTAGGAGAAAAGCTTCGGAATGAGCTGAAAAAGAGGAGTGTCTGCTGCCTAGTGAAGTTTCCATCTGCTTTTCTCTTAAACAGTTGTGTTTCATCTGTGTAGCTGAATAATAGGTGAGAGAAATCACTGCCCACTTAGGTTAGCCCATCCCTGCTAGGGGAGTGATGAAGGGGAACAACTCTACAAATCTACCTCTCATACTCCACACAGTGATGCCCTGAATTTGCATTCCTTCACATTTCTTCTGTATTTAGCACCTAAGAAAAAGAAAGGACAAGTTTCTCCCTTTGAGTTTCATTTTCACAAAATCTGCTTAGGTTCTGTGGATAAAAGATAGGCACAATTATTTTCATGCACTATGTGCATGGTTTTGCAGTCTTTTTGCATTCCCACAGCACATGCAATGAGGCCAAATCTTGCTTATGAAAAAGACAATAGAATACACAAGTCAAGCACTGGAATCAAATGCTTAAAGAAGTTGGCAAACTTGCACTTTCTCATTGATCTTCAGAAGGTGTTTGTCCTGACACTTTCGTCCCTGGAAGAATACATACTAATTATAGCAGACAAATTGAACATGTAGTTGATTTCACTTAAAAACACACACACACACACACACACATCCCCAACAACAAACAGATTAAAAGGCTCAGTGGAAGCTTGCTACTTGAATACTGCTACAAAGATTTCTTCCTGTTTTTCTCCTCTATTCTGAAATCTTGATTTGAGTTACTCCTCCAGATAGCAAAGCCAAGCCACATTCAATTTTGTCAGCTCCAATGTATCCAATATGCTTGCTTTTCCATGGGAGAAATCTATACCTTTTAAGAGATCAAATAATTTTACTTTTTATTGCCTCAACACACACTCACAATCTATCCATAAGCTTAATGACAACAAAAGATGCTCCCTCACATGCACTGCATGCATGAGCTTTTGTTCTCAGTTCTCCCAACCAACTATGGATTTTAGGGCAAGAGCCTGAATCTGACCAAGAACTGAATTTAGGATCCAAGACTGAGGTTTCTGTAGCTATTTAACAAATTAAAATACATTTGTTTTGAGCCATGATGTGCTTTCCCATTCTTCCCCCATACAGACATATAAATGATACCTACTTGGAGATACTGAAGAAGAAAAGAAAACACCCCTTCAGCCATTGAACTAGAGGTCTATATGAGCTACAAGTTAGGTTTTCCCATTAGGGTTTTTATTCACTCCAGGCATATGCCATCTCAGCAGGCCACCACAGACTAGACAGAAACATGAACTCCTTACTATCATACTGTTGATGTTGGCTGTCAGGCTACCATGAAACCAGCTCCACAGGAAAGTCTAATATTTGAACTTTTCACTCTTATTTCATTTTATTAGACAGCAGTGAAGGTTAGCTTTGTAAAAAAAGACGGAGCTAAAACCTTGAAATGCTGGCAGTCAGAAAGCAGCATTTTTACCCCAGTCCTTGGTAGGAGATGGCCTTGCCAAACAGACTTGATTTTTTTAAAGTGATCATTTCTGATGGACAACTTAAAACTCGCTGGCTACACAGGTGGAGAGTCTGAAATTTTTAGGGTAAAGCCATAAGCATACACTGCCCACACATGACAGAGCAGCAGATTTTTCTGGACTTTTCCATAATTCACACTGTAACTACATGACTGAACTGCAGAGCTGGCATTGTTTTGGAGCCTCCCACAATATCAGGAATTTAACTCCACTCTTCAGAGCACTAGCCTGACGAATCCGATCTGAGGTTCAGACCATGACCTGATGAGGTGTTCACTAATGGAAGGCATCCAGGTGCCCATAAGGAAGGCCTCCTTTCTGGAGTGATAAAGTCAAATGAATATTCATAACTACAGTTTGGGACACTAGAAGGTTTAAAACCAAGCTCTTTACCATAGACTGTTTCAAAATAGGAATCTAAAATCCAAAGTCATTTCTGATAACCTTGGGAGACACACTTAACACTTCCATGATACAATTTAAGCTAAGTACTTACATTTTATTGAAGCAATGTCATCACATGCACAATGGAAACTACAAAGGTTCAGTTTTAACTACGCAGGTACACCTTGAGTAATAATTCTGCATTAAATGCTATAAGTACTCTGTGATGTAGATAAACCAGATTACCCCTAAAATATTTGTCAGAGGTTTTCCTTGGGAATCTAAATATTAAGTCCCATGTCACAGTAAAAAGCTTAAGCACATGAAGAACCTGAAATATACATAATCCCATATAAGTGCTCTTATTTTTTAGCTTCTTGAATGCTTTGTGGAAGAAGGCCTAACCTAGTTGGTGTACAAAACATTTGAATTCAACGTGTAAAAGCAGGAAGTGAGAAAAAGGAATGATTTAACTGTTAACCATTTTAAAAGATGCTGCCTTAAAGATATAATGTTGGCTTTGAGATCAAACAAAATAAACAGAATTCCACATTTGTATCTAGTAGCTGACACTTGCAAGATCTGGAAGAACAGAGCTAGACCTGCAAACAATACTGCCAAAACCAGGATCCACAAGGTTATGAAGTAAGATATACACTGTTGCATTGAGAATTTGGGTGAGTGATGATTCTAGACTGGAAGCTCAAGATTTCAGCACAGGATCGAGACCAATATGTGTAAAAGCAATAGCTTTTATGTCTATCTGTCCTTTAATGGCAGGTTAAAGATGTTTGCTTCTTCAAGTTTGGTAAGCTACCTGTAACTTCAAGTACCTGACATTCATTCATGACTTAGTAAATCTCTATTGGTTCTCAGTTTTTCTCAGATCACGGGCTTTTAAATATTTTTCCTCCATTTTTTAATATCCTGTCATTAAGCTGTCAGTGTTCATTACCAAATTCAGCTCCTGACTCAGTTTTATGATTACTACAAGAGTGGAGAGTGAAAGACACAATTTCAACTGCCCTACGCTTCCCTGAGGTTGGTGTAGGAAACACGCAGCAGGAAGAACGCTGGAAGGGACTGGATCTGGGAAAATACTGAATGGCTTTGCTGTGCCCTTGTGTAAGTGTTTCAGGACTGATCTGTCTGCACTGGAAGGAAAAAGGCAATCCTTCATCAGCTTTCTAGACAAAGGAAAACAAGATGAGTACTATTAACAACTCTTTTTGCATTTTTTTCTAGGAATTATCCTAGGAGCAAAAATATATTAAAATACCCAACAAAGTCTTACTGATTTTAAAACCTGTCCTAGGGATTTCCTAATAAAACTGGGGCTCCAAATTGATCAGATCATTTTTAAAAAGGAGTTGCATTTTTTTTTTTCAGTTTCAATACTGGTTAGAATTCTTTCTTAGAATTAAATCCTAATTTAGGGTTATAATCTAGCAAGAAGGAGTTGAAACAAAAATGCAAATACAAGCCTGCATGTCCAGAAGTGACACATTTTAATATTCCTCTGCCTAAAGTTCTGAGAAAATTTACAGCTACCTTTCCAGGAAATTAGTTTTCATCAGTTAAGAGCAAAGTTGGCTTGCTGTTTCTTCTCATATATGCACTGCAGTATGCTCTGCACTTTAAAATAGAATGTGTCAGTTACTCTAGGTATAATCACAATGTGGGGTGCAGTCCAATCTATGAAACAAAACTTACCACAACATACTTGGTGCCAAGAGTGTCACTTAAGAAAATCCTGAGTTGAAAACACTGTTTTTTGAAAAGTAGCTAATGGTTGTGGCAGTTGAATGAGGGTGTCTTGGTAAGGCTGCATTTTGAAGGTAAATATTCCTGGTTCACACTGCTGTCACAGCAAAACTCTTACACTGACTCAAGGCAGGCATTCTTCAGGAAGATATAACACAAGACTAGGGTTTTCTGGCTTAAATCCAGCTTATGAAGGGATGCATATGAATTTATGGGGACAACTGTTATGCAAACTGGAAGTCCATGTACAGAGTAGACATCAAGAACAAGATTGGTTTGCTAGTGCTATGTACCTTACAATTTCCCACCAAAATTAACACAGAAAGATACTGGGCTATTACTGTCTTTAACAAAAAGAAAAAAAAATATTCTAAAAATCAGAGCCTAACTTTATTATCCAAAGGAGCTAACCATTCTTTACTTCTCACTGGACTAAAGGTCGTTTAAAGTACCTAATTCAAACGGGGAGGTGATACAGCTGCCTATGCAAACTCTGGCCATAAAGGCACTCAGTTATCAGGGCGTACATAGCTATAGATGGGATGTAGCAAGCGAGCAGTGCCAAATACAGCAGCAGTGGTGGCAGCAAGGAATTTGGTCAAGCTGGGGACAGTTGTTTAAAACTGGAAGAAGACAAAAGAGGACTAAGAAATATCTCATTGTAATTCTGCATGAAAAATTGTCAAGTGTGTTAAAAATCTTGTACCTTAGATTACTTATTTCTGTGAACGAGGCAAAGACACTTGAAATCAGATGCCCGGCTCCCTTTTTACTGCTTCAGTCCCAAATCAATAACTCCGTCTCTCTCTGTTCCTCACTCTCACCTTCTTCCTGACTTTGTTCAGCAGCCAAAGTGTTTCAGCAACGACCGGCTGAAGTGCTCCTGTGCACCACAGGCAGGAAAATCACACGGTGTCTGGATAGATTCATGAGACATTTTGATGCTTACCTGCTGACTTGTTCCCTTCTGTGATGCCTTTCTTGCTGCAGCCCATTCCAGCGTCACACCAGCAGAGTGATTCACCACAACAGAAGCCATTCCAATCACTGTGGGACTCACTGCTCGGCAGCACTTCCACAGGGCTTGACTTATGCAATGCTTTTGACTTATTTTATGTCCTTTCCTCAAACTACAGAGAAAAGAAAGAAGTTGTTCAACAGCAAAAACATCTGTAAAAAATGCCACTCAGCAATGCAAGCTCTGAATTCTGTTTTCCAGGAAGAGGAAACATGCGTGTTTCCAGACGTAAAGGCTGTATTCAGTACTACATAGCAGTTTTATATGACTATATTGCAACTGATCGTAGCATCTCCTTGGGGCAAGGGGAATACAATGGTGAACCAGATCTAAATGAAAATTCTCAAACAATGCTTATCTTTTATCATCTTTTGGTAAATGTGTAAAGATGATGACTCTCAGATACATAAAAGCTCCACCACATACAACAGAAGAGAGGAAATTAACTCATGTTCATCAAAAAGCTACTTCAACATCTCAAAGATATATGAACTGACATTTAACCACATTTGAGGAAATTCATCTTCATTAGCACTGTGGCTAGAGTTGCTAGCCAAGATGATGCCTCTGTTGTGCAAGGTACTGTATGTAAACACATGACAAGAGACAATCCTGAAAAATTTATAGGTAAAATACATGAAAAGAAAGAAAATGGCATTAGAGGTGCACAGAATTTATGTCTTCGAGTGTCAGGCAGTTTGCATAGCAGCCCAAATCTTATGCCAGGTCCATCTGGTTTACCAATATCTGTTCGTCCAGAAAGGTGCCTTGTCAGTAGGGAAAACCAACACTTGATGGTTTTTAATTTTTTTTTTTTTAAGAGAATAGTCATTGGAAGTTCATGTACACAGGCCTCTGAATGAAAGCAAATTACATCCAGTTCAAGTTACATTTCCAGAAACGTAAGGGCAGCTCATTCTCTGCGACTACTAACAATGGACTGACAATGCAGGTCTCAGGAAGAACTGAGGGTATCAGCAGTAAAAGAAGCACTGGCTAACATTTCAAATCTATGCAGCATCACACTATCTAAAGGAAAATGACCCTTGAAAGGTTGCACCAACAGCATAAGTGATTTAATGCCCACAGAAACTCACAGAGAAGGAACCACTGACACATTCTGGTTCCTTCTGGAAGGAGAGCTCCAACCTGTCAACAACAAGAGGAATAATGATGTGGGGGCCCATCACTGTAAATCTCTGGAGAGGAAAACAGCTTCTCTTCCTAACTGAAATGACTTGAAGAAATTAATTTCAAACTTCCACATACTTCAGAGGACATAAAAAGATACTTGTCTGAGGAAGTGGTCTTCAAATGAAAGACATACTCACATAGACAACACTGAAACTATCCAGTACTTCATGACTTTACAGCAAGGCGACTGCGCTGGGCTTCTCCAGGATGCTGGTTATGATATGGAGATAACTGCATTTGCAAAGGTTTTTTTTAATCCCTCAACGTACTTCAGCTCTGTTACTGTACTACCCTGGATGTCCCACTACATGTTAGTTAATGGGATGAAGCACGTACTCAGGGTGACCAAAATGCCAAATGCAGAGAAAATTCTACTCTAAAAGCAACACTTCAGCATACTTTGACTCTTCATACTAACAAATCCAGATGTTACTCTCAGATTTGATCCTTGCTGTGTACACCATCTTTCTGTTACTATTATAACTGTGGTTTACTACTTGGAACTAGGAAATGGTTCATTCTGAAGAATGTAGTCTTAAATGAAGACTTTGCATTTTAAGTGGATGTTTCTGTTTGGAAAGCAAAGCTTCAGCAAATAAGGCAAGTCACATAATGGAGAAGCACTTATCAAATGGCTACATTGATTAGACTGCAGCAGGAAGGAGCAGCACAGCTGAAAATAGACAAAACAGAGTAAATATGAAACCTCTTTGGGCTGTTTGACATTGTGGTCTCGTCCTGGAGCCAGTTAATAAACCCAAGGGCTGGGAATGCATTATCCAAACTCTGACCTCAGCTACATATAATTATTTGAACAATACAAATTGGAAAGAGATTTAATCTAATATAGTTTTGCATGAGATAGAGATTCATAGTTAGTAAAGTATTTATGATTAATGGACTTTGCTTTCTCAAAGGCATTACAATTATCAGCTTCGAGCAGCTTTTTCATTGAAAGGCGATGGTATTTAACCTACTTGGCAGCATGCTACATTCAAACTTAAGTGATCCAAAGACATTATTACATTTATTGGCACCTTTGTTCCTTCCCGTATTTCTGTACATCACATGATTCAATCTCTTCAAGAGACACCATTTTTTAGGAAAGCATTTCCAGTATGAAATCTAATTGAAGAAATCCCATTAATTCATTATGGTTTAACAAATACAGAGGTGCAACAAACATATTTTTCCAGCTAGTCTTAACATATCAAAATTATGCCAAGAAATCACACGGTAAAAAGGCACTTGCTCAAAGACTTTGAGATAGCCACTTAAAATACACTCAACAAATACACTCAACTTGAAATGTTTAAAACTGCATTGTGATCTCATGAAAACAATTTCACATCACTTTAACCCCATTAAATTCAGGGCAGTTATTCCATTGGTATGAAGAGGTTGTGCTCACCTTTTTATTCAGTTTGAGTTTCAAGTTCCAGGCTCTGACTGCTTCATTCCCAGAATCAGGTCAATTGGGAGAGAGGCAGAAGCCAGTATGAACAACAGGCAATGGAAAAGGTGAGTGTTCAGGCTGCAAAAACACATGTGCAACTGTCTCAATTACCCTAGAATGGACAGAAGATAAGATTAAAAAAAGCTACAGAGATCATCTGTAACTGTACCCCTTTTCCCAAGGCAGTGTCTAAACCACCTACATGAAAAATAAACATTGAAACTATTCTTGACATGTAGTTGATTGACAGTTCAGAAAATCTGCAGTGGTTCTCTCTTACTGTCTTCTATTTCCTCCTTTACTATTGATGTTGCAAGTGTCATAATTCAGCACTGAAATCAGGTGTCTGCTCATGCAGATAAGTCCTAACAGCCATTACACAGCTCCATGGTGTGCCCTTTCAGTCACAGTAGATATACAAACTTTAAAAAGAGCACACCCAAGAATTTAAAAATCGAGCCTGCCACTATGTTACCAGAGATACAGACAAATGTATGGAAAAGTTAGTCCCAGAGAGAGAAAAAAAAAAAAAATTACTATAACATAGCTACTGTGCAGAAATAATATAGTTTTTTAGTAAAAATCATACAGTGAAAGAAACATAACTAATGGAGTGTCCTTCAAAAAGGGTCTTTATCTCATCCTAGATTTAGACAAATAACATCTGGCTAACACACAAAAAGCTTTACATAGTTGCCATTTTTATTACTACATGAAGTCAAAGTGAAAACCCAAATCAGTAACACTTGCAGAGTACAGGAATAAAACATGCAGAATCTCACAAACAAACCATAGTGGGATGCAATGATACAGATTAAACCTTCCACAGTAAAAGGAATTCATCTGTCCATGCCGGAACCAGAACTCTTCTAGTTCCACCAAAAAATCTATACTCTCAGTACTCCAACCTCCTTGGCAGGTTGGTTGAGTCCACTTTGCAATGGATTTAAGCACTCAGTTATTTGATTTTGTGCATATAAATATCTATTGATACTAAACACAGACGTTGTTCTAAGTCAGGAGACACACTGACTTCAAGCTAATACTCAAAATACCTCTCTCTGAACTCTGTACCAACAGTTTTCCCTTTTCCCTTCCCCTCTCCCCTGCTGTCACCAACAGATCTGAAGATAGAAGGGGAAACATTTAAATACCACTTACTAATTAGTATGCATTGTGCAATCAGCTTTGACAAGAGGAGAGCACTGGCTGATAAGGGCCTAATATTTGCTACAGTTGCCACTGCAAGAAGCTGATTATTTGGATGTTTAAAAGTTTGAGTTTGTTTTCCAGTTGGCCAAAAGACAACATTTCAGGTTGACATACATGATCAATAGGAGCAATCCTTTGGGTTTTCTGTACTTGTCTGCTGCTAAAAGAGTACAAGCTAAATCTTTAAATTTAAACATCAGCTCTTTCTATGAAACAAACTGGGAGGGTATTCTGAATTTAATACTTCCAACTCTATAGATACTGTTTTCTTCAGGAAGGACTGAGTATCCAGATATCCTCAGCTGGCATAAACGGATGTGAATGTGTGGAATTCAAGAGAAAATCTGCATTCACTTATACCTTATGAACAGTTAGATGTCCCCCTGAAGACTCTAGCAACTCTGAGGCGAAAATAAGTTGAGTTTTAAGATAAGCACTTTTGCAAATTGCTACCTAGGAGAAAACACAAAACAGCAGCAAGAAGCAATGATATTCTGCACAGAACAAGCAAATCAGAGTTACCAAGAAGTACAAGATATCTTTCTTATTGAGAAAATAAGAATGTGTCTTCCATGTTAAATTTTGAATTGAAAAATTGCTCTATCCAACAATCCTGCGTGGAAAGGCATTTGACTTTGCAAGTTGGTGCCTGGTTTCAAAAGGATTAGTTACCTTTCTTGCTTTTATATTCAGCTCCTTACTGGTCTCAGAATCACAGTAAATCAACAGATGGATGTCATCAAAATATGCAGTATATAAAACATCATAAAGCAGAGAAGCAAAAACCTAGCTAATTTTGCAAGGAAGGAGGTGCCAAAAGACTAATACAGGTGGCCAGGGACACGGTTCCGGTACATCAGAAATCGGTTCCAGGGCACCATTCCAGGCCATTCCAACTCCAAACGAGCACCATGCGATACCAGTAATACACCACTGTTTCAAAAAGCTTATTGGTGTCCAAAAAACTGAGAAAGAACTGGAGATTAAGTTTACGTATCATCTTGAAACAATACCTTCTAATTTTGATGGGGAAGCAAGAGCAGAGAGGATTTGAAAACTGCAGCTTTTAGTATTATGAAGAAAGGGACTGGTTTGATTTACAGCTCTATAACTTCTTGCCATATCTGGCAGTATAAGGTTAGGGAATTTTATGGGGAAGGAAATGCCACTCGATGTTTTTGTAATTAAAGCAGACAATATACAGATAGTTTATAGAAAGCAACTATTTTCTCTGGGAACATCCACCTAAAAGTTTGTGCCAGGAACAGTGGGGAGACTACATTCAAAATGACAATACAGATTGCTTTGGACCTTCGTTTCTGTGCTTTTCATCATCCTGAATGGTTCACAGCAGAGACTATGATATGATTTTAAATTCCCATTGCTCACCTGATAAAATTATTACAGGAAGAAAAGTGGAATTTTTTTCAGAAAGAGTAATGAGTCCAAAGGTTCTGAGAATATGTGCCCATGGAGGCTGATTTACTGAAGAAATATTAAATGTTTCACATATTTGATAATAGCATCTTACAGCTGGAGGAATTTAGTAACACAGCAAGGGCCATACCTCTGGGAGAAGTCAGAAAAGCCAAGCTGAACTGTCCCAGTGGAAGCTGCTCTGCTCACAGTGCCTTCAAAACTCTGGCCCCAGTGGTAACTGCTGAGTCCTTGAAAATGTAGGCACAAGTTCTTCATAAAATCTAACTGAACATGCCAGAAAACCACATGACCGTACTCAGGCCCATGACACAAAGCTGAGTTTGCTTCCATCCATGTACAAAGATGAAATTCATCTCTTACCATCCAAGCATAAAATGAAATTCTTCTCTTTACTCTGTCCTGTTGCATGAATCAGATTAAACAGAAACATTTTCTGATCACTGCCAATCTAACCAGCCATTTGTCTGTAGGTTATGAACTGCTGTGTACCCTCACAGAACAGTTTCTCCCATAGAAAACAGATGGGGATTACTGTGAAAACTAATACATAATCATTATATGATCAGCATTTAACACATTTAATTTGGCTTCTCTTTATTCCTTTGAATAGCTAATTAACTTTTTTCTAAAAGTAATGTTACATTCTCCTGGAGAATTCCTCAGCCTTTTTTTTCTTAAAAAGGAGTCACCCAAAAGAACATATCACAACAGATTTGTCTTTATAGGAGGGGACCCCGTGAATGCTGTTTCATCCTTGGAAAGTTAAGCAGGTCTTTTCTGTAAGCAATGATAATGAGAATTCAAGTCACCACCTTCAGACATACATAACTAAAACATCATACATATGCTCAGCAAAGCCAAGACAGTTACCTAAGCATTTTGTTTAAATGTTATTCTGAATATACAGCTATATATATAGTGGAGACAGCACTGCAGTCCTGCTGCTGCTCTCCGTTTTGGTTAGGAAGCACATGGGACCCACGTAGGGAGTTCTTGTCCTGCATGCATAGAGGATCAACAACAGTGGGGTCTTGAGAGCTGTTGGCTCCATCGGACGCTTCTGTAACAGCAGTTTCAACAGTGAAAGACACTGGCAAACTCACAACAACTAAAAATCTGTGCTTATGACCAATGTATCTACAGAAGCCTAAGCAGTGTCGGACGAACCCAATAGTGCTGCTTCTACTGTTGAGAGAGGTGCTGTGCACTCTGTGGAACCTGAAACCAGAGTACTTGCTAACAGTGTTGATTGCTTAGCCAAGATAGTGTGTTTTATCTGGACACATGCTGGTCCTTAAGTTTGTGCAGGTTTTGGGAAAAATTCCAAATCAACTGAAGCAGTTTGAGCTCTTAGACAGAATTCATGCTTCTAATTACTATCATTCACCATAATAGGCCTCTGAAGGCTTTCCATTTTTGGCTAAGTTCTTTTGATGAGGCTCAAGTTGGATCTGTACATCTTATATCTTAAAATATTTTAAATAAACACACCATTCAGAAATCTTACTAATCTTTAGAAAAAAATGAGCATTTGTTAAAACAACAAGCTGAAAAACCTGTAATACAAAGAAAAAGAGAGTAACTTCAAAAGAAGGATAAGTATTGTCCTAATGAAGATTTCTTTTACATCCTGTCAAAGTGTCATCTGTTTCAGCTGGATGTTTCTACTAGAATGGTGAGGAACTGTGCTGAAATGATACAACTGTGGATTTTACTCTGGCTATATTAAGAATGTATATTGACCAAAACAATTCAGGGAATAATTTGACCGAGCTTTTGAACTGACAATAAATCTTGAAAGACTTGGCTAAGGAGGGATGTATTTGAGAGAAAAAAGTTTGCATCAGATACTGACTTCTATGGAGGTCCACAGCAGAGAAGTCTGGTTTTTAGTATCAGTTTTCAAAAGAGGGAAGTATCTTAGTAGGTTTAAAAGCTTCCCTTATTCCACCTTCTCACCCTTTTGCTGGGTGCAAAAGTAGATCACCATAAAATCACAACATAAATGAGGCTGGAAGGAACCTCTGGAGATCTCTAGTCCTACTCAGAGCAGGGGCAACTAGAGTCAGTTGCTCAACACCTTGTCCAGTTCAGTTATGACTAGGTTAATGAAAAAATTTAAGCCAAATTCCACTGTTCTTATGTCAAATAACTGCTTACCCTGTGATCACACAGAAAATCAATGCCACTGGCCCACAGAGAAGATTTCTTCAAATAGAGGAAAGCAAGGGAAATCTGCAAGTTTAAGAGCTGAAACTACAGTACTAAAAATCATTCCAATATTAACACCTGAATTTTCATACTTTCCTAGGAAGGGAGTATCAGAGTAGAGAATAGCAAGGAGAACAGAAATATCAAACAGAGTAAAATATGAGAAAGATAGAGATATTTACTTACTGGGTAAGAATATAAATGTGAAGATGTAAAGAAAATGTCCAAAGAAAAATAAAAATTAAGACAGCTGGTATTTTCCAAAGTACTCCTATGACAATATTAAAAGTGAGTATATTCAAAATGTCTGAACAGCCCCTACAGCACTATCTATGATTCTTGGGCAGGAATTTCTTAAGTCTTCAACATTTGACTTGAGATTCCACTAAAACACAGACATTGTCCCAGCAACTCCAAACTAAAATAAATTAGAGAAAGCAGAACCAGCTTAGGTGCTCCTGTACCATGATAGCTGAAGACTCTGAAATACGGGTTATTTTTCTCAGGGTCTGCTTATGGCAATATTACACTATTGAAAGATTGGACTATAAATGGCAATAGTGGACTTTCTTCATTCTCATTAAACTGGAAAAGGTTTGTTTGCTCTTAGGGATATATATTATATTGTGTTTAGCTGCAACTTAATCCAGAGTGAATGGAACATTTAATGAAAAATTCATGCCATTCAAACTGGACATCACTCAAAAAAACCTCACAATACTGTCACAATTTCCACTAACTAAGCAGCTCTGAACTTTTAGGAATAAAAGGGTTATATATGCCTGATTGTATGAAATCAAAAGATAATTTGATGCTCTGATACAGCAGCAAAAGGAGGTGGCAACTGTGTTGCTATTTCTGTAAAGGATTACAGCATTCATGTTTTTTGATGATTCTGAGTGAAAGTAACTCTTCTACAAGTTCACCTGCAATCACATACGAACACTCAGATCTGTATTTAATGTACTAGGCAACTCAGATAAGAGACAGACATTTCTGTTGATTTTGATTTTACATCAAAGAATGGATTCCAGTCAGCTCCCACTGCACACTATGTTTTGGAGTCCCACCCAACCTCATTGGGATGATTACTTCAGAAATCTTTGCATTAGCTCTGCAAAACTAGATCAAATGCTGCTCATAAAAATTCAAGAGAACAACACTTTGAGCAATTCCCATCGCCTTTTTCACCACAACAGCACTCCTGTTTTCTGACACACACTAATACTTGAATCTGATGGCCTCAATCCAGTAAATTTAAGTTCTGGATTTTTTTCAAAACGACTGACCTCCACCCCCACTGAGGTCAATTTTACTACACACATATTGATAAATTAGTATTCCTATTACCAGAAACCAAACTAAGACAGTCCCAGCCACTCACAGCACAGAGGTAGCACAATCAATACAACACTGCACTATAGACTAACATGGGGCAGAGCTGCTGAGGCAGCTTTGCTGCTCCTACCTCTTTCCTTTACACAAGACATGGTCATTGATTTTCTCTCATTTCAGTGGCCAGCAATCATTTCTTCTGTTATTCATCTAAAAGAAAAGTCCCAACCCCCCCATCATCATAACAAAGCAAGGCATTGACAGTCCCACAGAATTTGTTCTTCCCACAAGAAAGGCACAAACCAGAAAATGTTCTTCTGTTGGGGAAGGACGCAAGAGAACTCCTTCTGCACAGAGCCCAGGATGATGACAACAGCAGACTCCCTTTGCAGGAATGGGGTGAAGCCTGAGGATGGAAAAGGGATGAAGATGAACATGTCATGTGTCCCACGCATGACATAAATATTCTGCAACATAACATGCAAAGGGCTTTCTGTCCCAAAGTAATGTATCTCTGTGCCTCGCCTACAGCAGCTGTATGCAAATGTCACATATCCCATCCATAACTCCCATCCCACTAATAGCACAAAATCACTTATATTAAACAAGTTGTGTGACTTTGATTAACACAAACTCAGAATTTGCCAAGATGAGTCACATAACTTATTTTTCTAGTCCTCTACTAATGTTGACTGCTGGTAAAATTGAGCACTGTATACTCCAGACAAAGGCGGCAACTACCCTTCAACCCACACAGAAGTCACTTAGGCATTCCCTAAAGCTGAGATTGAACTGTCCTCCACATCACAATGTTACAGACATGGTTAGTAACCATCAAAATATGTAACCCATTAGAAAACCTAACCTCAGCGTTTCCTTTTATTATATGATGCTTGAGTCAGCTCCTAAACATCCCACAGATGTTTAGTCAGCATCTGTTCAAAGCCCATTGCCCTTTTACTGTAACAGGTATGTCTTTGTTCTCATCAGCTATGAAAGGATGAAAGAATGAAAAAGTAAGCACTGATCACTTTATACACCATCATTTGCATCCCATCTAGTATTTATCCTTTCCAGACTAGGCAGGTGAACTCTAGGTTTATACTCCCCTTCATCCACTCCCCCTCAGTATTTGAATCCTGTCCTCCTGGCTGCATCCCAGGAATACAAAACAGCAGTAGCCTCTTCAGGTTTCATTGAGGTTTTTTTGATTTTGTAACTGATTCTGTCACTCTTACTCCTCTTGGCCATGCTCTGGAACTGAACTTAGATTTTAGCTGCAGTAATCATCTCAGAGCCTGGGTGGTCTAAGCATCCAAACACAGCCAAGGACAGAGCTGGGCGAGGAGATAGGAAAATATTATTTCTCTAGTAATACATTGATGACACTGTCCTTATTGCTATTAGTACTAAGGAATTTCACTCCCTGTCTGATAGGCGTAACAGATCTGTCACCTCTGTTCTTCCTTTGTGATAATCCTATCAGCAGCCTTAAATTTTGACTGCTCCTGAAATGAATTATTGCTCTGTAAAAATGAACTATACTGCTGCTGCTGTTGTCAGTTAATTATCATCAATTGGTTTCTGGAAAAATAGTATGCTATCTATCTATAAATATATTGACAAAGGTGTTTTTCTAAGGTTTCTCTTCAGAATCAAACAATTTAATGAAGTCACAGGCAGAAAGGATGAAAAAGAGCCCTTGGGGAGCTGATCAGCTGAGACAGGGCCAAGATGTTCATCAGTTTCAGCAGTTTAAAATTAGAACTTTCCAATGTAAAGGAAGACTTTACGATACTCTGAAATGAAGCACTCCTTACTGGAATTCTTCCCAAGAGGCTAATGCCTGTCTATTACTCTTTTTTTATACCACTGCTTTCTTTATCAGGTTTAATCCTGCTCTTACAGAAAGCCAGGGCAAAACTCTGCAGGCTCCTAATGCTAAAGACACAGACAAAATAAGAAATACCAATAAACAACTAATGTGTTAAGCATTTTTTTTAAAAAAAAAAAGAGATTACTCTCTCTGACTTATTCTGAGGTAAAAGATCAAGCTTGTTAGGTTTGGAAGAGTTCACCGTACTGCCTTTCAAAAAAAACCCCCAACCAACCCACAGAAAGGAGAGAGGATTTAAGTCAGGAGTCTGTGATAATAACAGAGAGAAGCACCATAATATAAGGAATCACATATAAGCACCATTTCTAGAATTTTTACTATTATAAAGCTACTATTTCCCCATCCATGCTTCTCCCTGTTTCTTTCTTGCAGCCTCTGATTATTCTTGTGCTTCCTCTGTCAGCTCCTACTCTGTACTTCCCTTTGCACTATCATCTATTTTTTCCTAGGCTTGGTCATTTTCGGCTCTTCTCCACTTCTAATCTCTTTTGCCATCTTCTCCCATTAGACTATTCCCCTCCCAGTCTCTGTCCCTCTAGTTGTCCTCTTAAGTGAAATGTAATACCCTGTCTGAACTGGAAATCAGTCTTCCAAAAGCATAGTATTTGGGTGACTTTAAAGCCAGGCAGAAACACCTTCAGATTTAGACAGCTCAGAGTGAGTGTGATCATTTTTCACAGATAAAGCAAGGCTTTCAGTGGTATCTGCTTGCCTTGTCTTCTTCCACATTATCTAAATTGAAACATGCAGTAGGAAAGTGTCAGCAGATGGAAATGATGTACATGTTGGCAACATGTTAAAGCACATTATGAAAAACAAAATAAGGGAACATTGGCTTCTGGATACATAAAGCCTCTGACTGAAGAGGGACAACAGCCGACATTCTTGCACCACTGCTTCAATGAACAAAACCAATTTCTGGGATAGCAAAGTAAAAGGGAACATGGGTAAAACGGGAAATCATCCAAGTAAAATTAAAACTTAATTCAGTACTTGTTGAAATAAAACTATTATAATGCACATAAATGCTGTAACAGAGAAGATAAAGGAAATTCAAGGCAGGAAACAGAAAATACAAAGCTACAGCTGACCCAAACCGGTCACTACCAACTGCACCATCCAACTTAATCAGAACTCCAATACACTCAGCCAAGGGCCCCAGGGCTCCTGGCTGGACCTCTGGAACAAGGGGCCGAACTGCACAAATGGCATACCCATGACTGCTCTCTCCCATTTGTGTCTGAACCCATCCACCAGTACAGGCATCGAGAGCTTGCAGACTGCAGAGGACTATCACCTTCCCTCCCCACACAGTCTTCGCTTTCCACCAGTGAGAATGGCATCCCAAAATCCCACGGTGGAAGGTTTTGCTCTCTGATTCCGTCTGCTTCAATTCCTTATATTTTTGCCTATAAAAAATAAAACCCGGTCCATATATTATAACTCACACAATTTTTCAACATTAGTATCTCAGAGGCACAGTAGTGTATTTTCAGTTTGCTGAGCACAGCTTTGTACTTAAATCCTAGTCTGTGGACTGAGGTGAGGATATACCCACAAACTGTCTCACTCTGGCCTTTCAGAATATTTAAGTCAGTGAACTACTTGGCAGTTGTTTTGTAAAAGAAAAAAAAACAACCCACAACCCTTTACAGTTTCTCCATCTCTTTCCTACACCTGGCAATTCTCCTTTTGACTTCATTCCTTCAGTCCTCCCCACCGTCTGCCCCACCACTTCAAGCAAGAGTATTGCTCATAAACTGTCTGTTATATGTTTAAAGCGTCTGTCTATTATAAGCAAAGAAAATTTATTGAATTTCATCTTTGGTTTGGGAAACCTGTTTTTGTCTGTTTTAACCAATTACAAAATTTTCTCCAACAAAAATATCTATTTGTGTGGTTTCTATTAAAATTAGTTGTATATTCCCCCAATGCAAAATGCAATGAAATCAGTCAAAAGTATAAGCCAATAAACAGTCTCCAGCACACTGCTCTTCTTCCTTTATGGAATTAGTTAAAATAATTATATTTGTTAATTCCTTAAAAACTTCTTCTAATAAATGGACTAATTCTGTTGCAATGTATTTCAGTTTTTATTATGATGATATAAAATGTCTCCTTTTTTTTTTTTTCCATTTAGGAAGAATTAAGAGTAGGCAATGCATTTAAGTACAGTAAAAATCAAGAAAAAACATCAGAAGAAACAACAAAACAGGACACATTTATGCATGCAGCAGTTTTATTGCCAATGTTTGTAGGGTAATTCTATTAAAAGTGGTAACTGATCACACACTATTTCTATATGCTGCCCTTTAAAAAAGTTGAGTGCATTTTACTACAATAGTCTCCAGTGACCTGCTGGCATACAAATCAAATCTACAGTTGCTGGCTATGGGCCAGGTAAATTCAAACCATGTGACGAGGCCTCTTCTAGATTTTATTGCTTCTTGTTTTTTACCCCAGGTTTATTTAAGAAAAAATACTTTGCACATCTCTCAAGTACAGGTTGCTTTAGTATAAGAAATGTGCTTTTTCACCAGCACAGTTCACAAAAATGTTCAAATGTAAATTAAAAATTATGATATTATTATATTAAATATTATATTTAATTTGATGCACTATGATTAATGGTATCATTATGATTACTTGATGAACTAGAATTATGCGTAAGAGTTAAGATCAGTAAGAAGTTCAATATCATTGCATTTTTGACAGCCCTCTCTCCATAAAACAGTACAATAGTAAATACCATAGTAATTGGTACATCTGTTAAGACACTCAGCTGGTCTAAATCAAGACAAATTCATTGAATTTGATGGAGTGGTGTTAATATATATTATTTGATTATTTGGGTCAATGTTTCTACTACTTGAGAAGAAATTATTGGGTTGGGGGTTTTTTAGGTCTTTTACATCCTCATTTTTAAAATAGTGTAAGAAGCCAATATTTTTCACCCTGGCATTATGTATTTTAATGTGGTATTCCTCCAGCATTTTCCACTTTGCTTGTTAAAAGAACATGACTGAAATAACACCATAGCAGAGAGTGAAAGAACTACTGCTAAAATACATTTTGACTTCAGCACAGGCTGAGATTATGCATCAATGCTTGGAAGAAAGCACTCTTGGCAGCTCCTGTAATATCTGGTGTTGTTCCTTACAGTTTCTGGGCTGATGTAATTAGAGGGCACACAACTGGCACAAGTTACTCACAAGTGAGTGCAAATGCTCTATTTAAAGATCAGCCTTGGACACTTAAACAAAAAAGTTCAATTACAGCAGTAGCCTCTTACCTTGACTTTCATCTGGCATTGGATGAAAAGCCAGGTACTCTCCTTCACAAAAGTAAACAGCTGAATTTTATGCTATGAAAAATTTCTGTGTCACCCTAGCTCTAGAGAAAGATAGTTGCAATCATCTGTGGGGCCCCCATGTAATCCCTTTCCTGGACAGCAATAAAGGCCTGACCATATAAAGGCACTTTCCACAGCCTTGCACTGAAGGCCTCCATTGAACAACACTAAACATGATCATTTTTCTACTGACCTGCTGACTTACAAAGTTGACATTGGTCGGACACAGAAGGGACAGCAGAAAACCTAGAGGCAGAGGAAGGGAAATTAAGCGACTGAGACAGTCTTGCAAGCGAATCTCAACTGTGTATAAGGACTTTCATGTTCAGCACAGGCATTTGAAATCTATCCACAAAAAGCGAGTCAAAAGACCACAAGACTGAGACATGTTGACTCAAGAGGAACTGCTGTCTGGACTGACTGATGACAGTCTAGAAACTGAAATTAGCGTTTATGTTCAAAAAATCCTCATTGTATATCACTTCCCACTTGTGTGTACTTATATTCAAGAACTTCCCTCATGTACAGAAGGAACATCAAGGAGTCAAATTGCTATAGGAAGACCCAGGGGAAAGAAGACAAGTTGACAAGCATTGTAAATACAGTTAGCATTACAATTTCAAATTCCCTGTTGGAGGCTCAGAAAAGAAACTAAACAAATAGGGTGGACAAGTTTAAGTTTCATGAAACTCAACACTTAAAAAACCTTACAGGAGACAGACCAACAGTCACACAACTGTCTGCAGACTCACTGAAAGCAATTAGCTCAGCTTGTTGAAAAAAATGCTTCGATCCCACAGTCTTTTCAACAGCATCATATAGTCAGCATTGCTGAAGACTCCTAAAAAAAAAAAATCTAGTAGTTATCTCAAAGAACACCACACTGCTCACAAGTCCTCATCCACCCCTCCACAAACAATTTACAAAAAACCAAGTAGCTGATGGTTACAGAACTGGAGGACGGCTGATTCTGACAGTCGGTCAGCTGCCACTTTCTCAGAAGTCTTTCCAAGAAATGAGAGGGCACAGACAAGACAGGAGTAAGCGGAATATTACCGTCCAGGAGAAGACTTCTTTGCAAGAGCTGGACTGCTCTAAAGACTCTTGTAGAAATCTCTCCCTACAGGAGAGTTGAAATCTTCTGAGCTTATTTCAGGATTTCTAGAGGCTCCAAGAGGAATATAGGGCATTGGGAGTTTTAACTCCTTGTGATTTTAAGTCTTGCTACAACTGCTCCTGAAAGCTTGTTCACAATTAATACAAAGCATATTGTGAAATTTCCTCAAAAGCGGTGAGCATCTTCCTCAGAAACTGCCTGGCAGGATTAGAGGATTGGTCTGTAGATCCTATAGCAGAGGAGCGGGAATCTGAACAAAAGCAGCCAAACAAACAAAGAAACAAAGTTCTTACTGGCAAAGCTGATCAGACTGATGACAAAATCCTTGCCAGTGCTACCTCATGTGCTCCTCGCTACCTCACAGTGCTCTCAGGGAGAATGCCTGTGCCTGTGGGAAGGAGACGTGCTGTGGTGCCCTCAGGGAGCCTGTACTCCCGTCAGGACAGCTGAGTCAAGTATAAAGCTGCATGACAGCTGTAACACAGTGGGAACCAGAACCAACCGACTAAGGACAAAATAGGTTTTACCATAGGAATTATGAAGCCATGAGTAAGTGGGGAGAACTTTCCCTGGAGTCTGCATTTCTTCCAGTTCAGCCAGACAGTTGAGCTATGACTTTCAGAAATAGTACTGAAATGAACTTCACCACACAAAGGGAAGACAATAATTCTCTGATTCTTCAAGTAATATATGCAACAGTGATTGATATTTTAACTCCAAGCCCTTATATTTTGACCAGCTTCAGGTGGATTTTTGCAACCAGAGAGACCTGTATATTGAAAAGTCCAATTGGTCATCTCAAAGAAAACTATTCAGACTTAAAATAGCAACGCTGGATTTCATCAGATGCAAGGGCTACTGATGTCCCAAGTACCGTATCACACTCCTCCACCAATTCTTTTACTAAAGGCAAGTGATTTCATTTTAGCATTAATACTAGTGTCACACAAAGATCTAATCACACAGCAATATTTCATCTCATCCCAATCAGAGAAAGGCTACCTTATGCTTATAAATACCATCTCTAACGGGAGCAGCCTGAAGATCTTTGTTGAATTAGTCTGCTTTGCAAAGTTTTTGTTTTTCATGTTTCACAAGTCCTGCAGCTCCCTCACTGCCACTTCTGGATCTGGTTTTGATTTAAAAAGAATTTGGAAATGTACATTGATTAAAATGGCATTACTTAAAACTTCACAGCTTTTAACAAAATCTCATTGTTTCTGAATTAACGTTATGTAAACATACACAAAAGAACTCATAACCCCCCCCTTAATTTTACCAATGATTGCCTTTTGATATCTCCTCTCAAAAAAACCCTTTGTTTGATTGGTAATAGTTAAAATATCTGCCCTTAAAGTTTCTTCCTATGCCTTTTCTGACAAGGTTGAAGATGAGGTAAGAAGATGATGCTTCAACTCTTCTCATAAAATTTGAAAGAAAATCTTCAGTAATTTCTAAAATTCATTATATTACACTATATATCACCTTCCTTTCATTCACACTGTCAAGTAACGTATGCTAAAATCTCAGTATGAAGTAAAAAGCATTCAAGGTCTGTCCATGTAAAGTGTATTATAATAAGAAGTGAATAAACACACACAAACTGAGCAGAAATGAGATTTCAAACGCACTCAGTCAGCCTAACACTGATCCCACTGACTTAAATGAGAGAAGCATTAGGCCGAGGGCAAGTGCTCTGGAAATCCCACCCATATTGCTCTGCCATGACATGCAAATTTTGTGGGAGAAACATATAACTAATGACTACCAAAACAAGAATGAAAGAATTCATTCCATATTACAAGGCCTGAAGGAAAAAGTCTTTTAAGTCTGAAAGGAAAAGGAATAGAAAGTAAATTTGGTTAACCAAATTGCAAAGAGGGGTAGATTTTTGTTTGTTTGTAATTAGCATCATTTTTAAATAGAGGAATCTGGAGAATATTAACATTTATACCTGAAACTATACTGAAAGTATTTTTGTAATTTTAGAGCCAATCCTCCTGCCAAAACCTGTAAAATGCTTTTTAAAAAAAGGAAAATTTAAAAAAGCACCTTCCAAATGAAATTCACAATTCTCATGGGGAGGTGATCATCAGCTCCAATTAGGCCCTGGCAGAGGAATCTGAGCAAGAGTGATAGACACAGTGCATCCAAAAATGTTTAGTCTAGACTAAACCACGCTGGAATTCTCCACAGACTAGACCTCAGCCCTCTGGATCTGGGACAGCCATTGGCTGCAAACACCACCACAGCCTGGATCCTATTCCAAGGCTTTGCTCCCACCTCTCCTTATCTAGTCCTATGGCTATTCCCCCTCCTGACTCTCCAGGCACTCAGGGCAAAATGATAAAAAGCTGTTGGCTGTTGCAAGTATTTTAAGCCTGGTTAATCAATGTAGGTAATTCCCACCCCCCAGCCCCAGCATCTGTACAGTAAGCATGTGAGCCAAGCCCAAAATAATGAAACCAGAAAAACACGTTCATCTGCTAGACAGCAGCCAGAAACAACTGTTGCCAAAAAGAAGAGAGTCTGGAGCTGCTCTTTATACAATTTTGTCAGCACAATTATTTCTGAAATATGCCCTGAAAATGTGGAACATGGCCCATATGTCACAGCTCCTCTTGTGCGTTTAATGTCTTATTGAGAGGATCTGAATATAAACTCAGTCCTTTCAATTATAAACCTAGCTTTCCTGCACAAAGGATTCAGACAGTAGTCAAGAATTTCCTCCTTTCCCAAACTCATTCCTAAGTGGAGTCTCTTCATCAGAAGACAGCTGGTAGCTGAAGAAGTCCTTTGTCACCATCCCTGCAGGAACATGTGTCTCAAGGACACCACTGTGGCTCTGCGGAATCCATAGGGAGGGCTTACTGTCAGCTCTGTGGGATCAGGCAGGCTCCCTTACACCCCCAGGTTAGAACAGCCAGGCCTGGACTAGAAGCCAGGTTAGTCTTTTGGACCCCTTAGAATGCAGCGATGCAATCTGCTATGCCTACTTGCCCTTACTTGGTATCTCAGTGAAAGGTTTTGTCACTTAGCCTGATGTCTACCCTGCAGCAACAATGAAGTAATGATGGAGTATTATTTCTCTTTCTTTGTACTAGAAATTGATCACTGGCATTAGCAGAGATAATCTGGCATAAACGGTGTACTTCCATTTAAGCCTGGGAGCTGCACCCATTCCTCCAGCAAAGCAAAAACGTGACTATCAAATGTGAATATATGGTAGTCTCTATTTACATGTATTGCTTGAATTGCACCTCTTCTTTGGGAGAATTCAGACACAGTTTTTCAGAGCATTTTCTCATGATTCCAAGTCCAATTTAACGATCACCAAACTCTGGAGAAGTTCAGTTTGATTCAGGTCCAGACCGAAATCCACGGCAGAAGCCCTTCACCAAACACATTTTCATAAAGAAACATCTATGTTTACTTATTCCTCTTAATTCTTGTCACCAGGCACATAAATTTAAGGAATGAAGGGAACAGAAATATAAATAATTAGACTATCTTGTCATCCATTCCCTAGGAAGGCCATTCGGGCCAGTTCTTGAAAAGCATTCAAACTAACCTGAAAAAGAGGAAAGGGCAGAGAAGGGACAATCTGGAAAGCAGAAAGGAAGAATTGCTTCAAAATGCAAAACACTTTTGGTAAAGCTTGTATTCAAAATGTATCCAAAATGCAAAGGAAGAAAGAACATTTTCCTGTGCTGGTCTCACCAACCATATAGAAAGGACTCCTCAGCTAGATATTCAGGAGTGCTCAGTGCCAGGTAAATACTGGAATGACATCCGGTGGGAGATACAGAGCAAGGAGGTTTCTGGAAAGCCCACTGTCTCCAGTGAAATGCCCACATGCTGGACATCTAGCAAGTCCTTTGTAAACAAACCCCATGCAACAGCAGAAACAAGAACTCGTTTTTTCCTTTGTACTGAGACCAACCAGGTAAGTAAAAAAGAACATATTTAGATCAAGCTATCGATCCATAGGATTAGCTCCAAACAAATGCTTTGTGCAGAACTAAGGGGTCTGGGACACAAACCTGCCTGCCCAGAGATGAGCTGCTATATCCAACTCTCAGAAGATTATTTCTCCTCTAAATTCCAAGAACAGCTCAGTCTGCTAAATAACCTGGACTGGTGTTTTACACATCAGCAAGATCATGCACTTAACAAAATGCAGTGGTCAGAACCTTCTTGCAAATGGCGTAAGGAACAAGTAATACAGAAGGTCACATAATTTTACAAGAACTATCACTCAAACATGTGGCAAACAGTCTGGCAATTTTAATGGACTAGTATTAGATCAGTACTGAGTATTTTGGAATTTTATCCTTCACGAGGCAGCTAAAGTAATTTTTACTAGATGCATATAATTCATTCCCCTTGCACCAAACCATGAACTTAATCCGTGATTATTTCCCAAGATTTGATGTAACAGAAGTTGTATGTTACAACATAAACTAAGGTAACAGTAGGCTCTTAAAAGTCTGTATTTTTAAAGTAGTACAAAAAAACAGCTCTTACAAATAGGAGTATTACATCTTCAGAAATAAACTAAATTGTTCTAAGCACCAAAATAGCAGGGTTTTAAGCAGACTTTTTCTTTTTTCAACTAAACAAAACACAAACATCTTACTGTCACCCCAAACAGCATTATGGCCACAGCCCCATGATGGATTAAGCAGAGATCAGGTAAATGGATCTTGCTGTTTCTGTGCTGCTCCAGCAAGGCAGCTTTTGTGACTGAATGGGTGAAACAGGCTTTAACAAAAATGAACCAACTGTGGTGACAGTAGCATAATGCTGCATATCATCCTTGACCTGATTTCCTTAAGCTAATTGAATTCTCCTGAAACACTATGGATTAAATTACATTGGAGAGAAGTTATTCTTATTTCACACACAGGTGAAATCTCTTGATAAGTCCACAGAGTTTTGGAGTAAGACAATGTAAATCTTTCTGATGGAATCTGTTGTGATTTTTTTTTTTTTTTAATTCAAATCTTAGCATTGGCACAGGGTATGACTAATGGTAGCTTCTAACTTTAAAAGCTGTTTTTGAAACAAATCACAAATTTTCTGAAAGAACTATGTTTTTAATATTGTTATTTTAAAATGTCTTCAGATCAGGCAGGAAAACACGGAGCCTTCACAGTAATGAGCTGGGTTATCCTGGCTCATGACAGATCAGTAATAGAATGGGTAACAAGGTCCCTAAGTAATGGATTTGCCAAAAATAAAGTGTTTTGACTTAAACATCCTAAACCGCATTTGTAAGAGCAGCTTTTAAATTTTATTTCTATTTCTTTCAATTTATTAGACATCTGCAAGCTAAACAAGCTTTGATTTTAAGTATTAAAGAACATTAAGCATAGTACAATAATAAAACAGAGCACTGCATTTGCAGAGATGAGAACATTACTTGAAATTTTTAGCTGCTGAGACTGAATAACACAGAATTTGTGAAATCTTCTGGTTAGTATTTTACTGCTAGATACTTCTCTGGAAAATTCCAAGATGTGAATTGTAAAAATATCTACCAAATTCCCATTCTTAGTTACAACCATGTGAAACACCAGTAATTATTTCAAACAGCATTTTGGATTTACTGTTGTAAACTAGCTAGACTGGCACTGTGTGCTTCGATTTGATCTTTCTTAACATATGAGGGTATCTAACATTAAAAAAATATATTTGTCTTTAAGGCTATGTTTGTGCCCTGAACGTGACCATTTAAAAAAGTTCAATACTCACATGTGTGTTCTAAGCTTTTCAGATTAAGACTTCAATGATTTATAAAATTTGCTGGGAAAACAAGCCCTGAATCCCATTTTGGAATGTCGAATGGATGCATTTATTTCACTTACAGGATGCATTTAACAGCTCATATTAAAAAGATGGCACCAGGTGGACGCAGGAATCATGGTTAACCCAACACCCACCTCTAAATACAGTTATCACAGCAGTCACACATCACCATCTCTAGTGAATCCAGAACAGATGCTTAAAGGGATTCTCCTGAGAATTGAGAGTCCTTGCAGAAAAAAAAAATACATCTTGAAGCAATCAGGCAAAGGACTGTAACTCTAATTTAAAGATAATCACTGGCAAATTAAGTATATCAGTTAAGCAAACTTTCCTAAGGAAGTGATGCCTACTTTTCTTAAACTTACATGCTTATCCACTTGCCCTAGGCCAGAACAGACAGCTTCTATAGACCAGCTATTCTAACATTTTTACATAGACTCTGCCTTCTTTTCTGTGCCCTGGCCTCTGCTCACACTTACCCCCACATGCACATGGCCTGTTCAAAGCCTTTAAAACATCAGTTACCAACACATAATGACTTACACTGCCACAACAAGAAACAAACCAGAAAAGACTTCCTACACCACTTTCTGTGCCAGCCAGCTGTGCCTGGCTTCCCATCTTGTGTGCTGTGAAGAACATATCATGCTTCACGTGACTGCCAGAGAAGAGAGAACTCTCAAGACAGAGACAGAAAAGTGGGGAAGGCAAGGATGGAGACCATCTGGAATTTCTCTGGAGCTCTCCTGCCTCTGTGGCATGCTTTCTCCGTAACCTACAGGAAGCTCCCTGGTTCTTCCTTACTTAGCTGTTGCAGGAATGGACAGATGTAGTCTCAAAATGTGTATACAAATCAGTGTGTACATCAAAAATTATAATCAGCATCCACGGTACAATACTGAAATTGCACATAAGACAAACATTTCTAAATGTGTTTTTCATCCACATGTCCCTCCTGGGCAAAAACATACAGTAGTGTTGCCACAATGACAACAGAGCTCTGTCTCACGATAATCTGGTATCCATTAATTAATAGACTATCTGATACATTATAGCTCTAGAAATAATGCAATTCCAAATAATTTTTATATATAAAGACTCCAATCAACAATATGCTTCGTCTTGTGGCTGCTGCAGTGGTGTCAAGAAAGACTGTCCTCACTAATGGCTAGCTGTGTGACCTTGGGCAGGTCATCAAATCTGTGCACTTCATTTACCTATCTTATAAATAGAGACTGTCAGCAAGCTCAGGGGGACCTTTATGAGACT